>NC_137137.1:13688009-14189378 GCF_949319135.1 Squalius cephalus
TAAAAAGATAAATGTTTCACTTAAATTCCTTAATACGCAGTCTTATATATATATATATATATATATATATATATATATATATATATATATATATATATATATATATATATATATATATATATAAACACACACACACAGATAAGTACATGTAAATATTTGTAGGGCGCCCGCGCCCTGGTTAAGAAGCACTGCTTTAAAATATCTGATTTCAATTGTACTTTAGTAGATCAAGTCATAGAACTGTTTGATTTAGGATCATTTACATCCTACATGTGCTCACACAGATTAGAATAATAAAGGCAAGTTCACAAAGCAAGATCTTTCGCAATGCATTTCGCACACATTTTTTTTTTTTTTATCAAAATACAGGTTAGACTACTTCAATGTCCAAAACAATAACTCAAGAGTATTCACATTTCCAAGTAGGAACTAGATGAGGTGGGAACACAGGTCACTGGATACACAAAACTCACTCAAATTACAAATGATAGTTTTTTCAAAACACTAATGTAAAATGAATTCATGTTAAGGGAAATCTGGATAAAAGCTTGGGAAACAAGGACACCTCTATATGCCCAGTGTTTCCTTGGTGACTAGGACTGATTTTCCAAAAATGTTGCCCTTTTGCCTTTATTGTTTTCCTCAATGCTCTTTTCCCCATGCCAAACATGTACACATAGCCTACACTGAACAACACTACAATGAGCCATACTGCCACCTTTGAGAAACATCACGGTAAATGAGTCCTTGGTTAGCTGCGTATTCTCCGTCTCTGTAGGTCAATTTACGCTTTGCTATTTAATTGCTTTTTAAACGGCAAGCTGAATTCATTACGCTGTACATTAACAGTAATGGCTCTTTCTATATGCGTCCTCGGGAGAAATAGCAGACCATAGAGAGAAAACAGGGCCCCTCCCTTCAGTGGAAGACATGAGACAGGAGAAACACAGGCCATGATGGATTAGGACTGTTAGTGTTGCATTGGAGATTCACATTGGTGTAAATTTGGGCCTTCAGAGTCACTAAAAATGGTAGCAGTCCTAGTGCTATGACACCCGGATCATCTGGGCCACAGCCTCGTCTCCAGCCTGGTTCTGGTCCTGTTGCTCCTGCAGGGGTGAGGGGGAGAGGAAGAGGGTCAATCATTACCCTCACGCCTAATTTTAGATATGCTTCACTCAGCACTAAGCCTTTTTACTAGGGTTGAGACATCATGACTTATAGCATCAGGAAAAACACTGAATAACCAAGAAAAAACAGCAAAAGGTTTATGTTTACCAAGCTGTCATATCGTTGGATTTCAGGAAAATTTAGACTTCTGTTCTGTAGAACTGTTTAACGTTACTTCAAAGCTTCAAATTTGTCCTGTTCTAGTCAGTGAAGTACCTGGAAATATTAAATCCCAAAACATTTCTGAATAAAAATGACTTGACAAGACAAACAGGAATCATGAATCACAAGGCACGGTTCACTGCTGTTTCACAGTACTGTTCAAAAGTTTGGGGTCAGCAAGTTTTTTAAAAATGTTTTTGAAAGAAGTCTCTTATGCTCACCAAGGCTTCAGAGTCAAATGATCCTTCAGAAATCATTCTAATATGCTGATTTGGTGCTTAAGAAACATTTCTTATCAATGCTGAAAACAGTCGTGTTGCTTATTATTTTTGTGAAAAAGTAAAACAAAAAAACAGAAAAAAAATATCAGGATTCTTTGATTAACAAAGTTCAAAATTTCAGCATTTAGAAAATAGAATTTAACATTGTAAATGTATTTACTGTCACTTTTGAGCAATTTAATGCACCCTTGCTTATTAAAATGATTCATTTCTTGTTAAAAAAAACACTTTACAATAAGGTTCATTAGTTAACATTAACTAAGAATGAACAATACTTCTTCAGCATTTATTATTCTTATTTCATATTAAGTTCAACTTTTACTAATACGTTATCAATCAGGTTGTATTTGTTAACATTAGTTAATGAACAGCTGTATTTTTATTAACTGTAACAAATGAATTGCTCATTGTTAGTTCATGTTGAGAACATGTAATGTTCATACATTAACTAATATTAACTGATATAATGTAATAATGAACCTTATTGTAAAGTGTTACCAAAAAATCTTACTGACCCCAAACTTTAAAACGGTAGTTGAGTTTGTAGTTTGAGTTATTTTTCTCAGTGAACCTTTTGGAAGTCAGTCAGAATGTTTATTCAGCATAAAAATCACAACATGCGACAAAAATGAACACAGTGACGACACTGCACAGGTTAAGCCAAGCAAGAAAGTACAGTATCCACCAAACAAAACAAAACAAATGCTTCCTCAAAAAATGTAGTACACAAAACAACATAAACTATTTACATTTCAAACAAATCTCATTTCTTTTAAACTGGTTCCTCAAAAAAAAAATAAAAAAAAAAAAATATTTTCATGATTGAGCTTAGCAAACTGAGCATTCATGCTTTAACCTCCATGCTGTAAATAATAATGGTGCTTAGATCAAACAGAAACAGTCACATGATAAAGTCAGTCACATTGCATCAGTGATTCGGAAGAGCTGCATCAGTATGCAAGGAATATCAGTGTTTTCATCGTGATTATGTCATGACTGTGAAGAGATGATCTTTTTCTTGTTAAATATTGCAGAAATCCAAGTTCAGACAGGCAGGTCATAAAACACCACACGGCAGATTTTGCAGATCATGCAGTCTGTTCGCACGAATGCTTAACTAGCAATGAGACATGATGGGACAGAATCAAGCAGCCAACAAGCACAGGAAAAAGCAGGAGGTGATGTGTGCAAGAGCAGCCAATGACAGCATGGCACACCGGGAAAGGAGTGAGAATGCATCTGCTAAGCGGAGATGAGCGTCTAAGCGAGGGGCTCGGTGTGCTCGGGCAGCCAATGTGCGCTCGCGAGTTCGGTGGCATTGCAGAGGTCTTCCTGCTTGACATGGCCCTGCGCTCTCACCTGCATGGCCAAGGCCATTTCTTCTTTCTCTTTAGGTGAGAAGAAGCGTCCCCCGTCACCGCGCTTCCGCTGCATGGCGTGTTTGTGACGTGACTCGTGAAGGTATTTCTGTAGGGCAGAGTAAGGAATCAGTCTGGATATGAGACAGAATTCATTTCAAGATGCGCATCACGGCATTCAGAAGAGGAAGACTCACCCTTCTTTCTTTAGGGATTTTGCCCTCTGCCTCCAGCTTGGCACGAGCTTGCCGTCTCTTTAAGATACGATGATATTGCTTGGCATTAACATAGAGTGGCTCCTCTTCGAGCATCTCGGCTCCTGGCAGAGGGATTCGTTGGATGGCTGGCACAGCACCACCACCCGGCATCATCTGGAAGAGCGGGAAGGAAAGAAAAGGGGCACACAGGATTAATTCAATCTATGTCCAAACCTGAACAGACATAAAAATGTATTAAGAAATGTAACAACTAAAATCAATCAATCAAATCAAATTAATTAGCAATCCAGTGATCAGTCAGGTGACAGCTGATGTAATATGGACTGAAATTTGATGACACACTAGCGTGAGAAAAGGACACCCACAGAACAGCTGAGTGGATCATTTGTGAAGAGGCGACAGGCAGATATCATCCTGACACCTGAATCAATGCTAAATATTAACAGAGCAGATGGAGGTCGCCACTTTCCACTTGCTTCTGAGTAAATCATCAAATTTTAGGAAGATTCCTGAAACTAGGATTTTTTTTTTTAATTGAAAGACACTGAATGCTATTACATATCAAAGGAATAGTTCACCTTAAAAAAAATTATCATTATTTACACCCTTGTGTTGTTCCAAACCTGTATGACTTTCTTTCTCTCATGGAACAAAAAAAGGAAAAATGTGTCCTATCCAATCTTTTTTTATATATATAATAAAGAAATTGAATCTGGGGAGTAAGTAAGCACTGTTCACAATTCATAAAAGTGGCCAAAATGACTTTATATTTCAATTCAAATCTTCTGAAGTCATGCAATAGCTTTGTGAGACGGAACAAATAAATTTGTCATTATTCATTTACAATCTTCCCCTTCACTGTATTCTTATTTCTCATTCCCACTTCAAGCATGCCACATTGTGATTAGTCAATGTGACACCTAATCATTCATAATGAAGGGTCACATCAGAAAAGGAGTTTCAATTACTTAAATTTAACCACTTTTATGATATTTTATGGTGTTTTTTTGTCATTTTGAATTTTGACAGCACCGATCCAGATTGTTTTCTGTAATAAATAACATAAAACATAAATATTAGAAGAAAAACTTAAAACACAGCAACAGAGGCAACATCATGGCAACACGCTGCTTCTACCAGACAAAACAAACAAACTAGTTAGCCTATACAATTTAAGGAACATAGAAATGTTGCCATTAGGGCTGAGCGGTATATCGAGTTTGTATGATATATCAATATATTTTAAATGATATAGAATGAGGCAATACCATTTATATCTAGGTACAGTAGTTTGATATTACGAGCAAATCTAAAAATAGCGGAGGACTCAGAGTGAGCTGCTACGGAGAAAGTGCATAATCAAATCCGTCCTAAACATGAGACAAGCTTTATATTAAGGGCTTCAAAATTACAACAATATAGTTAATGCATAGGCAATAGTTTAAAGTGGCTTGCTCCGTCCGAAGCTCTGACAGATACACATCGGATATACATTTTGCTCAAATATTTCTTGTTGTACATTAAATGTGCCATATGTAGATATTAAACCTACAAGTGTATCTCTATAGCCCTATTCGCATGGGATAAGTATTACCTGGTGACCTCTAGTAATTTGTAATAATTGCGGAGGTTGTCTGTGATCTTAATCCCGTGCGAATCGGCCATGTCTGTAATTTGTAAAGTAAAAATTCCCCTGCAAATGACCTACCATATTTTGACGAACACCGAGGTCCTGTGATAATATTAGTCCCGTGCGAATCGCCATCTCTGTTATTTGGCGGGGTCGTTTATAATTTTTTCAAGGTTTTTGTTTCCTGTGCGCTTTTTTATTCATCTTTCGTGAAGAATGGAGTTGGAGTGTTTTGATAGTATTTTGGGTGCTGGGTCATACCGCTATACACCATGATACGATACAACTATACAATTTGCAGAAAGAGAAAGCTGAAAACTATCAGAAGAGCAAAAATAAAAATAATGATTAGATGTAGATGGATGACATGTATAGCAGCATGTGGTAAGGAACATTCTTCTGTTTATGATATATCATACAGCTAGACCTATAATAACGACAAGACATTTCCAAGCAATAGCCTATTGACATCATATCCGGGAGATAAGTCAGTAATTTCGAGTAAAATCACAGGCTTTGTTTATCCCGTGCGAATGCGCCACACGAAATTCAGATGTGGGTGGGTAATTTCTAAATCACACGAGGTCCCCAGACAATACTAATCCAGTGCGAATAGGGCTAATAACAGCAGTAACTGTAAAGTGACTATTGCAATTGTGTAATCAAATGTGGACTATATAATTACTATAAGCTCAGATAAGTGAATGTGTTTTCCCTTATCTGGTATAAGGGAAAACACATTCACTCATCTGAGCTTATAGTAATTAACATTTAGTCTGTGCTTTTGTTTTAATTTATTTAAATTTTTAGTTTAGTGAATTCAGTGCAGTAATGTGACTTTAGAATTTTTTGCATATAACAGCATAGCCTACATGGTTACATTAGAAAATGTAGAAAATATAGAGATATATTGTATATTGACATTCAGCCACAAAATACCGAGATGATAACTGATATTAACAAGTTTAAGTTGAAGTACTAAAACTATTAAAACTTAAACAAAAATAAATTAAAATAGAAATATTAAAAAATAAAACTTAATAAAATGACAAAAGCACATAACAAAATTACTAAAACTTAAACTAAAATTCAAATGAAAACTGAAAATATCAAATAAAAGCTCATTTTAAAATGTAATAAATACTATAATAGGATATAAATGATAAATGAACACTGCCACAGAATAATGAAAGTCATGTGAGTTTGAAACAACATTTCAGTGAAGTAGGGCTGGGAGATATGGCAAAAAAAGATAGAAAAAAAAGATATCATAAATGTTTTCATATCAGTCGATATCGATAATTATCAGATAAATGACAAATCTTTCTTTTTTTCAAGTTTAAAGGTAGATTTTTGCTCCTGGGTGAAAGTTGTAGAAACCAGACTGTTAGTGGTTATAAACTACTCTTTATTGTAAGAACATGACAAATATTTGGTAAACAGGTGAACATTTCACAAATCTGAGGTAGGTACACTTTTTTAATTCTCTACAATTTTCTTTCCTTTTTTCCTTGACAAAATAAATATATCTTATATATTTTTTTATTTTATTTTGCTTAGTTTCTGCATGTTCTAACAGGTGATATTGTTTCAAATCATGAAACAGGTTTGTTTTACCTGATTTTATTGGCACGAATCTTTGGTACAGTTTGCCGTGCAAGCTGCAATATTAATTATATTACATATTTTGTCCCTTAGAAATGCACATTTGACAGTAGCTTGAGTTGGTGATGCAGTTAAATTTGTTAACAAAAACAGTAACATCTATAAAAATTGTAACAACCATTAAATTTTATATTATATATATTTTATATTATATATATTCTGACAGTTTAAGTTAGGGGGTCTACCATGGTTATCACAATCTAAATGTATGATACCATAGATGGAAGTAATCACCAAGGTAAAACCATAAATATAGCACGCAAAATGTAACTACACTCACCTAAAGGATTATTAGGAACACCATACTAATACTGTGTTTGACCCCCTTTCGCCTTCAGAACTGCCTTAATTCTACGTGGCATTGATTCAACAAGGTGCTGAAAGCATTCTTTAGAAATGTTGGCCCATATTGATAGGATAGCATCTTGCAGTTGATGGAGATTTGTGGGATGCACATCCAGGGCACGAAGCTCCTGTTCCACCACATCCCAAAGATGCTCTATTGGGTTGAGATCTGGTGACTGTGGGGGCCATTTTAGTACAGTGAACTCATTGCCATGTTCAAGAAACCAATTTGAAATGATTCGAGCTTTGTGACATGGTGCATTATCCTGCTGGAAGTAGCCATCAGAGGATGGTTACATGATGTCATGAAGGGATGGACATGGTCAGAAACAATGCTCAGGTAGGCCGTGGCATTTAAACGATGCCCAATTGGCACTAAGGGGCCTAAAGTGTGCCAAGAAAACATCCCCCACACCATTACACCACCACCACCAGCCTGCACAGTGGTAACAAGGCATGATGGATCCATGTTCTCATTCTGTTTACGCCAAATTCTGACTCTACCATCTGAATGTCTCAACAGAAATCGAGACTCATCAGACCAGGCAACATTTTTCCAGTCTTCAACTGTCCAATTTTGGTGAGCTCGTGCAAATTGTAGCCTCTTTTTCCTATTTGTAGTGGAGATGAGTGGTACCCGGTGGGGTCTTCTGCTGTTGTAGCCCATCCGCTTCAAGGTTGTGCGTGTTGTGGCTTCACAAATGCTTTGCTGCATACCTCGGTTGTAACGAGTGGTTATTTCAGTCAAAGTTGCTCTTCTATCAGCTTGAATCAGTCGGCCAATTCTCCTCTGACCTCTAGCATCAACAAGGCATTTTCGCCCACAGGACTGCCGCATACTGGATGTTTTTCCCTTTTCACACCATTCTTTGTAAACCCTAGAAATGGTTGTGCGTGAAAATCCCAGTAACTGAGCAGATTGTGAAATACTCTGGCACCAACAACCATGCCACGCTCAAAATTGCTTAAATCACCTTTCTTTCCCATTCTGACATTCAGTTTGGAGTTCAGGAGATTGTCTCGACCAGGACCACACCCCTAAATGCATTGAAGCAACTGCCATGTGATTGGTTGATTAGATAATTACATTAATGAGAAATTGAACAGGTGTTCCTAATAATCCTTTAGGTGAGTGTATATGGGTTCTATGGTATTTGTTATTAAAAACAGTAGCCTGAATACATTTATTATAAATACAAATGCACAAGTGCTATAGCTTAATAACAAAAATACTTTCTGCCACAATAAAATTGTGCAGTTAGTGTTACTACAGTAAATCCATCGTAAATGATGGTGATTTGTAGATTGAAAATTCTAACTGGATCATTCATTGCACAATGTTTCTTGTGTTTGTCAGTGCTGTTGAGAATGTCAGCACTGTTTCGTCTGGCTTTAAACTAGTTTAAATCACCAAGACATTTGTGTTCTTCGTTGAATTTCAGCGTTGTTCAGTGTTGTGTGTAACGCAACTACTTTTTCGGGTAAAAAGTAGTGTAACGCGCTACTACTAAAAATTTGGTAACGAAACGTAGTTCCTTTTTCAATTCGGCGCAATGTTACTTTTCCCATGGATATATTTGACAGCGACACTGCCTCAGCTGCGCGCTTGAGAGAAGAGAACTGTTGAGAACTGAAGAGAACGATTTAGTTTCATATTTATGTTTAAATTAAATAAAATAAAAATTTTGCGCAATATATCGGGAGACAAATGGAGTGGGCAGACATGATTTTGACCACTTTATTAAGTTTGTTTTTGTAGAAAGCCTTTCTTTAAAGTGAATTTCGTTTTGTATTAATTGTATCTTAATTTTAATCAATGTTTTATTAACCAATTGCCTGAATTTAATAAATAAGAAGTAAATTAAAGAAAACTATTTAGTTTCATATTTATGTTTAAATAAAATAAATAAATAAAATATTTAATCTATGTTGATTATATGAAAAGTGAAAAGCATGAGTAAGATCATAATTTTGCGCAATATATCGGGAGACAAATGGAGTGGGCAGACATGATTTTGACCACTTTATTAAGTTTGTTTTTGTAGAAAGCCTTTCTTTAAAATGAATTTCGGTTTGTATTAATTGTATCTTAATTTTAATCAATGTTTTACCAACCAATTGCCTGAATTTAATAAATAAGTAAATATAGCATGCAAAATAATCATGACATGGAGGCACCAGCGCGTGAACTAAAGCTCGTCTCCATACTGTAAATGAACCGAAACTCAGATAAGCTACTTGTCTCACAGACCTGAGAAATATATAGAAAGCTTGAATATGTATACTTTTAAACAAAATATATTTTTTTCTCTCAAAATCTCTTTTTTTTCTCCTACTCCCAGTGAGTCGTATGTCTGAAAACTAAGCTTATGTCTTCTATATCATTTTGTCCTACGCTATCAAGATGCGATTCGCACCGGTGTTGGAGAGCAGGGAAGCTTTATTGGCTGTTGCCGAAATTTAAAGTTTGGTGGATAGGGGGAGCGGAGCGGAGAGAAGCGGCGCGGGCGCTCTGCTCATCGCGGAGTGTCGCACTCTACCCCATGATGCAGAGCCGGCTGAGAATAAAAACAGAGAAGTTGCCGCACACAGCAGCGCCAATGAGAAGGACTTTTTTCTTTTGAAATTGATACTATTTTTTATAATAAAGAGCACAAAAGAAATACCTGTTATGTCCTCCATAATATAACTTTATGTCTACATATTTAGGATACAGATATTGTCTACAGATATTGGGTTCTGCCCAAAGTCAAGCAACATAAAAGTAACGAGTAACGTAAAAAGTTACTTTCCAAAGGGGGTAACTAAGTAAAGTAACGGATTACTTTTTTTAAAAGTAACGAGTAACGAGCAAACACTACTTTTTAAAAGTAACTTCCCCAACACTGGCGCTGTTTACTTTAGTAGGGATGAGTCACGATTTTCAAATATTCGATTAGACATATTTCCCAGTCCTTAGGTGAACTATCCCTTTAAGGTAAAATCATTTGTACAAATCTATTTACTTTTCAGAAGGTTGGATCAGCACGTGAAAAGGCGAGTCCACAAGCAAGGTGATTGAGTTTTAACACAGCATGCACCCTCCTACACCTGTGATGACTAATGAAGGGGACGGTTTAAGTTTGTTAGATACCTCATCAGGAGGTCTTACCATGACCATTCCCCCAGTGTTCACCATGTTTCCGGATACAGGCAAGGTAACGGTGACTGTGCCCTGCCCGCTGTTGGTTGTGGAGGTGTTAGCGGCCCCTGCTGCCTGGACAATCTGAGTGCCTGCCAGGGAGCCTGCTGGGATGGTGATCATGCCTATGGAGGGGAGGGAACTATTAGTCCTCACCTGAATAACCTTCAGTATAATGGCATATTCATGTTTGTTAAAACCCTGATTGATCATCTAGTTTATCTTGTTCATGTCTGATTTAATGTTTGCTGAAGACAGATAAGCCAGGTATAGGTACTGTATTTAAATACCCTGCTGCAGAACTGTGCCATCAGCGTTCACAGGCTGGTATACAATGGTCTGTCCTTCAGCTGTTTGGGCAACCTGCTGTCCTTGTAATGTTATCTGCTGCCCCTGTAATACAGAATACACATTAATTTACAGTTCATACAACAAAACCAGTGTAAAGTAATCTGAGAAATCTGCCTTATACCAATAGCACAAACTAGTCATTATAGTTGTTATGACAGCATTCTCTTAATTCATGCACAACATAACAAATCAGTGAAAAAATAAAGTACAACGTTCCCACACCATTTTCACCCCGATGTTATTAATTTGCATAAGTGTTCTAGGTTTGGAATTGTTAGTTACATTCAAACTAAACAGACCAGAGAAAAGATTTAAGTGTGTTTGAGACCTGGTTCTGGCCCGCGGTAATGGCAGTCTGGGGCTGCTGTATGATGAATTGTTGAGTCTGACCCTGCTGACCCTGCAGCTGCAGAGTTTGACCTCCCTGCAACTGAATCTGACCCGGCTGAACCAACTGGATCTACATTTACACATTAAAAAAAAAACATTGATTACAATAACAATGACAACAGAGACGAATTTAGATCATTTTACCTTGAAATATAAACCATTGTTTCATATAAAATGAGCATTAATAATAACAACAAAGGGATATTAAAGGTCCCATGACATGCTACTTTTTGTAGGCTTTAATATAGGCCTTAGTGGTCCCTAGTACTGTATCTGAAATCTCTTTCCAAAAATTCAGTCTCAGTGCAGAATTATAGCCACTATAAGCCAGTCCCAGAATGAGCTTCCTTCAGACGGGCCGTTTCGGTGTCTGTAGCTTTAAATGTTAATGAGGAGGAGAAAGGCGGCGTAAGGTGGAGGGTGGGTGTGGCCTTGACCATCTGCGGCAACGGTAGACCATGCATGTTTACATTGGATATATTGCAATGGCACGGAGACACGCAGTCGTTCAAGCATTTCAGTTTGACCCAGAATCTGATCCAGATGGAGAAGCAACGGATGAAGAAGTTGCAACTCAGCAGCTCCAGCAGGACGTTTCCGAATGGTTAGTTTAAAATATTATGTCTGGATACGGTACTTTATTTGGATGGTTTAGTTATTATCATGTAGCTAACGCTAACCTACTGTTGCCTTTTCACGGGAGATCTGTAACGTCTGTAATTTATATTATTACAATTACATCAAGCTCTGCGATCTTGAAATGCGGATATCGCGCGCGCCATATAACCAACAGGAAAACGCTATCCAAATAACAAAGAAGTGTACAACACTCGCGTTACAGTGTGTGTATTCACACACATACTTGATGCTGTCTACCTTTACATTAGCGCAAGTAACTGCATAGCTAATACAGCCACATTCTACGTGTAACAAGCTAGGTAACCATAAACAGTAAAGCAACAACTTGTATCATTAGTTGACTTACTTGTCCGAGTTGTGTAACGTTAGCTGAGCCAAAGAGAGTTGGTACTGATCCAGACTTTAGTTTCAGACGTTCAGCAAGCCCAGCTCTGTATTAACCCCTCGGTGTTCATTTGTACATCCAATTATTGAGCAATTATTATGCTTCGCTCGCTCAAAAGCCATGATATCTCTCGTGGACAAACTAAAATCGCGCACGCGCGTTCCTACTTCCTAGCTCATTTTCTCATGGGCGGAAAATATTCTCTGGGCGGGCAAAGCAGAGACAGGGGAGGTAACATTCCTCCTTATAACGTCATAAGGAGGAGATTCAAGATCAGCGCGATTGAGCTTCCATTTTCTCAAAGGCAGAGAAAGATAGCAAAAGCTCGATTTACACCGATTAAAATTTCTAGAAACTCGGGGACCATATACAGGCTAGGGGAAGTCATATTAATGTTAAAAAACCTCAGAAAGTGAAAATTTCATGTCATGGGACCTTTAAGATAATTTTACTGTTAAGTATAATAATAATAATAATCATTATCCCCATCCATTTTTTCATAAAATATGTGCAATATTAACATAACAATATCAGAGGGATATGTAGATAATTTTGCTGTTCAGTATAATAGGACAATCTACAGATCTATTTAGGGAGACTTTCCCACAATGAGGAGTGTTGATGGCACTTACCTGCTGAAGGCCTTGAGCTCCAGACACAGGCAACTGCATGATGGTCTGGCCCTGAGCTCCAGACATGGCTTGTACCATGATGGGCTGACCTGAGGATGTAATCAGCTGCCCGCCACTCACCTGGACCATCAATGGCTGACCCTGGACCTGAGCGCACGCATAAACAGAAAGTTAGCATGGTGAGATAGATATTCAACACAATATTAGACCTGAACATGCAGCTTTAGGCATTACACAGGACATACATCACTGTTTATGATGGAAATGATTGATTTTAATGGCCATGTTGTTCCAGTTACGTTACAATACATTTTATTACTGTTTTATCATTTCTACAGAAAATGACCCAGACTGGTGGTAATGGCTAGAATGAGGGAGCTAGAATTTCATGTTTCAACATGATAATCAGACAACCATGCAGTTCATCCAAAATCCATACAGTGCTGTGAACTGATCAGTATAAAGTGGTGATTACATGCAACTGATCTTATAGTAATGCCTCCATAGTTACTCCACAAAATCTTTTTAAATTCTGTTCCAGACACATTAAAAGACACAAATTATTCTTCTTGAAAATGTGTCCCAAGCAGATGCTTTGATGCCACGGATCACGATTTGCTGTAAGTGAAAGCGAGGCATGCTGGATGAGCTCACATCCTCGCAGACAGTGTGACATGACGCATGCAACATCACAAGCCTGAAGGTCGGAGTTCACACAACTACCTGGAGCGTCTGCACTTGCTGGCCTGTTGCCGTAGTGACAGGTGCTTCTGTTTGCAGCTGTACTGCAGTTACCGTCCCCTGAGCCTGTGGACAATCCCACATCACACTTTGCTCTGCATTCTCTTTTACAGAAATGCACTTTGTTATTTTATACTTCCTAATCTAATCCCGTAATTCACACTGCCCATTTCTGATATTCTGGACCAGTGGTTCTCAACAGATTCACAATCAAAAAATGGTTTAGCAACTTTTTAAAGGGAGGATATATATATATATAGAGAGAGAGAGAGAGAAAGCTGTGATTAATATAGTGATTGCGAACTGGGTGTGTTTGTGTCACATTAACTTTGTTTTTATCAGGACTGACATATTTCATTTCAAAGGAGAGAGACTGCAGGCCAGTTCAATACTATTTACTCAGTCCTTTCCTTGAATTGGTAACCACTTCCTGAAGTAGATTACTCACTTATTTTAAAAAATACTACTGCACCTTATACACATCTGCAGTACATACAGTAAAATGTAGAATTTAGACAAGTTTATTTTTAAATGCCTGAAAAAAACTAACAAAATCAAACACACAGTCATGGTCCTTTTTCCCACAGTGAAAGTCACTGATTAAACAGTAAGCTGTTTACATTGGCTCTTACCTGCTGCTGGATTTGCCCATTGGCAGCTTGCACCACTATTTGATCCCCGGTTGTAGTTGTATATTGCTCCATCTCTCCTTCCTCACCTAATTTGTCATAAAAACATCAAATAAATAAATAAATTAGGTGCAAGGCGTTTCCTACTTATTATTCAGCACAAGAACAACTAAGTTAGCAGTCTTCTATGAAATTATGACTTATGTCTGGTGTCGTGATGGCTGCAGGTTTTGGCCAGAAGCCAGCTGTATTTTGAGACTGAATGTTTCCTTATTCAAGGTATGAAGGTATTTAACATTATGAACAACATCTTATATTACATTCTGACTGTTTGTCTGATGTTTTTAGCTACACACACACCAAGTAAGTGGCTGAAAAGTTGACAAGAAGGTCTGAATAATTCACAAATTTGCAGAATTTCACGAACAGTTGCTCCTTGTTATGGGCAAACCAAGGTAACTGATATGCTTTTTAATTAGTTCAAAACAGCCCCTATTTCACAAACATTTGCAGGTCTGTCTTTGTTTTCGACAGCTTCACTAACAGTATCATTCATGTCCAGTGTCCGTTCTCGCGCGCGTATAGCTTATGGCTCGCGCTCTCTACCTCTCGCATAATTAACCGATTTGATTTCTGTATTCGGAATTAGTCATTTGGTTGGTCACTGACAAACCAATCCGTGTTGTCAGCTACCATTTCCCTTAGAGCAAGCGCAACCCTTTACCGTTTCTCCGGTTGTCCGGTACCCTTCTGATTGGCTCCACAACAGATCTCAAAAACCCAATCAACACAGTGGTGCGGACAAAATGGCGCAAAATGAGCCACACAGAGAAGAAAGGGGCAGGCTTGACGCATGTGATCGACGAACGGAGCCGAATGTTACCGAGTAAAACCGGAAATAATCGAATGACTGCCGCGCATGCGTGAATAAACCGTGCTTCCGGTGGCATGTGATCGGCGAACGGAGCCGAGTAAAAACGCTCCGAGTCGGAAAGAATCCAATGACTGCCGCGCATGCGTGGTTAAACCATGCTTCTTCCGGTGTAATAATGTCACCCTGGAAGGAGAGAAGAGCAAGAGGAACATGTGAGTTTTACAGGCACTGTTTACAAAACATATACGCACAGCAATTTGACATTTTATGGTTTTATAAATGTAAACTTTGAACTACGAAAAAGAGCAAGGTAAATTTGACCTTTTGTGCGATGGTTTACTAATACTAATTAGATCACGTTTAAGAAGTGACGTAGAAATATTTATTTTCAGCTTTTAGGAGTAAAATGTTACGTAAATCAGGCGAATGATATATGGGGGAAAAAACTGTAAAAACCTTCAGAATATAGATAGGAATAAAACTTGAAAGTTTGGCATGTGCTATTATTGTAGTGGGGGGGTTCTGGCACTGCACAAAGAGAAACAAACTAATTCTGACAAAACAGTCTTTAAAGATATATACTGTCATTGAAATCTACAGACGGTAATAGATAAAGTGTAATAAAATTAAAATGTACTTTAAATGTTTCCTTTTCGCCAGTCTGAAAGAAGACAAAGTATGTAAGCAAAATAGTCCAAAAATCTCAAAACTGACCAGTGTCTTACTAGCCTTAAATGATAAAAACAACAACTTGACTTTCAATTTTTTCTCAGATTATTATCTTACTATAAAAAGTTATTTGATAAATAGTCCTTTTTATGTTGGATTAAGTAGTAATTTCAGATGTCACTATCTTTATGTTTGTGACTGTTGCAGAATGGTCACACCATGGAGAATGGCCTACATGTTGGCCACCAAACTGGCCCCTTTCCCAGGACCTGTTTGTCGCCATGCCAGTCGAGGCGCATACGGGAGGATGTCGCCGAGGTATTCTGATTCACATTCAAAACAGAAACAACAGGAAGACATGTTTGAAGATGACCATGATATGGATGCAGTGGAAGCCAAACTGAACTCTATTATTAGGTGAGTCCTTCTACAGTCAGGAGCACAAACGCAAATACCTCAGTCTTCATGTATTAAAATGATTTCCTGTGCAGTGAAGAGAAGAGAAGGCGTAAAGCAGCAAAGTTTCACATAATCAAGAGGCAAATGAGCAATCCTGGAGACCCGGAGAGAAAACTCACCTGGGATGCCATTGAACAGATAAGGTATCAGTGTGAATATGTCTGTTTATTACACAGCTCTTGATTCTGATTGGTCAGTCACAGCATTTAGCTCAGCTGTCAGACATTTTTGTATAACTGTATGTTTATATTCAGCATTCACTTATATCACATGCATGTGACTATATTGAAAATCTCCTTGAAGGACTTTAGTATTAATTTTAATATTTGTTAAGTACGAAATCTTGGTGTTTGAATATGTCAGATAATGAATTCATTGAAAAAGTAATTATGGTTGCAAATTAATAATATATAAATTAAGTGTTCATCTTTTTGCTATGCCCAGTATTTTAATATTTCTTTTTAAATGTACACTACCGTTTAAAATGTTGGGGTCAGTAAAATTTTTAAAAAATGTTTATTTGATCAAAAATACAGTAAAAACAGAAATATTGTTCAATATTATTGCAATTTAAAATAACTATGTTTTCTTTTTTAATATTTTAAAATGTAATTTACCGGTATTCCTGTGATTGCAAATCGTTCTAATATGCTGATTTGGTGCTCAAAAAAAAAAAAGTTATGCTGCTGCTTATTTTCATGGAAACCATGATACCTTTTTAGGATTATTTGATGAATACAAAGTTCAAAAGAATAGCATTATGTGAAATAAAAATCTGTTAGCACAATACAAAATTATTTACTGTCATTTTTTATCAATTTAATGCATCATTGCTGAATAAAAGTATTAATTTCTCTCTGATCCTAAACCTTTGAATTTTAGTGTATTTATATATTTATATATATATATATATATACAGTGAGGAAAATAAGTATTTGAACACCCTGCTATTTTGCAAGTTCTCCCACTTGGAAATCATGGAGGGGTCTGAAATTGTCATCGTAGGTGCATGTCCACTGTGAGAGACATAATCTAAAAAAAAAAAATCCAGAAATCACAATGTATGATTTTTAAACTATTTATTTGTATGATACAGCTGCAAATAAGTATTTGAACACCTGTCTATCAGCTAGAATTCTGACCCTCAAAGACCTGTTAGTCTGCCTTTAAAATGTCCACCTCCACTCCATTTTATTATCCTAAATTAGATGCACCTGTTTGAGGTCGTTAGCTGCATAAAGACACCTGTCCACCCCATACAATCAGTAAGAATCCAACTACTAACATGGCCAAGACCAAAGAGCTGTCCAAAGACACGTCCAAAGACACTAGAGACAAAATTGTACACCTCCACAAGGCTGGAAAGGGCTACGGGGAAATTGCCAAGCAGCTTGGTGAAAAAAGGTCCACTGTTGGAGCAATCATTAGAAAATGGAAGAAGCTAAACATGACTGTCAATCTCCCTCGGACTGGGGCTCCATGCAAGATCTCACCTCGTGGGGTCTCAATGATCCTAAGAAAGGTGAGAAATCAGCCCAGAACTACACGGGAGGAGCTGGTCAATGACCTGAAAAGAGCTGGGACCACCGTTTCCAAGGTTACTGTTGGTAATACACTAAGACGTCATGGTTTGAAATCATGCATGGCACGGAAGGTTCCAACCTCCTTCCCTCAGTTAGAGCATTGAAGATGGGTCGAGGCTGGGTCTTCCAACATGACAATGACCCGAAGCACACAGCCAGGATAACCAAGGAGTGGCTCTGTAAGAAGCATATCAAGGTTCTGGCGTGGCCTAGCCAGTCTCCAGACCTAAACCCAATAGAGAATCTTTGGAGGGAGCTCAAACTCCGTGTTTCTCAGCGACAGCCCAGAAACCTGACTGATCTAGAGAAGATCTGTGTGGAGGAGTGGGCCAAAATCCCTCCTGCAGTGTGTGCAAACCTGGTGAAAAACTACAGGAAACGTTTGACCTCTGTAATTGCAAACAAAGGCTACTGTACCAAATATTAACATTGATTTTCTCAGGTGTTCAAATACTTATTTGCAGCTGTATCATACAAATAAATAGTTAAAAAATCATACATTGTGATTTCTGGATTTTTTTTTTTTAGATTATGTCTCTCACAGTGGACATGCACCTACGATGACAATTTCAGACCCCTCCATGATTTCCAAGTGGGAGAACTTGCAAAATAGCAGGGTGTTCAAATACTTATTTTCCTCACTGTATATATATATATATATATATATATATATATATATATATATATATACAGTGAGGAAAATAAGTATTTGAACACCCTGCTATTTTGCAAGTGTAATTTTAACATATTTCTTAGCAATGCTAGAAACTTTAGGTCATATAATAATTTCAAATCAAACACATTTCTGTAGGTAATAACATAATATATATGTATATATATATATATAATGTCTTGCCCAAAATATTGTAGTTATCTACCACCCCTTCAAACACTGAGCAGTCATATGTCTCTTTTCCCAGGTACTTAAAGCAGGAGTCCCCAGAGGAATGGACACTACAGAGATTAGCTGAGGGTTTCTCTGTAAGCCCTGATGTCATCTCCAAAGTCCTCCGCAGCAAATTCACCCCAACAGTTGTCCGAAAGCTAAAGCAGGACTCTAAAGTGTTTGTCAATACAGGGCAGCAGTCTCTCAGAGATGGCAAAACTGAACTGTCTAGACTGCCAAAGAGTGCAACACCAGCCATACTCTCCTCCGGAAAAACAGGTGCCCTGACAACACAGAGTAAAACAGCCCTTGCAGTGAGGGAGGGTGAGACTGGACTGACGCCCTCTGGTGGAAACATAGTACCATCTCAAGTACTATCAGCTGTGCACAAACTGACACCTGCTTTGCAGGAGCAGCCTGACTCGACACAGTCGACAGCGAAAATGGACATGAGAGATGATATAGAGTTAGAGGAGGAGGAGGAGGAAGAAGAGTGGGATGGGGTGATCCTGACAGAGGAAGAGCTAGAGCACATCGCACAAACGCTGCAGAAAAACCCCAGTTCAGTGAAACAGAAGGGAAGCGATTTTTTTGACAAAGAAGGCAATTTCCTGTACAGAATTTGAGTGGCTGCCAAGTCCTCCATGTTTATTAAGACACTTTTTGCTAAAGTCTAGGCCTGTTCTTTTATGATTGAAAAACGTATTTAATTGGAAGGAACTTTATTGTTACAATTTGTAACAAAACTTAAAGGCTTATTGTTCACTTTTGCATATGTGTGTATCACATTTGTTTTTTTACTCAAAAAATATTTTTGCTCTTTTAAGCCAAAAATATATATACAAAATCAGTGGGGCAAATCAATTTATTTCTCAAACAAACAGTTCCAAATATACAGAGCAAAAAATAACAGATACAAAGTCGGAATTGCTGTATATACAGTGCTTCACAACTAATATGTACATTGATTTTGCACAGGAAGAAAGACATTACACCTCATATAATCACTGTCACAATTGAAGTCATTTAGCCTTAGATTTCATTTACATTGCATCTATTATAATTATTATTCCCAAGCATGGAGAGTAAGACAATAAGTATTAAACAATTAAGGGGCATGTTTGTTTTTATTTTGTTGGATAAAATGTATATAGATCTTTTCATCAACTGAAATATTTTGTCATAGTTTGTCAAAGCCCATGTTATAATGAACTGTGGTAATTCTTCATAAATGAGATTGTTCTCTTGTTTTTGAATTAATCTCTTTCACTGGAAGGCACAATCTCTGCCTCCATGCTAGGCACTTGAATCAAAATATACACTAGGGTTTTTATACCTATTAACACCATATATAACTCATAGTTTTTGCAAAGGAGATTGTCTTCTAAGAAAATATGATACTTTTTATTATGTATGTGAATATAAGCAAACAACTGCTAGAGATGTTGAAACAAATGGTTCCAAATTAACTGTAGAAATGATATTTAAATACACACTTAATAAAAAATGCATCAGACATCAAGCATCTATGCAAACAGGAAGTACCAATGGAAAGGTGCTAAATTGCTCAATAGCATTTGATTTGAAAAAACTGACGCCATTGTTACTGTCCTAATCACTGTAGCAAGCACTGAGCAAGCCATCCGGGGCTGAAATTCAGATATGGTAATCGGTGATTTTTTTACCTTTGATGCATGTAAACCTATTGTAGGAGATCTCCAAAACAACATTTGGAACCTTTAAAATAGCATAATACACACTTAATAAAATAAAAACTCACCGCATCAGACATCAAGCATCTATGCAAACAGGAAGTACCAATAGAAAGGTTCTAAATTGCTCTATTGCATTTGAATATCCAAAAATCAAATCACATGGTCAAAGACTTCAGACCACTGGATCTGTTCTCACTTCGCTGAAGTTGCTGCATAAACATGAAAATAATTAACACATGCAAAATGTTTGCAACTAATGGTTTGTCACTCAAACACTTTGATAGGCGTCTTTATGCGAAATGGTAAAAAAAAAAAAAAGTCACACCTTTTCTCTTGATAATATGGTACTGTCCTGCTGTCAAGACGAGAACCAAGACACAGCACAAATGTCGAAATCTAATAAAACTATTTAACTACAAAATTTGATTTGGGCAAAATGTTCAAGGTTGTACACAAACTACAGTTGTGTTCTATTTTACATGCATCTGCATCATTTAGTTCATAAAAATATTTATTACAAAACTACCTAACCGTCAAGTGTGACAGTTGCTTATTTACAAATGTGTAATGTGAAGATTATCTCCATGTTCTACAGTTATTTGTCCATATAACAATCCCACTTTATCAAACTCGCAGCCTAGCTACACAGTTTCAGGTAATTAATAATGTTCATAAATCTTAAATTATAAATATATTCTCCATTTTTGTAAAGTCAAATCTATTGCCTGTTTCTCAGCATTTTATTGCTATATTCATTAATGCACCTGCTTATTTACAGTAAAGTGGACATTACTAAAACTTTGACAGCAGGCATGATCACATTTTAGAAATAAACACAGTCAGGGTTCAGTAGCACAGTATTTTAAACATCGCATATGATATGATTCATTTTTCTCTTTTTGCAGAATGAAATTCCTGCAGAAATAATAATATTCCTCTAGTTCTGACGTAAGGGCATCTGGATATCAAAAGAAAAGCAAGTATTTTACAAGTACCCCAGTGACAGTCTCATCAAACCAAGGTTTGATCCTTAAAATCCTGCCCAGAAGACCCCAATTTCTATCTTTGAGAACAGTATCACCAGATTGATCCTCATCATCCTATTGGTGGAGAAGCAACCAGGTTCCCTCCCATTGGTCAAGAAGAAGGAAGCACGTGACATTAGCTGGTAGATTAAGTTTGAGAAAGCTGACAGCTGGTTTGTGCTTTAGAGAGAGGAGAGAGACAGCAGCAGTAATGCCTGAATGACAGGAAATGTAGCTCCTTGTGCTCACCTAATGCACAGCTTTACTCCAGTAGGTCCTGCCAAAAACACACATTCATTTAGCAAGATCAGTACCGCTATTTTGCTTTTTTTTTTTTTCCCTAAACAAATACCAAAGAAGATTCCATTTAGGTGTATGTATTGGTGTGAGATGGTCCAAATATGTACCTCATCTGAGTCATCATGGAAATCAATCTTAGGTGCTCCAGCCACATCTGTGTCCAATGGTTCATCTATGGCGTTGGCTTCCGCATTATGTTGTAAGACTGAGTATCTGTGTACCAGGAACCTGCAAAATATTGAGGCCAAGACAGTTTATTTTATTTTATATGATTAAACATATTCTATATGTAACCCATAAAATGTCTAGAGAGCAGACTGACCTTCCGCCACAGACATACTTCTTTACAAACAGAACCCCAAACACTGCACCGGTCAGCAGGATGGCTATGACGATCGCAATGATAGGCGCGGTATGTGAGGTAGATTTATCTGTCTGTGGATTACAGAGATACAGGGTAAACAACGGTGCACAAGTATTTGAGGTTTAAAGTCAGCATGAAATGAAAATGTTCTATTTTCTCAAGCAATGTAGTTGTAGCTGAGGCCTGGAAGAGTTTGGTTCGTGTTGTCATCATGTTGAGAAGATGCTATTTGCACTGCGAATCCGCTTTGCATGTATTTCAAAAGGATGATATGTAAAATGGATGCCATTGTTACTGTCCAAAACACTGTGTATCAAGCACTGAGGATGCCTCCCGAGCTGAAATTCAGATATGGTAATAGGCGTTTTGTTTCCAACACAAATTGTAAGCAGTAGACCAATCACAACAGACTGGCCCGTCTGACCAATTAGAGCAGAGTAGGCTCTTTTAGAAAGGAGGCGATTAGAGAGACTGAATCTTAGAACAAACCATTTTCATTCTCTTTGAGGAGATGTGCAATGTATATTATGAGAAAATGAAAGTGTTTTTTGACCTTGGATGCATGTAAAACCTATTGTAGGGGCCCTCTAACTACAACATTTGGAACATTTAAAATAGCATAATAGGGGCACTTTAAATAGTTTTAAATAGTTTTTTTTTTTATTAGAAAAAAGATCTGTCACTACTACCAAGAGATAGTTCACTGAAAGATAATTTTTTATAATAATTTGTTGTTCAATGTCTCTTTCATCCCTGAAACTGGGGTTGTTAAACTCCAAAATGAAAAAAGCACCATAAAAGTATTATAAATTGTATTATTATCAAATGTATTATATTCCAAAGAGTGGCCAAGATAGACTTCCAAAAATGTGCATATATATACTGTATATGCTGTTTACACATCTGAACACCTGTCTGAACTATTAAACTAGAAATAGAGTGGGGCAAGTATGACGTCACTTTATCGGCCAATCGGCAGTTAGCATCACACTGGTTCACTCGACAAAAAAAAACCCAATATGTTTTTCCATAGGCTTTTGGATTATCGCAAAAAAACACTGATGTATTTTATGTCATAGAATAAAACGTGAAAGAGTTTTGAGCTTGTGTTCACCACAGATCTTATTTCAGCCATTTAACCAAAAACCCATTGACTTCGGGACAATAGAAACGGAAGTGCTAAAATGCTAACTCGTTTCCGCATTAGCAACCTAGTTTCCAACAAAATGATGGCATACCTGCACCACTCTATATGTAGCAAGGTAATTGCAGTCTCACCAATAGCTGAGGGTCCGCCAGCAGGTTGCTGACACATCTCTTGCTCAGGTCAATCTCTTTTCTTGTTGGTTGTTTTCCTCCCTCACATTTATCACCTGGAATCTTTCTGTACCTGGTAAATAAATTATAATACGTTTTTTTAGAGCTCTCTTAATAAGTCAAAGAGAAGCTAGCAGGCGGTAACCAGATGTAAGGTATTAAAGCAAGTGAAAAACCTTGACTCTCAACTGTCTACTTTTAAGACAAAGATTTAGTCTTTAAGCAATGGAGAATAATCCAAAGAGGGCATTACCCACTGGTCTTTAGCTGTTCCTCTTTCCCGTGGATGCAGATCTCAAGATCGTGGCCTTTGAGCTCAGCCTGCTCAATACATTCTGAGCTGTTCTCTTTACGGTAGTATCCAAAGTCACTAAGCAGGAAGGAAGAGAAGATTTGAAAACTTTGAAATATACTTTTCAAATTTATTTATACTTGAAATAAACTTTTATAATATAATAAAACATTGTGATTCTTTTCGTGTAGTAGTTAACCAGGACGAATTAAGTGATGGGTATGTGATGATAGCCTATGTTACGGCTGTGAAGCACTGTATGTATATGACATTAATTTAATAAATTAGCCAATGTCTACTTTGCTTGGGCTCAACGTATTTAATTTCTTGTGTGTGTGCTTGGGAAGTCGCAATGACGGAAACATTGACATTCCAATTTAAGAATTTAAGGGAGTAAAGCCTGTGTTTAGGCTATTAAGGAAATGTAATTTTGCCAAAGAAGAACTTTTACTTCACTAAACACTGAAAATTTGAATAATTGTAATGTGACTATCGGGTGCGAGAAAATCATAGGTTCAGGTGGGTGGTGGGTGAATGATTTAGAGCTGATCCGCGCATCTCTAGTCTGTGTGGACTAAGACATCTGACATTCTACTAGCAAATGACAATACAACATATGACAAAAGTTAATTTGACCATTGCATTGAAAACGCGTCCAAAAATGCGGCCCAAAATTTTTAACTAAAACTGAATTTAGTAATATATTTAACTGAAATAAAATATAGTAAAATGAAATAGAAATATGCATGAAATAACTAAACTGAAACTAAACAATCCATTCCTCAAATGAACTAAAACTAAAATGTTTTTCAAAGTAGAATTACAAAAAGCAAAGCTACAATAACTTTGTTTTCCACTCACCACAGGAAGTCATCCAGTGTGCAGATGCATGGTGTGGGCTGCTTGGTGACTATGTAATCCCTGCCAATCCAACACACAGAGTCCTTTCTCACACGCAGGAATTTTTCCTTATAACCCAGCATGCAACCATCTTCCGGGTCGCTGATGTCATCAGAGTGCGCCAGCCACTGGACATAATCACTTGCTGTGCCTGGGAAATAGACAGCGACAGATTAGTTTGTGCTAAACCCAATTATATAATTATATAAATGTCTGATTTTGTGTGGTTCAAACAGAACTGGTCACTCACAGTTACGTGTCAGCAGGTCTCTAAAGTCAATGGTGTAAGTTACCCAGTGGCTGATCAAAGCATCTTCATAACCCCAGAGACTGACATTCACAGAGCGGGCACCAGGCTCTGAGGCCAGCCCAGTGAAGTACATCGGCGTCTGGGTGAACTTATAAACATGCCAGCATTGCCCCTCATCGGTGGAGAACCTGAGAGACACACAAACCATGAGTTTTACAGCATGTACCGGCACTCTGCATGTGGAAATATTAGCATTTTCTTCAGCTTGGCATGGAAAACGGTCCATATAAAAGCCAATTGTATGGGTTTCGTCTCAAGAATCTCAGAAGAAGCTCACTTAATCTCAGAGATGAGTTGTGATGGGTTGTGCTCCACGGCCACCAGCAGGCCTCCTGAATCCAGGATAGCATAGTAATGCGGCCCCTTCAGAGCCTGCTGCCAGGTGTAGCCTCCATCATCAGACACGTACACATCAGGTGTCCTCATTGAGATTGAGTCACCCACGCTGCCTAAAAAAAGAGTAAGTGGGATGGCAGAAAGGTTCATTATATGAAAGTCATTATTTATGCAATTCTGTTTGGTGACGCAGAAATTACACTTTATCTTTAAAGGTGCAGTAAATGATTTCTGAAAAAAACTTTTGAGAGTGGATTGGAGCCAATCAGCAGTGGGAGGAGTAACAGTCAAGAGGAAGCAAGAGGGAGATTTGAAAAAAGACTGTAGAAAGAGAGATGGCTGAGAGACATTACAAAAGAGACGAGGTCAGAAGAATATCATTGGAAAAATAAAAGTTATGATCAGCCAACAGCACAATAATATTGGAGATTAGAAACTTTCTAGCACTGGAGAGACCTAAGCAGGAAGGCCATCTACTATTGCATTGCGTGATCAGGAATTTTGGGGGAGCAATGAAGGGAGGGTGTGTTTTTTGGGATGATTTCAAATATCAACAGTGTTTCTCAGAAATTGCTTACTGCACCTTTAATTTTTTTGCATCTGTTTTATCCATTTAATATTAATGACTTTTATGTCTTAGAATTTATTAAAAATAAAATAAAATATAACAAAATAAATGAAAATTAAAATATAGACATTACAATTTATGCCACAAAACTGAATTGCACTTTGGACTTTTCTTAAAAGTGTAATTACCATGAGCCAAGATGAGTCCGACAGCATTGGGTTCACTCAGAGGCAGCATGGGAACATTCAGCTTCATGGAGGTGCTGTATGAGGCATGAATATGCAGACTACACTGCACAGGAGGAAGACAACACAAGGTAAGTAAATAAACACACTGTTAGACTTCTCAAGTATTTTAACTGTTTGGTCAGATCTATCCAATTATAACAGCTTCCATTCAAAGTGATTCTTACCATTTCTTTGTCTTTGGCCGTAGAATCGCACCTGCTGTTCTCAGGTTTCTTCAAAGGAACCCATTCACCTCCCTGATCGAATGATATTACTGTCTGTACCGAGTTGTCTTCAGAAGAAAAAGACAAATAGAGAGAAGCATAAAAATTACTCTGACATTTCAGAAAAGACTCAAAGGGATACTTCACCGATTAGCATCAAACTTTGTATCAGTAGAAACCCGGTAGTATTTTCGAATGACTGTGCTTCCCTCCCTCATGTCCCCCTGAGATGAGAGATTTCTGTATTGTGTGTCTAGAAAAACAACTCAGATGACGCAAAAATTGTCATTTTCCGTCATTGGAGGCCTTTTTGGCCAGAGACTAGAGACTACAGCCAGTAGTAGGAGCTAGTTCCGCATGTTTTCAACCCGCCCATAGGGGGTGTGATCTCACGATAAAACGGCGTCTTTTCAGTTTCGAGTCAACTAGTAGCCTAGTTGTATCATTTCTTCCAATACTGCCCTCTGTAACCGGTAGGCATGGCTTGGGAGTGGCCTTGTAGGGCAGAGAAGCAAGTGCATTCTGGGTGTTGTTGTCTTTCATCCACATGAGCCAAAAATACATTTTCTGGCTTTTCTCAGTCTAGAAGGCACCAACTTCTAAAATAATTTCACATTTCTACTACATAAATGACCCAATTTAAATACACATTCATCTTTCCAGCAGTGAAATATCCCTTTAAATGGTTAGTTCACCCCCAAAATTTTAAATTGTGTCATTAATTACTCACCCTCATGTCGTTCCACACCCGTAAGTCCTTCGTTCATCTTCGGAACACAAATGATGATATTTTTGAAGAAATCCTTTCAGTACCTCCATTAGGAGCAACACAATTTACACATTCAAGGTCCAGAGCGATAGGAAACACATTAAAGTAATCAATGTGACTCCAGTGGTTTAACCTCAATCTTATGAAGCAACGCAAGTGCTTTGTTTGCACAAAAAAACATAATTTATCTCTATATTTACAAAATATTATTAGTTCTGGGAAAAAATTAATCGCGATTAATCGCATCCAAAATAAAAGTTTGTGTTTGCATAATATATGTGTGTGTACTGTGTATAATTATTTTCTATATATAAATACACACATATGCATGTATTTATTTAAGAAATATTTGCATTTATATACTGTATATACATTTATACATAATTTATATTATATATAAATATAAATAATTTATATATAAATAAATAAAAATCTTAAATATATACATGCATATGTGTGTATTTATATATACAAAATAATTATACACAGTACACACATATATATTATGCAAACACAGACTTTTATTTTGGATGCGATTAATCGCGATTAATTTTTTCCCAGCACTAAATATTATCCAAAGCGAGTTCACAGAACAACTTACGGTCTTGAGTCTACACAACACAGACAACACGGATGGGTCATGGTGCTCCCCCTACTGGATTGCAGGTAAATATTTTCATAAATAAAGTGGCAAACAAAGCACTTGCGTTGCTTCATAAGATTGAGGTTAAACCAATGGTGTTACATGGATTACTTGAATGACGTCTTTCCTATTGTTCTGGACCTTGAATGTGTAAATTGTGTTGCTCACAATGGAGGGACTGAAAGCTCTCGGATTTCATCAAAAATATCTTCATTTGTGTTCCAAAGATGAACAAAAGTCTTATGGGTTTGGAACGACATGAGGGTGAGTAAATAATCACTGAATTACTAAAATAACAGCTTTTTCATTACAGGAATAAATTATATTTTAAAATATCTCAAAATAGAATTATTAAATTTTAATAATTCAGTTATTTTAAATAGCAATTATTTTAATTTTATAATAAATAAAATGTATTTATTATAAATAAATTTATAATAATTTATTATAAATAAATTATTATAAATTGCAGTTATTTTAAATTGCAATAATATTTAAAAATGTTACTGTTTTAATGTATTTTTATCAAATAAATGATGAGCCTTGGTCAAAAATATTTAAAAAATCTTACCGACCCCAAACTTTTAAACAGTAGTGTATGGATATATCATGTTCATTTTCAAATGTATATTTAGAAAGTAAACTGAAAGCTGTTTTTTAAAAACATTTAAAGTATGCCAAGTGATACAGGCCTCCTAGAGTAATCTGAGGTTAAATACACACAGACTATATGTGTATATTCGTCTTAAGTAGGATGTAGTCATACCCTCATTCAGCACGCTAGTAGTGAAGACTCCTCTGAGGGAAGTGACATTCGTGAAGTCTGTCTCACCCCCTGGAGTCATATACAGATGGCGTTCTAGAGACTTGGAATACACAGTGCCTCTGTCATCTGACACATAGATGGTGCCAATCCCCTCGTCTGGGAAAAAAACACAATACAGTTAAAATATAGAAACATTGATCTCTATAAAGTAGTACAGATCAAAATGTTGTATTTTTTTAAAACTGCTGTTTCTTTTTCTAGTGATCTTCATTGATCTTTTTCTTCTGATCAATGTTCCACTCTTTGTTCATACAATAAATAACATATTGAAAGAGCAGTGTGGCATGATGGTTTCTACAAAAGAAAATGTTAGTTGTAAGCCTATGTATTGTGGTTGCAGTAAATGAAACAAAAGGAAACACTGACCTCCTGGTTCATCTACATGCATGAAGACCATTTCATCATTGGCTGCTAGTATTGAGTAAAACTGCTCATGGCTGACGGGAGGAAGTTGAGCCATGTTCCATGTTTCACCTTGGTCTACCGACACATGTATTGCACGTAAAATGTCCTAAAGAACATGCACATAGTTAAAACATCACATTCACGCATAAACACACTCGCACTCGGGTGCACAGTCAGTCAGTCACACACACCTCTGATGCTGACGGCATAATGTTTCCTGATCCAGCCATAACTGAAGCAAACAGGAAGCGTCCACCAATCCCAAAGGAGTAGATTCTCTCGGCGACTGTTTTAAAGTTACCACCAAGATCAACTGACTTCCTCAGCACCAGCGTTCCTTTATCAACTGAAAACACAAAACAACAAAGAGTGAGGTAACATTACTACAGAAATATGCATCTGGTTTTTATGAGTTGCTGATAGCACTTGGGCCGCTGCCTGTGTCGTGCTTTTCTATAGCAATAACATAAGGTTTGCTGAGTCAAATCCACTGTGGGATGCTGAATTCTACTTAAAAAAAATTCTATCAACACTTTATCTAAACACTGTTAATGAGCAACACCACTCACAGGGCACTGCATCATCCCCTCTGACATCCCCTCTTGCAAAAAAAAGCACATGCACACATTGCCAAACATCATGAAAACGAAGCTTAAAAAGTATACACTTTTACTCAGTTGGGTTCAACAGTAAGGACGGCCGCTTTTGGGCCAGTTGACAGGACTGTTATCGTTGCTGTATTTTATTGTATTTTTTTCCGATCATGTACTTGTTTTTATGTTTTGAAAACTTCTTGTGAACTGCTGTTGCAATTTTGGATAAATATCTAGCTGGGTAACATTTTTTCTTCAAAATGTCACGAATGACTATATGCCATTATGTTGCAGCAAAATGTTGATCAATTTATAGATGTGCAATTATTGCAAATTATAATATTATTAATTAATTGTTATTTAAATATACAATAAAATATAAAATATACATATATATAAAAAAAAAAATATATATATATACACACACTAAAAGTTTTTTTTTTTAAAGATTTTCTAATGTTTAGAAAGTCTCTTATGCTCACCAAGGCTGCATTTGTTTGAAAACTGTAATATTGTGAAATATTATTACAATTTGAAATAACGGTTTTCTATTTTATTATATTTTGAAATTTTTTATCACCCATTACTCCACTGTTTAATGCCACATGATCCTTCATAAATCATTCTAATATGCTGATTTGGTGCTCAAAACACATTTCTTATTACTATCAATGTTGTAAACAGTTGTGCTGCTTTATATTTTGTGATGCATTTTTTCAGGATACTTTGTTGAATACAATGTTTACAGAGAGAACAGGATTAATTTGAAATATAAATCTTTTGTAACATTATAAATGTCTTTAAAAAAGTTCATTTCTCTCTCTCTCTCTCTCTCTCAAAAAAAAGAATATATATATATATATATATATATATATATATATGTATAAATCTTACATTTATGTATTTTAGAAAATGTTGGCAGGGCAATCTTAAGATCTTTCATTTCAGAATTACAATAACTCAACTTTACTGTAACTAACTAGTTAACTTTACAGTCAACTATTACAGTAACTAATGCTCAAGGATGTACATAAACACACGTAAGAAATCAATACAAACACATACTAGTGACAGAACAGAACACATTCATGTCACCACACCTTAGATCAACAAAGTTGATAATATTACTCACAGCAGGATCCATTGATGTTGACGGAGACGAATAGACTATCCATTCCCCTATGGAAATGATGAAGAGAGAATTGATCTGTGAGATTAAACTCAAGAGACCTCATAAAACAGGTTCACTTCGGTTCACTTCAGATCAGTCACTTGTTTGCACTTTGCAGCATAAGTACAAACGTACTGAACACTAAAATGTCAAGGAAGGAGACAGTTTATGACAATCACCACACAAACCATATTTTCAATTTATAGATAACATGAACAATGCAACAAGAAACTGGTTGCATGGAGATTCTCCATTAAAATTCATGGCATTGTTGTAACAGGATATGTACAATTGTCACAGATCATATGACGTATTGTTAAGATAAGACCTAAGGGAGTGACTCAGGTTGAGGAGTTTTCAGGTTGCAACATAACTGAAAAAAGTCTCTAAAATGTAAATGTAAGTGGGCCATTCCATGCAGCACATTTTCATACTTAATATATTGGATATATATTAAACTTAATTTTTTTTTAAGGAAAGAAATTATATAAGTTAGTTTTTATCACAATATTAAAATATAATGGTTTGAGGCACTGATGTCATGTTCCTGGGTGCTATGCAAAGTCTAAAAATGAAAAAAGAAAGAAAGAAAAAGGATGTGAAACCACCACAAACATCACAATTTGGTGAATTCTGAGATATTTTGTGGTATCACTCTAAATCATCCCAGGCTGTGCTAATTTTCTTGCCATTGTTTAAATAATCAAGATGTAATAAATAAAGTTGATAAATTGGCTAAGCTTAAATGGTGCATGTTTCTGAAACTCTGGTATATGCTTATATTGAAATACATCCTTAAAACTTAACACAAGCATATTCTGAATAGTGTGTTGTAATTTGAATATGAATATGATATTCAGTTAAAAGAAACTGCATAACAGGAACAACCCATGTTTTTGGTTTGACTTTACTAGCTTCTGAAGTCACGTGAGAACTTCATATCATGTGTACAGTAAGTGGATGAGGCCTTCCTTCAGTTAGGATTGCTCAGAGGAGAAATGAAGGAACTTTATATATATATACCTGGCTCCCTTGGTCAAACATTAATTGTGCAAATAAATGATAAGCCTGGCAGAACTTCCTTGTCAACATAACTATTCCCTGTTGACATGTATCAACCAGGAACTGTTGAATTCAAGCAAAAAAACAACAACTAAAAACTGTATAATCCAACTGAAGTTTGATGCAGCAGTTTATCTGGAGCAGCCGAGTGTCCTCGGACATTTGAAAGCTGAGCCATGTGGAAAAGCACAGTGACTCAGCAGAGAATGTCTCGTGTTGCTGCCATGGTGGCCGTATTTGCATGTTTGTGTTTTTATGTGTTCTGGATGTGCAGCCGTGAAAAAACAATACAGAACTCCCTAAACTGACTGGTCCAAAAGTAAAACATACCATATAAAGTCACTCCACCCAGACCCCCTTGTGTCTCCACAAACACAAAGCACATTCTAAAGGCGTAAATGGGTTTTACAATCATTAAAAGATCTTACCATTTCACCACACACACCATCTCGTGAATTTTCGTCCATGTTTTACCAAAATCTTTAGAGATCCAGAGATCATTCTGAAACAGCAGCAATAAGATGATATTATGCTAATGTTCAAAAGCAGCAATGCACCACTTTAAATGCATAAAAAAGGAAAAAAGAATTTACACAATCTATGTATATATTCTTGTATTTATCTTTCCTTATCTTGTATATCGTCTTCTTGTTTTTACAAATATACTTGAGAAGGAAGTGAATAGCAAATATTTGCAATAAGTATATTTAACTCTTTGATCATATTCACAAAATTATCATGGTCCCCAGATTATTTTGTTGTATGAACTTGTAAATCGTCAATATATAAAAAAGAAATGGTGGGGAAGCGTTGTGCCATAAATGACGTAAAATCTTGTCAATGGCAGGCAAAGAGTTAATATGCTATCATGTCAAGATAACCACAACAGGAAACCCAATATGTGTTGATGGCAGTTTTGAACTTCACTGAGTCTAAAATAAGGACTTAAATGCAATATGTGATCATGATGCATACTTTGTGGAATAAAATGGTAAACATTTACACTAATTCAATTCACTGATCAAATGGCTCTTGCTTTCTTTTCAACACCCATAAAGAAATAACACAAATTTTGATAGGCTCTCACCTTGGTGCTGATGACTGCAAGCACATCAGAGTTTTGAGGGTTGTACATTATCTGCATTAGAGGCTGGAAGGGCAATTCTGTGTGGGTGAAACTTCTGGCAAAATCTTTTGAAAGGAAAATTCTGGCACCAGTGCCTCCAGAAGCATCTCCTGTGAGGATCACCTGAGGGAAAGAAAATCAGGACTTTGATTACTTTAAAGTGCTGTCACACATCCCTATAATTGCTTTGAGTATCGGAAAATCAGCAAAGAACAGAGAGTTCAATTAGTCTATTTTTACTTTGATTGACTTGCTGCATTTGAGTGTCTAAAGGCCAATTCAGCAACATGAGAAACATCTTTAGCATAGCTAACTGATCCAGCTCCCCAGCCCATGTGGGCTTATTGGGAGAAGATACTCAAATGCTGGATTTTTGACATGTCTTGCCCACCTTTCCAGAGTTTTCCGGACCAATAGCGATCCCAAAGTCAGTGCTGATGAAGGTGTTGTTGATGAGTCCTGTGACATCCTCAAACGATTTTCCATAGTTTTCACTGTAACGAGGAGTGGAAGATCGAGAAAGACATGGAGTAAAGCAAACGCTACATTGGTATTACAAGAACAAACACAATTCAAACCAGTACTCACCTCCTATACAGTTTAGACTGACCAAATCGCAGGAAGACTAATGGCACCTGAAACGTTGTCAGGGCTAGTACTACCTAAGATTGAGGCATAGAGACAGTTATTTACTTTTGACACAAACCTTTAGAAACCTTTTTTTTTCTTTGAAAGAAATCAGTACTTTCATTCAGTAAGGACGCAATACATTGATCAAAAGTGACAGCAAGGACATTTATAATGTTACAAAATATTTCTATTTCAAATACATGCTATTGGACCTATTTATCAAAGATAAAAAATATCAAGATTTACACAAAAATAATAAGCAGCACAACTGTTTTCAACATTGATAAAAATAAGAAATGTCTCCTAAGCAGCAAATCAGCATTTTAGAATGATTTCTGAAGGATCATGTGACACTGAAGACTGGGGTAATTCAGCTTTGCCATCACACAAATAAATTGCATTTTAAAATGTATTCAAATAGAAAACAGTTATTTTAAATTGTAATAATATTTAACAATATTACTGTTTTACTGTATTTTTGATCAAATAAATGCTACCTTGGTGAGCATAAGAGACTTCTTACAGACTCCATGATTTGAAATGGTAGTGTAGGCCGGAGTATTGTTTTTATTGCAGTAAAGTGCACAGCAGCCGTGGTCAGAGTAAAAAACAAGACTTCACGGCATGGCCTTGAATGTGTACCGGGGCAAGAGAAAGGTCAAACTGGTAATGAGTTTGCATTTGGCCATATTGATAGTTGTGTTTATTTTTCTTTGTGAGCACTGCAAACAGCCAAAGAGATCTGCAAAGATTACCTAGACAGTCTAAATTTAAACCTAAAGCTAAAAGACTCCTCATCTAACCTTGAGTGGCATTTTTAGTATGGTGGAAGTTATTTTCCGGAGACTTCATCTCAGAACAGCAAGCGTATGATAGTGTGTACACATAATAAATCAAAAGTGAAACTCACCCCAGTTCCGTCCCCCACCCAGGCCAGAGACACGGATCCACTGATATCTTGAAAAGTCCACTGAAAGAAACACATTTTATTAATATTAAACAAAACCAATACTGAAATGTGCGTCATCATGGACAAAATATAAGACTTTTCACACGCATAATAAAGCTTTTAATATCGCATGTCCTAGAAAGACATGATCAGCCTATGCAAAGCACATGCTAACCTTATACAAAAACTAAATCAGAAACCTAGCAACTATACTCATGACACTTAACCGCGAAACTGAAAATAGAGCAATGAAGACTGATATGACAAATTACTGAAATGAAAAAAATAAGAATGAATTGTGAAATTGAAGATGACATCAAAACAACAGTGTTAATTCAGTGGCTCTCAATCTTTTTGTCTCATTTAAAAATACATTATTTGAAGGCCTACCATTTTGTACATTTCCTCTGGCATTTCTGCTGTAAATATAATTATGACAACTTTTTTATGTACAGAAATTGGGAGTGTTGATATATTAAATTCATTAAATACAATTCTGTATGTTTTTCAATAAAAAAATGCTGAGGTTAGTTTTCTAAGCCCCCCTGGTTGAGAACTACTGGTTTAGATGATTTGTTTAACTCTGAGAACAAATTTTAAATGCATTAATAATTTGATCATGATGCATATAAAACCAAATTGTTAATATAACTTATTACAATGTGTTACAAAAGGGTGACATAACATTGATCTGTTTGTCACATGAAATGGTTCCTTACACTTTCAAAGTCAATGTGAGTCTCATGAAAATCTCAAATGGCTAAAAGGAAGTGTGAAAAAAAAATTATGCTGATTGTATTCTCTCATTTAAAGCACTTATCTTGCTGATATCCACAGTGCATCTAGATTGGACGAGGAGAATGGCTAAAATACATTTCACTTTATTTCTCTGGGCTGCATATGTGTCCCTTTAAATAACAGTTAAATCTTCTAATCCCATCTAGTGAACACAGTCTAGAATTGAACATACATCCAAATGCTATATAAAGGCCGAAAGGTCAGTAAACACATAGTCCTAAAACACTTTGAGACTAGACTATTTTCTGTTGATTAACAACTGTGGCAGTTCCTGTCACAGCTTTTGAATTTATGATAACTTCCAACATCAGACCACAGTACATAAGTATCAGACCACAGTAGGACTGTGTAAAAAAAAGGTTTACACATCTGTGACTAATGAACAGAGGAAGTTAATCAGAGGATTGGTGAAGTAGATACGAACTGACAGTTCAAAAAGGTGTAGTTACAACCAACCCTCATTTCACCTCATCTGACAAGAAGCAACCACAAATTATTCCGAGAAAAGGAAGTCATTTTAAGTTGCAATGACTAGTGTCTCCATTCTGTAATATTAAAACTTATACTAGTTTTTATTATAAATTATATCGTTTAGCTAAACTTAACATGCTTTAGAAAGGCATAGCTATTTGTGTGTGTGGGGGGGTTGGGGGGGGTATTAAACAGGTTGTCATACCAGTTTGACTGGTTCTACAACTGCAGCTAGCCAAAGTTACACTTGTCAAGGACACAACGTCAACATTTTATAGTTATAAAAACAGAAATGGAAGAGAAACGTATTCTGAGGGCTATGTTTTGAAAATGTTCTAATATAAAAAGAAAACTTGCATTTTTAATTGCATTTAATGTTTATCACAAAACTAAAGTGCTTTTACAAGAACTTGGAATACGTTTGAGCTGAACAAATGTGACAGGATGTGTTTCAAAATCTAGTAAAACATTAAAACACGTAACTATCAATGTTGTGTTACTAGTACTTATTTTTTCCATTTTTAGCAAGTAATACAATTGTGACCAGTATCTAGTCCATATTACAAATGCATTTGATTTTCATCATATTTATAGTCACTATTGAATTACTCACTAGCAATTAAAGTACTAACAAATACATAAAACAGGGTAACACTTTATTTTAAGGTGACGTAGTTGCACGTTACTACATGTACTTACTATATTAATAGCAGTACAATATGCATAATTACAAGTAAATAAACCTTAAACCAAACCCTAACCCTATTGTAAGTACATGTAGTTAATTAATATTACTATGGTTTTGTAAAGATCCCTAGGTTTTGAGGCAGAGCCACAGGGTTGCATCGGTGCTTCAAGTGAACTTACGTTGTGTGTGTTGCTAGTTAACTTGGTTTCATATTCCTTTAAGCCATTACAGGAGTCGAATACATCAGCGCTTCTTTTCTGGATGTGACTGTGAACCCTCGAAATATCTGCATCCGATCCCGTCCCGATCAGACTTCTGGCGGCTATTGGAGACTTCACATACACCCGGTGCGCGTTATAGGATCCTGGTTCCACATGGAAATCCACACAAAATGCAATGGGAAAAAATAAAAGTGCAATAAAGTGTCCAAGGCCTCGCATTTTTCTTCAGTGTATTTCCAACACGATTGTGTTGCTGTTTAAATACGCATTAATTTCTCAGTGTCTCCCTCGTCAGCGGCTGCTGGCGGTATCAACAAAAACAGACTGCCTGTGACAGCGAAAGGTCCCTGCTGCTCATATTAGACGCTGCCTCCTCAGAGAGTATTTCAACACCCCTTTTTTATCTAGATAATTTACAAGAACGCAAAAAAATCGCAGACCATCCAAGACGCTGGAATAAACTGTGTCATTGACAGTATTTCGTGTTAAATACTTAAAAATTGAGCATCCCCAAAAAAATAAAAAATAACGCTGAAAAGAATGCACCTTGCAGAGACTGTATCTGATTGGCTGCAACGACTGGTGCGTTTTTCTGATTGGTCCATAACTGCGCATTCATGTTTCCGTGAGCCTGTGCGGTCAAGTTAGTTTGACACGTCACACTTACTAGGACAGATCATTTTTAAACATGACTCCTGCGTATATGAACAAATTATCTTTGGTGAATTATTAATCTAACGGCTTTATGATCATAATGTCAGTAACTCCACTGTCCTTTAGTCATTTGTCCTATGCAAAGATGTCATGTTGTAAAATCTATGCTTTATCAGTTTATTCGGGGGGAATAATGTGACCAAAGCCATGCATGATCTTCCACATTTAAATGTTTGCAGAAAGTATTTCCTTTAAAAGACTAATAACAAGCTGCATAGGCTACTTTATTTGCACCCCTTGTCGTCTTATTTTTATAACAGCAAAATCATTTCATGTGCCTAAATAGAAGCAAGTGCATGACTCATTTTGTCAGTATTCTCAGTGAGACCATAGTGGAAAATAATGTAGCCTTCAAATGTGCATCATGGAAGAAAGAAGCATCTGTTGGTGCACTTCACACTTCACCCTATACATAACTGTGTAGTCTCTCTCTGAGTCATATCATAATGAACACATTTATTGAATCTTCCCCCAGATTCTAACCATTTTATCATTATAAAACACCAACAAGATTTTTTTCAGTGACTTTGGAAACATGAAAGTGAAGGGTCGGGTCAGTTATTTGCTCAGCCATTTTTCTTAGCCCTGTTCCGACATTTTAAACAGTTTACCAGTTCAGATTTCAGCATTTATTGGGCTAAAATAAATGACATATTCTATATACTTATAGTCTTATATTCTTACAATGTAGGCTATTTACAAGAGCATCTAATTTCAATTGTGTTCTTATTATTATTATTATTATTATTATTATTATTATTATTATTATTATTATTATTATATTTTGTTTGTGTGTACATATGATTTATGGCAGGCTCTGGCGTATCCCATGATCAAACCATGTGACACAGAAAAAAGGCTTATTGTGACTCCCATTGGGTGACTCCCATTGGTGCCCTGTAATTCTGATCTGCAGTCATGCTTATTCTAGATCTGCACTGCTGGCCGAGAGCCACGTGCTTCCCATTGATACTCATCCTGTCTCTTCTATTAGCGGATAACATTCACAAAAACAAAAACAAAAAAGCAAAGTATGGACGTGTTTGCTTCTTCAAGGGAGATTATAATTCTAAATGTCAGCGCATATGCGTTAAACTAGTGCATTAAAACAATTCTGCATGGCTGGAAAAACCTGTCACACAAGACGTCGTGACCTGCATTCCTCAGTAGTGACTGTATAATGTCTGAGCACCTCCTATTCATTGAGAGCTGTAACTTTTCAAAGTAAAGGTGTAAACAAAAAGGCTTTTATTAGCCTACCCCGAGTGGATCTGAAAGAAAGTCCCAATGACTGTGCATTTTAGGCATCCTGAGACTCTATATTTTTGCAACATCCTTCCTTAAAATGTTAACATGTTCACGTAACATTATTTTACTCAGTTAATAAATGCCAAGGGAAATTAAATTAAGTAGCATTTTATAATATTTAAGAAAAATGCCTTTCATAACATAGTAAAAGGGAATGAGGAACACTATCGTTCTAGGCACTGAGCTGCTTCAGGTGTGAAATAGCCTATATTGTGATAAGAGTGTCCTCTTATGGTCGTACTACAGCAATGCTGAATGCAGTTAATCACTTCTATATTATTTAATATTTTTTATATTCTATACTTGTGTTTTATATAAATTTTATTAATAGTTGTTGATGTTTGAATTGTATTTCAGGGCAGTTCGTGAAGACAAGAGAAACATAAGAGATATGTAGCAACCTAGAAGTCAGTTCCAGATCCACCTTCCACTCCAGACTTCTCTCTCATATGGATTGCAGTCTAGCATATTATGTGTTCTCTTCAGAATTAGGTGCATTTCAAAAACGTTGCAAGGAGACGCACTGACGTGATAAAAACGTTATAAATACGTTTCTGCATTTATAAAGTCACGTGAACCCCCCTGTGTGTCATTAATCTACGCCTTTGTAAGAGGTTAAAAATAAAAAATAAAATACATGTTGTATCTTTAAGGTACTACTATGTTTTAGGGCTTAATAAGGTACAAATTAAGGGTACTAACCCAGTGACAAGCTGTTGTATCCCTAAAAGTAGGGATACAGAGAGTGCATAGATTCCAATAAGAAACTTTTTCACATTCGATTTACTTTCGATTCACATTCAATTTGATTCACATTTGAATGTGAATTGAATGTGAATCGAATGTGAATTGAATTGAATGTGAATAGAATGTGAATTGAATCGAATGTGAATCGAATATGAATTGAATCGGGTGTGAATCGAATGTGAATTGAAGCAAACGTGAATGTAAATCGAATGTGAATCGAATCAAAACCGAGTGTGAATCGAATGTGAATTGAATGTGAATTGAGTGTGAATCAAATCGAATGTGAATCGAATGTGAATCGAATTTGAATCAAATGTGAATCGAGTGTGAATCGAATCGAATGTGAATCGAATATGAATCGAATCGAATGTGAATGTGAATCGAATTGAATGTGAATCAAATCGAATGTGAATCGAATGTGAATCGAATCGAATGTTAATTGAATGTGAATTGAGTGTGAATCGAATCGAATGTGAATAGAATGTGAATCGAATGTGAATCGAATTGAATATGAATCGAGTGTGAATCGAATCGAATGTGAATCGAATCGAATGTGAATCGAATCGAATGTGAATTGAATGTAAATCGAGTGTGAATCGAATCGAATGTGAATCGAATCGAATGTGAATTGAATGTAAATCGAGTGTGAATCGAATCGAATGTGAATCGAATGTGAATTGAATGTGAATTGAATGTGAATCGAGTGTGAATTTAATTGAATGTGAATTGAATGTGAAATTGAATCGAAACTGAATTGAATTGATTGTGAATCATCATGAATCGAATTGAATGTGAATCGAATGTGAATTGAAATGAATGTGAAGTGAATGTGAATCGAATGTGAAGTGAATGTGAATCGAATGTGAATGTGAATCAAATGTGAATGTGAATGTGAATTGAATCAAATGTGAATCATCATTAATCGAATCGAATGTGAATTGAATATGATTTGAATGTGAATTGAACTGAATGTGAATTGAATGTAAATCGAATCAAATGTGAATCGAGTGTGAATCAAATGTAAATCAAATTGAGTGTGAATCGAGTGAGAATCAAATCAAATGATTCAGTTTGAGATATCTGATTGGATAAACTGCACGTATCATCTTGTTCTTTGTCTTCCATATCTTCCAGAGATGAGAAAATAGAAATAATTTTGACACAAATTACAAATCTAATTATTTACATCATGCTCATTTCATAATAACTCACAAAGTTGTTCAAATATGCAATGCAAATTAAAGTGGCATAAAGAAATGTCTATGTACACGCTTAACCCTTAGAGATCCACTGTTAATAACATGGTTAAAATAGTTACATAATAACTATTATAAAAAAAAACTATTTTACTATTATAAAAAATACCTTTTTCAACTAAATATGGGTTAAAACTTCATACAATAGCAGCTCACGTTGCAAAATATGTCATAGCAACAACAAGTGTGACTGGAAAATATATGCAATTTGAAACCCCTACATGTTGACACCATTACTGACTATTTAGAATCAAATTTAGCAGGTATTTCAGCTCTAATTTTTATTTTCCTTTTCCAAAATGTTTAATGACAACATTCCAAAAAACATTCTAAACTACAAAAGAATATGGCAGTGGTAGGGATTCTGTCAGAACGACCTCCAAGTCAATTTAACTAAAACAAATGCGCAGAAATGTCACTAAAAATGTTGGAACTATTTCTGCAAGCTCTAAAGATAATAAAAAATGACGATAAGATGTTAGGTAATTAAGGATAAATAATGAATATATTAATAAATAATGAATCATTAAGATAACAAACAGGATATATGCCATTCTACAACACTTTTTTCCCTCTAGCTCGACTATGTTGGCTCGACTATGCCTCTGGGTGAAGGAACACGTCACGAATCACGTGGTCAAAACCATGTCTTGTGCAGAAACAAGGAAAGGGAAAGGAACTTTGACAACTTTTTGAAATTCGTCTGGGGACTACTACACAAGGTAATTTTCTGAATCTGCCTTATTTTTCTGCATTGCAACAAAGTCTCAGCGTTTCCCGCTTTACAGACTTTAACTCACTCAGATTTTGACAAGAAAAGAGTCTGCTTCGGCTCCAAAATGAGCCGCGTTTCATTATATTTCCTGGTGTTTGATTATTACACCATTTTCTGTCAGTTGTTTGATTGGCCGCTGTTATTATTTGCAGAAGATGATGAGCGCGTTTCAACTAGATCTCAGCCCTTTGAAAGAACCACTGGGATTCATTCGTGTATTAGAATGGGTATGTGCTTTTCAATTATGTATTATACTTTTGTTTTGAGCTATTCTGTGTAATTACATCAAACGTTATTATTTAAAAAAAATATACATTTTTTTTTTCAAAACGTTTACCTTTAAGAAACATCTGGCATATCATTTTTTAGGTTAACGTTACTCATTATCTTTAAAGTTGACTGCCTCAAGGTAAAGTGTCTATAAACAATTATTGTACTGTCTTTGTACATTTATTTTGGTACTATTTACCATGCATGTAATCCAGAGGGTCACGCATTCTTTTTATTTATATTTTTGGTAATACTTTACAATAAGTTAATTAGTTAACTACCTTAGTTAACAATACTTCTTCACCATTTATTAATCTTAGTTAATATTCATTATTAAAATCAAAGGTTGTATTTGTTAACATTAGTTAATGCACTGTGAACTAACATGAACTAACAATGAACAGTTGTATTTTTATTAACTATCAATAACAAAGATGAATAAATACTGTATTGCTTATTGTTAGTTCATGTTAGTTAATACATTAACTAATGCACCTTATTGTAAAGTGTTAGCATTTTTTTTTTATTATTGCATAAATATAAGCGTCATGCCTGATGCTCCCTATTTTATGTTAATGGTCACCATAATACAGCTTTTGAGGTATTAAAAAAACACAATAAGATTTTATTTTTTTTATTTTTTTGTAAAAAGGATTCTACTAAAAAAAGAGGAAGTAGAAAGTAGCGAGGATGTGTGAATATAATGCTTTTTTGTGTTGGTAAATATTTGCATTTCTTCATATGCTGGTCTCAGGGCTATTAAATCAAACGCACAGTCGCACACTTCCTTTGGTTTCCATTTGAACCATATTTATTCGTTCGTTTATTAATTTCACCTCTTCGCATTCACAAACTGTCATTTCAGATATTCGCCATTTTTGCTTTTGCAACAACTAGTGGTTATTCTGGCTCTACCAGTTTCAACATCCTGTGCAACAACAGCAATACCAGCCAAGAAATAAATGCATCCTTCAGCTACCCTTTTAGGTAAACAATTAAAATACACAGAAAAAACTTCTTGTTGTTTTTGAATGTCTGCCTTTTCATAATTTCCTTCTTTATTATTCTTTGATACAAAGGCTCAATACCCACAGTTACCAAGTCCCAACCTGTGAACAGAGTGGAACGTTTAAAACCGCACAACTGACTGGAGATTATTCATCTTCAGCTGAGTTCTTTGTAGCTGTTGGAGTTCTGGCCTTCCTGTACAGCACAGCTACTCTTGTATTGTATCTGGGTTACCAGCACCTCTACCGCGAATCTCCTCGCGGCCCCAGCATTGTGAGTGTGTATTGGTTCAAGTTTATGTTGTAGCTATTTTAAGAGTTTTCTGTGCATTCTTAAACCTCCTCTCTGTCTGTGCATGCCTTTAAATTCACTTTCATATACAATGGCTGACTCAGAAGTTCACGCTTTTGGGCGAGAAATGAAATCCAGCCATGCATGATAAGTTTATTTATAAACTTTCTGGCCTTCATTTTATTAGCCTATTCAGTATTATGCAGGATTTCAACATCACTAGTTCAGAGAATGAACTTTCGTGAGCTGTTTTTGAACTGTGTGTGGGGGTGTGAAGAGTTTCACTGTTGTGTAAATGAAGAAACAGAGGGGAGGGTTTTTCTGACAACAGTTGCAACTGTTAGCCCAAAGTGTCCTGAGGATAAAAGCATTTGAGTGTTAAATATAGAACATTAGTCATTAGTGCATGGATGAAATCAATTGGTTTTATGGAACATATATATATATATATGTCCATAATATATGTTGAAAAATAAAATTATATATATATATATATACATATATACATTACTATTTTCAATGTTTTTGAAAGAAGACTATTATGCTCATCAAGCCAGCATTTATGTGATCAAAAATACAGAAAAAACAGTAACATTGTGAAATATTATTACAATTTAAAATAAAGGTTTTCTATTTTAATATACTTTGAAATATAATTTATTTCTGTGGTGCAAAGCTGAATTTCCATTACTCCAGTCTTCAGGGTCACATGATCCTACAGAAATCATTCTAATTGTTGTGCTGCTTACTATTTTTTTATAACCTGTGTTACTTTTTTCAGGATTCTCTGATTAATAAAAAGTTTTTAAAAAAAAATCTTTTGTAACAATATACACTACCGTTCAAAAGTTTGGGGTCAGTAATTGTATTTTCTTTCTTATTTTGAATCAATTATTTTATTTACCAAGGATGTGTTAAAGGAGAACTCCGGTCAATTTTAACATTGAGCTCATTTTTTTGTACATTTGGAGTGCTGTCAATACAGAGAACAACGACAAAAATCGGTGTTGCCTACACCGAGTTATTCTATTTTTAAAATTTGCACCCTGTTGACTTCAATGGGGCAAGTACTAAACCTGCTTTTAGCCTCTTAACATCCTTGATGTGTCATTACAAGTGCACAGAAAATGTGAGTGATTCCTTCTGAGTGAACACGAGTGAGTCTGACTGCAGTAGATGTGAAAGAAATGTATAAAAATGATGTTATTTAAGCCAGCGCAAATACCTTTGTTTACATCCTGTTTTTCGGTTGAAGTCCAAAGTAGTCGATTGCAGAGTTCACACGCATAGGTTTAATACCTATGATCACGCGCGTGAACTCGGCAATCGACTACTTTGGACTTCAACCGAAAAACAGGATGTAAACAAAGGTATTTGCGCTGGCTTAAATAACATCATTTTTATACATTTCTTTCACATCTACTGCAGTCAGACTCACTCGTGTTCACTCAGAAGGAATCACTCACATTTTCTGTGCACTTGTAATGACACATCAAGGATGTTAAGAGGCTAAAAGCAGGTTTAGTACTTGCCCCATTGAAGTCAACAGGGTGCAAATTTTAAAAATAGAATAACTCGGTGTAGGCAACACCGATTTTTGTCGTTGTTCTCTGTATTGACAGCACTCCAAATGTACAAAAAAATGAGCTCAATGTTAAAATTGACCGGAGTTCTCCTTTAAATTGATCAAAAGTGATAGTAAAGATTTCTATTTTGAATAAATGCTGTTCTTTTTTAACTTTTTATTCATCAATGAATCCTGAAAGAAGTATCACAAGTTCCAAAAAAAGATTAAGCAGCACAACACTGAAGACTGGAGTAATGAAAATTCAGCTTTGCACCACAGAAAGAAATTCATTAAATTCAAATATTTCAAAGTATATTAAAAATAGAAAACCATTATTTTAAATTGTAACAATATTTCACAATATTACTGTTTTTCTGTATTTTTGATCAAATAAAGGGCTTGATGAGCATAAGTGACTTCTTTCAAAAAAATATTTAAATAGTAATGTTTCCAAACTTTTGACCGGTACTGTATATAAAATACAGTATATATACATAATTTACATGTTGATATGTACTTTCATGTATTACTCTCCATAGGATCTACTGTTAACTGGGATCTTCACGTTTCTCTGGCTGGTGTGTTCATCTGCCTGGGGAAAAGGCCTCACTGATGTGAAAGCAGCAACCAGTCCAGTTAAAATTGCGTTCTTAACTGACGTGTGTAAACTAACATTAAACAATAAGTGCTCTCCTGGACACACCCCCATAATGGGCCGCCTCAATTCCTCAGTGGTAAGAGAATTATAATGTATAGCAAAATACTAAACCAATGACATTATACAGAGATGACTGAATAGACTAACAGATTTATTCATTGTGTTTTCCCACATATTTTTATTACTATCCTTTGTCTGTATTTATGCTCTGATTGTAGTTATGTGGAGATAATGTTTCATTTTAACTTTTTTTTTTTGTGAATCAAATGAAAACAAATAAAGTTAATGTGAATTTATGAATCTTTATAGATCTTTGGATTTCTCAACTGTATCCTGTGGGGAGGAAACTGCTGGTTCCTTTACAAGGAGACGCCATTACACAAATCAGCCAATCAGCAGGAGGAAGCAGGACAGCCATAATTAAACATCAGGTCATATCCACATTCATCAAGCAGGTGTTGCTGCAGTATTAAAGTGGTGCTACATAGCACCGCGGTCGACTGACGTTGTGGATCTACCTGGCGTGACCTGTGTCACAAACGCAGGTATATCTCCAGTATATTCAAATATTTGCATAATAATGCACACTACAGCAAAGCTGTATATTTAGAGAAGGTACAAGGGCCCCTTATCATAAGCCTGTTTGTAAGAAATAAACTGCATCTTTAAAATGTTACATTTCATTTCTTTACTGTTACATTTCTATTTCAGTTAAACTTGTTACATGAACAAAATGTATGGAATGTTTTTGACTCCTGGTCATTGACATATTTTGAATTAAATATATAACTTGAATTCTTGAGTTGTTCTGATGTTCCCTTTTTATAGCAAGTGAGGATGCATGAGTACTACATGAGTAGCATGGCGCTGTTGTGTTTAAGTTAATCTCATCTTACATTTCCACTGTACTCCTGTACTTTTTTAATTGTCCTTTTATTAATTAAACTGTGTGCCTTATAACTTAGCCTATATTTAAGAAATGTTTCCATCAAACCAGGCAAGACTGTTTTTAAAAATGAATTGATGAATTGTTTTGTTTGTGTTTAATAAAAAAAAAATCATGTTTTGCTATTATTGTGCATCATATTGTGCTTTGACTATTGTGTACTTCTAATTTCAAACTGGTAATTTACATATGAAAATTAATTCTAGTTTTAATTCTAATTCTTATGCAGAACTGTATAAAAGGCAAGGCATCTTCTTCATTAGACGAAATGTAAAATCTATTTTTTACAGTCTATCTATGGTATCGATTCAACAAGTTGTCTCTTTCTGAGCTAATATAGTAGTAAAGCGTTTGACTGATGGGAAAACATTACTTTAAGGTAACACCACAGGCACAAAAAAAAAAGCTTCAATTCTAAATTCTAATGTAAGCAAAATTAAACAAGAATTTTGAACCTGGCTTTATCGAATGTTCAGGTGCCTGTGTTTGAAATCCATACAAATGAGTGCATATTTAATCAACCATGGCTAATTTGAATATGGAAACATTTCCTAGTTTTAGCAGCACGCATACGAAGCAATAAAGTTAACAGCAAAAGCAATATGTGCCTGTGTGTGATATTGTTTGGGACGTCGTTCTTTGAAACCAACTAACGTTAGCTTGAGCCGACTTCCCATCGCTACGGTAATCCGCCGTGAGCGCGCAAGATGACGTCGCATTGCGCTCCCGTCGTGATGATGGCGGGTCGTGCACGCGCTAAAACGGTAATGGCTGCCCTAGATCGGCGAATTTCCATCCTTGACTTTGTGGGGCAAAGCTGGACCGCTTGGATCGACAAAGCGAACGTATCTACATTGGACGGTGAGTAAAACAACGTCGAGCTTTCAATACTTTCGGTTGTAATCGCTTCGAGGGAGCACAGGAAATGGATTTGTTTGAAAAGAGCAAACCCCGGCCACCACGACCCAAACAAAGGCCCCGCCGGGTCCTAGCGCCGAACGGGTTGCAGCCCGACACGGTACTTTCGGAAAATCTCCCAGGTCCTAGCGCTCCGTTTAGCCGATGAATATTCCTTTCCTAAAATGTATATTCTTGAAAATGTGATTGTAATGTGCCTGAATTGATTTTATATGTTGTCGTGTTGGTTTGAGGTTTAAAGACAGAAGATGCGGCTCAGTATGTCATCTAATGTGAATCTGACAGCCAGCGCGACGGGAAGTGAAGGTGGAGACGAGTCTCTGGCCACTAAACTATCAAGATAAATAAACCTCTTAATCCATTTTCACATTTCCAGATTTATAGTTGTTCTCGTCGCCGCGAGAACATATCATTATGCACATGCAGTGTTAGTATCATGATGAAACGCTGGGCTGATATTTCCTTTTATAATTGCCAGGAACGGTGTCAGTTGCATCTTCACATCAAACTGCCCTTGCTCTCACTTTTCTTTACATTACTTCTATGTATAGAACATTGAGATGGTCTCTCATCATTTGTCGCACTGATCAGCTGATTAAAAAAATAAGAATGGCATTTCTCATGTATATGGTTTATATAATGGGAATGACCCACATTAATGGATGCATTGAGCTGTGGCCATTAGAAATGGGAACATTCAGCACTGTTGCTTTGATATTTGATAGATGTGTATAAGGCAGTGGTTCTCAACTGGGGGGCCTCAGCAAACTTTCAAGAGAACAGCACAGGAATGACCCCATCCTGAGCTTGACCTCAACCACTTTCACAGTTGTACAGCCCACATTGGAAGTCCAATTGCCCATCTTAACATGTTACAGTTGGAGCTGAATAATGTTGTATTAAATAATTCTACTTAAAGGAGAACTCCGGTCAATTTTAACATTGAGCTCATTTTTTGTAAATTTGGAGTGCTGTCAGTACAGAGAACAACGACAAAAATCGGTGTTGCCTACACCGTGTTATCCTCTTTTTAAAATTTGCACCCTGTTGACTTCAATGGGGCAAGTTTTAAACCTGCTTTTAGCCTCTTAACATCCTTGATGTGTCATTACAAGTGCCCAGCCATGTGAGTGATTCCTTCAGAGTGAACACGGGTGAATCTGACTGCAGTAGATGTGAAAGATATGAATAAAAATTATGTTATTTCAGCCAGCGCTCATACCTGTATTTACATCCTGTTTTCGGTTGAAGTCCACAGTAATCGATTGTCGAGTTCACGCGCATAGGTTTAGTACGTACGATCATGCACCCGAACTCGACAATCGACTACTTCGGACTTCAACCGAAAACAGGATGTAAATACAGGTATGAGCGCTGGCTGAAATAACATAATTTTTATTCATATCTTTCACATCTACTGCAGTCAGATTCACCCGTGTTCACTCTGAAGGAATCACTCACATGGCTGGGCACTTGTAATGACACATCAAGGATGTTAAGAGGCTAAAAGCAGGTTTAAAATTTGCCCCATTGAAGTCAACAGGGTGCAAATTTTAAAAAGAGGATAACACGGTGTAGGCAACACCGATTTTTGTTGTTGTTCTCTGTACTGACAGCACTCCAAATTTACAAAAAAATGAGTTCAATGTTAAAATTGACTGGAGTTCTCCTTTAATTAGCCTAAATCGCTACAAAAATGGCTTGGAAAAGAGTTTAGCTTCAACCCTAATTAAACACACCTGATCAGCTAATCAAGTCCTTCAGGCTTATTTGATAACTGCTGGTGTGTGTGTGTTGAAGCAGGGTTGGAACAAAACTGTGTAGGGCTGTGGCCCTCCAGGAACTGAGTTTGACACCTGTGATGTAGACCAACAACATGTAGGCTAAACCAATGTCACCACACCCACGTCAACACTGGGTTTCAAAACGTCATCTGATAGCGTCAGATAAATAATATGACTGAATATGAAGTATGATAGTACAGTACCAATGATCTCTCTGTGAAGGCAGAGACATTTTAATGCTGGTAAACAGGACAGAAACACATTTTTTAAAGTGTAAAAATCATAGACTGGTTAAAACCGGTTCAAATTCATCAAATCAAATTCATCCATCCATCCATCCATCTGGAGTTGAGAACCGCTGACCAGAGAGGAGACGCTTAATTCAAATGTACTTTGAGGTTTCATTTCCTGCTTTGATGGTCTGTTTGTTTCACTGCCTCTTTTAGGGTCCTCTCTGGAAGAGTGCAGCAAAAATGTGAAGAAACGGATGGAAACTATGACTCTCAAGAAAGAAGGTGAGGAAGAGTTTGTTAGGCTTGTGATTAACAGATTGCATTGATGACGAATTACAAGATCTTGACATTCAAAGTAAAATCTTGCCATGCGTAAAAAAGAAAAATGTTCTTCCCCTCACAGACATGTCGATATATGGCCACTGCCCAGCACATGATGACTTCTTCCTGGTGGTGTGCAGCCACTGTGGGCAGGTCGTGAAGCCACAGGCTTTTGAGAAGCATTGTGAGCGACGGCATGGCCCCTTCAGCAAGCCATCAAACTGCTCTCCTGACCGACCCCAACATGGGACACCCCCCTCCCAACACTGCAGCCCCTGTGAGAGTCAAGACAGCAGGCACCATGGGGCTGGACCCCCACGAGTCCCACCACCTCATTCTCCGCACCAGAGACGTTCCAAACCACAGCGCGAGGGACCCAGGTGAGAAGGAGTAAAGTTCAGTTTAACTTGATATTACTCATCCACTGTTTATTTCAGTGTCATCTCGTTTATGTTCCAGTCTTCAGCATGTGGATAAAATTTCCCATGGAACCCCTCCATCACCTCCACATTTGCCCACCCCACCAAAAAAAGCACCTCCATCAGCCGAGAAACCAATCCAGAAGAGTTTGGATTCACACGCCTACCTGCACGGACCAAAAACATACAGCAGAACCTACAAGAAAGTCCTTAGTACGTCTTTGATGCAACCCATAATATTCTTTTTATCCGATTTAAGCTTCAGTAGCAAAATTGAGTTTTAATTATGTTAGTTCTGTGAATCTGTTCAAATGCTCCATTTAAATTGATTCAGAATCTGCTTAAATATATTCCTTGTAAATTAATTATCGTTTGTCATCGTTGGAATGATCATGAAACATTACGTTTAATTAAAATATTTTAGTAAAAATATGCACTACCAATCAAAAGTTTTTTTCATGTTTTTATGCTCACCAGGGCTGATTTCATTTGATCAAAGCAAAAACAGTAATATTAATACAATTTAAAATAACCATTTTCTATTTAAAAATATTTAAAAAAAGATTTATTCTTCTAGATAGAAAAGCTGAATTTTCAGCATCAATACTCACATGGTCCTTCAGAAATCATTCTAATATACTGATTTGATGCTCAAGAAACGTTTCTTATTTTTATCAATGTTGAAAACAGTTGTGCTGTTTAATATGTTTGTGGAAAAATTGATAAATCGAAAGTAAAAAACAGCATTTGTTTGAAATTGAAATTTTGTAACATTATAAATGAATTGTGTCCTTGCTGAATAAAATGATCAATTTCTTTCAAAAAATAAAATAAAAATAAAATACTGACCCCAGACTTTTCAAAGGTAGACAATATTTTTTCATTAGTATGTATTGTTATATTGATGCATAAATGATTATTTATTCAGTGTTAAAACATACCCTGACTGTATTTTACTTGTTCTAAACATTTCAGATCTACTTGGTTACAGTGGTTGCTTTGCTTGAAACGTTGATTCATCTTGTTGAAACCAATTTGTTTATTTCAGAGAAAGAATGTGACTTTGACAAGCACTGTGGAGTGATGGATCCTGAAAGAAAGAAACTGTGCACCAGACTGCTGACCTGTAATGTGAGCATATAGTCAATATACAGAAAAAAGCACACTAACATACGTATTTGAGTGCTTTTGCTTTCAACTCTAGCTGTCATTTCTATTTTATTTCCTCTGCCGCAGATTCACTCCATCCATCAACGACGGCAGGTTGTAGGGAGGCATAAACCCTTTGACCAACTTGTGATGGAGCTGAAGATGAGCTCAAAGTCTCGAGAGCGCCCCCCTCTATCCAGAGAGGTCCCCGATGGAGGCTCTGTCCACCATGAGACCCCTGCGTATCAGATTGGGCCTCTGCACTACAAAAGCCAAATGACTAACTCTTCTATTCTCAGGTCTATACTTCTGCTGCTTCCTGTGATTAAAAATATTCCAGTGTACCTGGTAAAATGAGCAAGAAAGTGAATTTCAGTGAATGGAGACTGAAGCTTTCAAGCTTATACGATACGTGGACAGGACATTTATCTGAACGTGTGTTTACAGGTCCGTGAATCCATCAGAGGGTGTTGTAGAGATGAAGGATGTGATGCGCTGTGAGGAAATGCAGGTGGAATCTCTCTCAGCCGGTCTCTCCAGTGAGGAGAGTGATGGGGAGAACCGTGAGGAATTTGCTCATCTGCCAGCTAGTACCTTGCACCCCAAGCCCCTGGGTGTAAGTCTTTCCCTTCATATCTACATTTAAGCAGTTTTTTAAACTGCTACAAATCCCACAAAATCTTAATGTAAGAGGGTGTTGATAACAAATGTTACACAAAATGCATAGTTTCATTTCATAATATCACATTTGGAGAAAAATGAACCCATGTTTGTCCCCTCTCTTACGTTTTACCCAGCTTTGCACCTTCGGGGCACGTGTACTTGGCCGTAGTGTCTTAGCGTTCGACCGAAGGCTGCTCCACCTGCGGTCAGCTTTCAGTGTCATGATGGAGCAACACCTCAGCACTTATCTGTGGAAGTAAGATGCTTTACAACATCAGGCTGATGTCCTTGTGACATTCATAATGCTTATTTTGTGTGTTTTCAACACCGAGCCGAGAAAATCCGAGAAATCCTTCTTCTTTTGTATTTTCCTTATTTAATTCAATGTCATTTTGGTAACACTTTACAATAAGGTCCCATTAGTTAAGTAAGCAATAAGGTATGAGAGGCTGTGCTGTATTGTGAACAAGTCGTGCCTGCAACCCCTTCAGCCGTGACTTATTCATGATACAGCACTAGCCTCGATACCACACAATACAAATATTAAAGCCGAAAAATATGTACATGAAGTAAAATCACTAAAAGCCTTCCTTCCGCTGGAAAAAATAGTCCCTGACCATAAACAGCAACGGAAGTTACATTACATTATTTCGCCAATAGATGGCGGCAAAGACTGTCTTTATGAGTGAGTCAGTCAGTAGAGAAGACTTTTACACTTAAAGGAATACTCCACCGTGTTTTCATATTAAACTATGTTTTTCCCTTAACTAAGACGAGTTGATACATACCTCTCTCATCTCAGTGCGTGCACTTAATCGCTCAGGCGCGCGGTGACACTTTGAAAGCCCAGTTCATTCAATATGGGCCAAGCAGAGAAACAACCAAACACCTCCACGTTTTCCCTATTTAAATACAGTTACTCGCGTAGTGTAACTCGACCTAGGACGGTGACACAAAACAAAACGTTGCGCTTTTCTAAGCGTGTAAAATGGATAACTATATTGTATGGCGGAATACCATTGCAAGTGCTTGTAAGCACTTCGTCTTGGCGCAGTAATATCTTCGCTAGAGGGAGCGGGGGCCGGTGAGAGGACTTTTCACGAGTGAAGATATTACTCCGCCAAGGCTTTCAAAGTGTCACCGCGCGCCTGAGCGATTAAGTGCACGCACTGAGACGAGAGAGGTATGTATCAACTCGTCTTAGTTAAGGGAAAAACATAGTTTAATATGAAAACACGGTGGAGTATTCCTTTAAAGGACTCAAACCTGTGATCACGGAGAAGGAAGACGCAACTGACACATGACTATAGGCGCGGGAAAATATGGAGGACCAAACCTGCAGAAATTAAAAATGAATACATAAATAAATATGCAAAGAAATGTAAAAAAAACAAAAATAAATGACTATTTATACTTTTATTTCCCTATTTATGTATAATTATATATTTTTCCACATTTATTTTTTCATTTTATTTATGCATTTATTTCCACTTTCATTTATTTTCACATTTATTTATGTATATATGTATTTATGTCTACATTTATTTATTTATACATTTATTTATTTATTCATTTATTTCTCTGTATGCTAATGAGGGGGGCGTGTTTTACCTCAGACATAGCAATCGAGCTCAGAGTGGCAGTGCTGAAGCTTTGAGGCCACAGTGACACCTTGTGGTGTGACCAAACAATACGCAAGAGGTTTGTGGACATGACTTTACAGGTCACGCAGGAAATAAATGACTTAGAGATTGGCAATATGGCCAAAATCTTATATCACTTATATATGTCCTTTAATATAACCCTAACTGTATGTATAGGTTTACCATACATAAGCTTACTCTTTATTCCGGACATGGCCGTAAAACATCAGCTGGTCAGGATTTCTCAAATGTCTGGTCACACATGAACAGAATCCGCTGATAACAGACACTTTGACACAGAAGCGCGTCAAATGATCCACTATTAACCACATTTTATGCCATGCATTGTAGATCCATACACAGAAGCAAACTGCATTTTCAATGTATCTTCCAAAGCCAATGTTGACAGCAACAGAAACAAACTTTTCCATAAAGAGGTGATATTTCCGCTATAAATTGATTTCCTGGGGCATTTTTTAAAACCTTATCAAATAGTTGGCTATATGTATTTTCATGTAGCCTATACGTTCTTAATTTTAACTGATCAATCAGTAGCCTTTTTGAACGAATCGTCTGAGTTAATGATTGAACTCACTCGTTAAGACGGTGGCTTGGCACCACCTACTGTTTTAGTTTCATATTTAAACGTATAATTTATTCGATTCTATCATTTCATATTTAAATATTCAAAATGTTATATTAAAAATGTATCTCATAACATTATTTATGCAATTGTAATTGCAGTGTAAATGGCTCAGCGTCTGCACGTCCCACATCTGCAGTGCGTAGATGGAAAATGCCCCAGGAAATATCACCTCTTTATGGAAAAGTTTGTTTCTGTTGCTATCAACATTGGCTTTGGAAGATACATTAAAAATGCAGTTTGCTTCTGTGTACGGATCTACAATGCATGGCATAAAATGCTTAAAACGTATGCATAAAAACGCTTCTGTGTCAAAGTGTCTGTTATCAGCGGATTCTGTTCATGTGTGACCAGACATTTGAGAAATCCCGACCAGCTGATGTTTTACGGCCATGTCCGGAATAAAGAGTAGGCCTATGTATGGTAAACCTATACATACAGTTAGGGTGATATTAAAGGACATAAAACCGTGATATAAGATTTTGGCCATATGGCCCATCTCATTTATTTCCTGCGTGACCTGTAAAGTCACGTCCACAAACCTCTTGCGTATTGTTTGGTCACACCACAAGGTGTCACTGTGGCCTCAAAGCTTCAGCACTGCCACTCTGAGCTCGATTGCTATGTCTGAGGTAAAACACGCCCCTCTCATTAGCATACAGAGCAATAAATGAATAAATAAATAAATGTATAAATGAATGTATAAATAAATAAATGTAGACATAAATACATATATGCATAAATAAATGTGAAAATAAATGAAATTGGAAATAAATAAATGCATAAATAAATAAATGAAAAAATAAATAAATGTGGAAAAATATATAATTATACATAAATAGGGAAATAAAAGTATAAATAGTCATTTATTTATTTACATTTCTTTGCATATTTATTCATTTTTAATTTCTACAGGTTTGGTCCTACATAGGAAAACCCCTTAACTGTTAAAAAGACAAGATATCGCAGCGGACATTCAAACGGATTTTTTTTTATTATGAATATAGGACTGACCTGAAGGAAAATGCAATGTCTACTGTAAGGGACACTCGCTTACTCGATCTCTCACAATACTCTACTATAGCTTCAGTTAACAATATCAATGAGATCAAACGTGTTTAAGTTGCTAAGAGTGGTTGCTAGGGGTGTTGTGTTGTGATGCATAGAACCGTTGGGTGAAGCGTTGGTTTATCGTGAATAAAACACAGCTATTGACCAATCAGAATCAAGGATTGGAACTAACCGTTTTATAACATTAGTTAATGCCTAATATTAACTAACAATGAGCAATACAATTGTTACAGCATTTGTTAATCTTTGTTAACGTTAATAAAAATACAACTGTTCATTGTTAGTTCATGTTAGCTCAGGATCATCAATTAACAGATACAACTTTTGATTTTAATAATTAGGAAATGTTGGAATTAACATGAACTAAAAATGCTTTAGAATTACTTTTTATTGTTAGTTCATTTTAATTAATGTTAACTAATAGAACCTTATAGTAAAGTGTTACCATCATTTCATCATCATCAGCATAATACATTTATAGAAAAAAAAAACCTGTAAATAAATACTTATTATAATATTTATTACTGTTTTGAATTAGCTTTTATTTTTTAGAATTTATTTTTATTCATTTTATGTGCTTAATATTTTCCTAGTATTTCCATATAGCTTTCATTTTTTAGTTTTATTTAAACTGTTTAATTTTAGTACTTCAACTTATTTCAGTTTAATTTTTTATCTAATATTTATTTAATTTTTTTATTTCAATTATTTTTTCATTACATCAACATAAAAAAATACATTTCTGAATATTTTAATATTTTATTAATTTGCTATTTTTTTTTTTTACAAATTTTTTTTTTTTTTTTTTTGTACTTTATTTTCTTAAAATTTTAATTAGAAAATTGGTTGCTTTTAAATATGTGTTCAGGAATGTTCTTTTTCCTGTGAATTTTCTTTGTTGTAAGTAAAATCTTTTATCTGCAGGAAACTCCCTCAGGTGTCAGAACTATGCTCTCATCAACCCCTAGTCACCACAAACACTTATAATTCCCATGATGCCACATGCGGCTCGGTACCCGTCCGCAGCGCCTCTACTCTCAGGACAAGCACCTCAGGACAATCACAGCCCACTAACCTAACAGCCGCCTCCAGACTTCCAACGAAAGCCCAGATGCCCTCAGGCCCCGGCCGGCAACGTAACCCTGCGGGTCGGACCAGCAAACAGGCTTTGCAGGCGAGTTTCAGGGAGCTTCAGGAGAGTCCTACAGCCAGTAAACGGCAAAAATCTCCCAAAGAGGACAAAGACTTGCCTGGAGAGTCAAAAATCCTGTTTCTCCCCCACCACAGAGACCGCCAGTCCTCCTTGACCAGAAATGCCATTTCTTCACCCCATGGCCCGTTCAATGGTGCTCTCTCACCTGGCAGCAAAACACGCCCTCCTGAAATGAAAGGGCTGCTTAAGCAAAGTCCTGCCCACATCTCCCCTTCTCCCTCCCCAGAGTCTGATAAGGGAGGGGTCTCAGGACTCAATCAAAGGGCTGTTGGGAATGAGCATAAAGGGCCTGGCAGGAAACGTAAGACCAGCGGTGCCTCTCCCCCCAAAAACACTTCATATGCCCCTAAACCCAATGTCCTCTCCTCTCTCTCCCAGACTCACTCCAGCCTGGTGTCCTGGGGTGGGGATGGCAGACCAGGATCAACCTCCAACAGTCTGCCAAAGAAACTGGCTGGACAAACGGTATGTTTATCACATTTATCAGTAGTTTAAAAGCCTAAATGTTTAACTGAAGGTGCATTCAGTAATTACACTGACAGTATCAATTATCTACTTTCTCTGTATGTCTTAATTTCATCACGTAATTTTGGGAGAAATATGGAGATCCAGCCTTCCCTAGTTTTAATGGCTCATAAGAATCTCTAATCAAAAAAAAACATGTCTTAAAAGTATGAATAGAAAAGTAGTTTTTTTTTTTTACATTTTACTGTGTGGAGGGGTGCAGTTATTTTATAATTTATATACTATTTGTAATATAGTATTTATTAGTTTTAATTTATTTATTTTTCTTCAGGTTTCACATTTTTATACAGAAAAATGATGTACTTGTAAAAGGTTCAAAGATAGCACTGACGAAGAAGTCGGGGTGGCGAGTAAAAATGAAAAAATGAAAATTCTGTCAACATTTACTCACCCTCAATTTGTTGTATGAGTTTCTTTCTTCTGCTGAACATAAAAGAAGAATATCTTTCTTACCGGTACTTTAAACAACATTTTATGTAAAATATTTATTAATTATCTGTATTTATTTATCATATTTACTGTGCATGCAGTGAAAAACTGAAGAAATGGTAGAAACGGTTAAAAAAATAAATTTTTGTCAATTACCCAAATTAAATAGCTTTTATTAGGCTACTAATATGATTCATCTAATGTGAGTGCACATGATTTTAAAACAACTATTGATTTCTGTAGTCAAACACTTCAATGATGACAAATACAGAGTGTATCTTTAAGTGGTTGTAGCATGTGTTTTAATAGTGCCAATGTATAGTGGTCAGGAAGCTCAAGCTCTTGGTAGACATCTCTGTTAGCAAAAAAAAAATCTTTAAAGTTGTTGAAGAAAACTGGCTAAGCTTACTTTTTCAACACTGCAAGGATAAAAATACACCGTGGTAGAGAGAACAAGAAGTATTGGAAGTCACAGATTGATAGTCTGTTAAGATGAATCATCATGGTTTAATTCAGCACAGTGGTTGAGTCTCGGCTCTGAATTTAGATCCTTTTCCTGACCATCTGCTCTTCTTTTCTCCCAACAGCCAAAGCTTCTTCACTGAGGGAGTCTGCCTTAAACTCCTCCAGAAGCACAGGCTTACTGCCATGTATTTGCCACAGACTTTATGCACAGGATGAGGTGAAAGTGTCTGAAGTTCACGTAGGAGGATGTATCTGTATGCATGCATGTATGTGTGTGTCTGTATTTTGTATACTGAATTTCTATGTGAGTGAATGAATTGGTGAATGACCTGCAAATTAATATATAAATACCTCAAGACCTTCTTTATGCTGCTAAACGGACTGTCAGACTCTGAAATAAATATGCCAATGTGTTTCTGTTGTCTTGGTCCTAATGAATTGAGCTGCTTCATCTCACCACTAGATGACACTAAAAACTTAGATACCCCCATTTTACACAAATATGCCAAAGGGTCAACATTTTGTTGTTGTGGTGGATGATAGTGGGCTTTTACTTCAACGTGAATGTTTTCTCTCTCTTTTTTTTTTTTTTTTTAAAATAAAAAGTCAGTATTTGTGGGACGCCTGACAAGAAGTTCATCTCATCCCACCCTCAGGGCAAGTGTTTAATTCAGAGTAGTCCATTCATGTAACCATGTCAATAATACATGTCCTGTATGTATACATTTAGCTGATCCCTCATCAAAATTCTCAGTTCAAAGATTCTGTATATAATGTGGATATTGTGTAAGCTAATGGTTCCTGCAACTACACAATGCATAAATAGTGTTGGCTAGTAAACTAACATGTTTCTGTATGTCTGCTTAAACGGAAAGCATAAAAACAGGCAAAAACAGTCAATTTCATTTTTATTCACTTTTATATTATTGATAAATAATACTTCTCACAGGTATATGTCTATGTGGACTGCTGATCCAGAATCAGTTTGAGTTTTCAGGAATACACGCCACCCGGCACTCATCAGTCTCGTTTTTGACATTCAGACTAAATAAGCTTTTACAACAATGCCTCTAGCTCTAATACTGGACCTGACAACGTTTCTGTTCTCGCTCTCAGAGACTAGTAATGATGGCTGAGACTTTAGATCTCAAACCATTTAGGATTCACTTTTTTTATTTTTTATTTTTTTTTAGCAAAATCTAAGTATATCAGGATGCTTGCTTACTAAGAATTGGTACAGATATGTCTGCATTACTGTGATTCTGGTAGATTTGTGTTGGTTTACTTCTATTTTTATGTACTCAAAATATAACTTACTTTCACAAAACTAAGTAGCATCAAATGCCATTGATGTAGTTACTCGTTTTGAATTCTGTTAATTTAGAGTTTTAAGATTCTATATGTTAGCATAGGACAGAAGGGACTTGATCTAGTCTCTAGTACTAAGAGTACCAAGTTTAAGGCCCGTTTACACCAAGAACGATAACTATATTAATCCCCCCCCCCCCCCCCACCTCACCTCCCGACGGATTCTGATTGGCTGTCAATGTTTTTATCGTTCATCAAATCGAGAGAAAAAAGCAAATCTGAAAGTGATTCCAACGCTATCATTCCACAGTGTCGTTATCGTTATTGTTGTGATCTTGATTCCAGTATTCTCAAAGAATTAAAACAATTATTAAAACTAGTTATCGTCCTTGGTGTGAACAGTTGTACTAAAGCTAATTTTGCACAGTTTTGAGAGTCAGCATTAGCACAATTAATTCTAATATTATCCATCTTGACATTCTGAGAGGCTACAAGTCAACATGAAATCAAAACTCACCCTTTTTACTTTCTTAATGCACATTTCTTGTTTAATTTTGCATGATCTGTTGGTTATTTTTTATAAAGGAAAAAAGTCTTTGCTTAAACTTGAACTTCCTCTGAACCAACTTTTTTCACAGATGTCACTGTGAAATATTGGCTAATGGATAATCTTAACCAATAGCCAAAGAGCTATTCAGGCAATTTTTTTCAGAAAAATTCCATTCTCCATTCTCTTTTATAAACGGCCACTTTTCACAATCCAATCAATTTCCCACCCTAAATTGTTTTTTTCTTGTTGAATATCACATTTCACTTGGAAATACATCTGATTACACAAGTAAAATGGGTTGCGGACGGCAATTCACGTTGACTTTAGAAATTTAAACAATGCGACAATGAATGTAAAGATTTGGTACTCGATACATTGAGATTTAATTTACTGACACTAAAAAAAATCTCAATTTATGTGCCTAAATAACATATATTAGACAAATAGATGATCAGATTTCAAAATACATGACAGAAAAAAAACCTTTACAGTCAGTGTCATTAAAATAGGTTTACCAATATCCTATAGTCACAAGTGGAATCTAGACAACTGTATATGAACAACAATACACAGAAGAACAAGGAACTCAGTCTCTTTGGAACCTCAAGGGGGGGGGGAAAAAAGCTACCTAAAACGACACAATCATAAACACTGTAAAAACAAACACTGTTTACCCATACAAAAAGCACAGATGTAGTGTCAAATGCTGAGTAATGAACAGTGGTCTTTCACAAGAACTCTGCTCGAAGCGAAATAGCCAAGGACACACTTCAGAAGAACACACACACAAGACAGGGGGCGAAAAGCTGCTGGATGTGGTTTTAGCGGGAGCACTTGGCTTTTCTGTCTCTTTGCAAGTGCACCGCAGAGATCTCAGGCCTCCTCCCACAGAGCTTGTGATGGTAAGGCCTTTCCCTCCCCTCAACACTAATTTTGGATTGCAGCTGGAGAGACGTGTAAGAGACCGTAACTGCCCATGACTGCAGTCTGCCATAGCTGCTATTATCTGTCATTCCCTCTCCCTGAGATAATACTGTTTGTGAGTTCATCCACCTATCAAACATTTAATAGCTTCACCCACTCCCTCGTTCGCAAAACAGGATGTAATTATGATGTTACTAGGGAAAGAGGTCGGAGGAAACTAAGATTGCTCCTGCTGAACCCAACCAAACAATGTTATAAAGTGGTTGTGGTTAACACGTGAGATGTGTCCGATTTCTTTCCAGGAACAGAAGAATGGAAGTGGAATTCCCAGAATTAAGGGTTCTAGGTGTGCACAGCGCTGGACGTTCTAAATCCACGTACGTTTCTCTACGACATCACTGCCTACATCCCAGTGTTCTGGAACAGCCTTATCATGGCTTTCAAGTCCATCAGGACAATAATGCTGTAATCGAAATGCATATGGAATGGATCTAGACACATCTTTCTTGAGCACAGCAGACAAGCTTTATGCATTACATTATGATTCATATCATTCTTATTTAGATTCCTATGGCATTGTTTATGCAAATATAATATTGGTCTTTTAGAGATCACTGCTGTATGCCTGAAGTAATAATTTAGAATACCAGAACATGAGCGGGATTGACTAATCACCACGTTTTGACCTGAGTTCACCCTTGATTTTAATTCATTCAGAAAATGTATTCAAATGGTTCAAGATAAAAAAACAATACTGAAAAAATCCCTCAGCGTTTGGCTTTTATGTGATGAATATTACATCGGTGCTTCAAGGGCTCAAAAAAAAAAAAAAAAAAAATGACGTCCATTCTGACAATGGATGACTCAGCACTAACTCCAACCACCACAAGTGCAAATAAACGCAGAGTGAGAAGAGGTCTGAGTGTCCGAAACTGTTTTGGCTGATGAATCCAGGCTCAAATCATTATAGCTTTAGAGATGAGAATGCAAGCAGATGGGACACGCCATTCTATTAAAAGATTGCATTTGCATTATATGTCACTCTCTGGGTGTCATGCGAGATTCTGCATTTTTATGCGAGAGTTAGCCAAAATTAAATAATATTGGTACTGTATTTACATATAGTTTGATATAGATAAGAACTATTGAGTAAGTTCTTACAATTTTGTTATTGGAATCAAAAACTTAAATGTAAAGATAAAACATTCTGTAAATTATATCAATTTTTTGGAATGAAATTGGATGGAAAGAGTCTAGATTCAACCAGCTAATCCAGTTTGACAAGGATTTTATTTTTCCAAAGCAATATATCAGTAATTAGTTAGCTAATTATGTGTTTCCTGTTTACATATAGGGAACTGATTCAGTCAGTTCACAGTTCAACTCTTTCATTCAAAAAACACTAACAATGTTCCATAGAAACAGATACTTTTCCATCTTTTTCTTGAGACTGTACTATCAAATGCAATAGTGTATTGCTTTCCCCCTGCAATGACCAACTGTGTATGGCTTACATAAAGTGGAAAGGTCAGTCAGTTATAAAAGGTGGTAAATATGATTAGCTACAAGGGCTTCATTCTATGCTATATTCTTCTTGACATTAGCAGTCTGCAAAGCTCATGCTTATGACGTGATTATATAGTGGATGTCTTAATGTTGTAATGTTTCTCAATCTAGCCTCCTAGCTTGATCATTGGGAAATTGCAGATTGCATGTGATGTTTACCAAGACTATCTCTAGTCACACTTAGTCGGCCTATACTCACAGAAACATCTAAACACTCCAAGTTTAGATTCCACTAATATGGCAAGACCTTTTCACAGTATATACTTAAGTGCTACAGATTAAAATGCTGGAAAGGTTTTGCAGAAACAGCCAAACACTGAGGATGGCAAAGTGTACTTCAGTCTCTTTGTCCGAGAAAGTCACAACAATGAACTGTCTCCAGCCAAAAATACACATCCTCCCTCAGACTACAATGGGAGTATCAGAAAAGACCGAACTAATTGAGTCTGCCACCGATTTCTTCCGCTTTCCTTTTCCTTGCATGGCCTCCTCATCTACCTCTTCCTCTCCATTAGGATTCACTTTTCCGTTCTGTCCCTGCAGGTCCTTTGGGTCTATGAAGGCCACATGCCTGTTGAGCTCTGCTTTGGTTGCCATATCGTCGTGCGTGGGGGTGACGCTGAGCATGGAGGAGTGGATACTGTCTTCATGATTGTTCTTCGATTTGCCCTGGTCGGGACAGCAGAAGCAGCGACAGGGCGTCAGGTACAGATAGATAAGAACCAGGACCACGCTAGCCAAGCAGCCCACCAAAGTGGTGTAAGCAGTGTTGAGGCTGTCACCGTTTCCACTGAGGGTGAAGTTGTAGACTTTGACCACCACGTAGAGCGTTTCGTTGAGGTATTCACTCACGGCGAAGCAAGTGTACACACCTGAGTCCTCAGGTCGTATTGATTTTATCTCTAGGCTGCCGTCTGCGAGAACCACAGCGCTGTGGTTATTGCCAGGAGATAACACTACATTTCCAGGTAGCATCCAGGTCTTTGACATGTCCCGATGCCGGGTGTCACAGCCAAGGATGAGCGTCTGCTCCAAATAAGCTTCTTCGTCGGTTTCTTTAAACGTGCTGCAGTTCATATGAGTGTTGAGATCGAACAAACGCAGCACCCGTTTATCCGGGCCGGGATAAACACAGGTGTGGTCGTCCTTGAAGTCCAGTGCAGAATTGAGTCTTCGGATATACCAGTGAGCCATCAAACTGTACAGCTCGCAGTCGCAGATGAGGGAGTTGTTGTGGAAGTACAGCCCGTTCTTGAGCCAGGCCGGCAGCACCTGGAGGTCATGAATAGGGAGAACTTTGATCCGATTGGAAGACAAGTCCAACAGGCTCAGCTTGTCCAGTCGGTTCTTGTCCTTGACGAGCTCCAGGGGGAAGCGGGACACATGGTTCTGGCTCAGGTAGAGTTTCTGCAGGCTGCTGAGGCCCAAGAACGCCGTGCGGTCGATCTGTGAGATGTGATTGTTGTAGAGCAGCAGAACCTCCAGATGTATCAGTGGCTCGAAAATGAACTCGTCTAGCTGTCGCAGATTATTTGACGACAGATCCAAGTAGCGCAGCTGCTTTACGAATACGAACGCCTCCGAAGAGAGGAACGACAAACCGTTGTGGCTGAGCAAGAGGTTGTGGAGTTCGGGGAGTTTGTGCTTGGTCCATTGTGCGCGCAGTCCAGTTATGTCATTAAAACTAATGTCAAGCACGGCTGTGTAGCTGGGCAGGTCGGATGGAATCATCGTCAGGTTCATCTTGGAGCAGCTGACAATGTTACTGGCGCAAATGCACATTTTGTGACAATTCAGCGTCGATCCTCTGGTCCTGGGGATCAGTGCAAGAATAAAGGACAAGCAGACAGCCCGCCTGATGCACCTCTTAATAGAAGGGGGCATTTCTGACACGCAGTTAAAATGTAGATGTTGCATAAGTCATAAAATCCTCTTCAGTAATGCGGCTGTTTAAATCCTTTCCACACTGTTTGGAAGAACAGCCTGTGGGACTGATAAGGCAAATTTAGAGCTAGAAGAAAAAAAAAAGAAACAAGAATGTTTACTTTTTTAAAAACAGAATTGCCTCAAAATGTTAACCTGTTCAGACCCAGTGCCCATTTCAATTTAGTATTTTCTTTTCGTCATTTAGAAATCAGATCAAAGAATTTTTAAATTGTTATTAAGTATATGCTTAACTCATTTATGAACTTATATTTTTAAACTACTATATTTAAATAAGACTTTAAATAATTTACTCTGAATTCTTTCATTTGATGTTCATTGTGATATCCCATTGGGTCTCATTTAAAAAATAAGGTATACTGACATGAATGTTTATATGTCTAATCTTAACCAAAATTTATTCAGATTATCTGCAGATCATGGCTGAAAAGTTATCAAATGGATATTTTGTATTCAAAAACATTGCCTGTAAAAAAATAAATAAAAAGCAACAGACGTAAGCTACTGAATTACAATGTTTATGCACTAGCATTCGACTTGTATGTCTCTCTGGAAACATGCCAAAGATGTGGGTGGTGTGGCACTGTGAGCTGGTCACCCAAAAGGTGCAGGTTTGAGAGGACCATCCAAATGAACCATCCATGCGTGGCCATGTAAGTGACATTTATTGTTTGTTTCTGTGCTAGTTAAGATTTTTTTTCAAAAATCTTTTCAAAAAAGAAATTCAAAATCAACATTTTTATTTATATAAAATCAAATTTTATACCGTTTTGAATGTCAATGTATTTAATATAGGCCTATTTAATTTCAATAGAAAATGAATTTTATTTTATGTTATTTTAGAATAGGCTTTTACCTGATCCCTGAACCTTTCAGAACCATATCCAACATCCATTATCAAAGCATGCGTGATCATTATCTTTTTTCTTCTTCTTTTTTTTTTTTTTTTTTTTTTGGCTCTATGGCTGCGTTAATGTTAGTAACTGGGCTTTTAGAACATGTTATCTGGAAAAAGCTCGTCATTAACTGCTCCAAGCTGGCATAGAGTCTTGGATCAGCAACAAACCAGCTACCATCTGGTCATAAGGTAGTAAAACTATGCTTGTTACATGGTAGCTTGTCAAGGAGCTAGCTTGCCCTATGATGAACAGCAACTAGGATTTTCCAACAAGGTTTTTAAATAGATATAAAGCACGGTCTTGTTTTGTGTCCCTTGGAACATAATTCGGGGCCGAACGGGTTAAGATAAAATGAATGAATGTGAAGAGTATTGTCAGGACAAGCGCGCGCTCAACCTAATGCATGCGCATAGGTTTACAAACAAGCTCTGATCTATTCATTCAAATAAGAGTATAGGCGCACATGGCGGAATCTAAACAGCAATTCGTTTATTTATTTGTTCATTTTTTCATTTTGTCATGCCAATAAAAAGGCTAATTTGACAAACGCTCCAAGGCAAAACTCGTTGTAAATGTTAAGATTTCTGTTTTATGGCCTCTCCGGACTCAACATGGTGTAGCATTGCACCATTTACCAACGTATGCATGCAGTAAAACCCGTTATTTTAATGGGATAAAAAAAAAAAAAAAAAATAAAAAATACAGTAGCCTACAAAAACAAACAAACAAAAAAAACCTGCATAAATATATTAGCCTACCTGCATACTGTTGTGCCTAAAAATGTAATTTCAAAGAAAAACATTGTCTCTTTTCACCCGTTTAAAGGAATAAACAACGGAAACGACTAGGAAGAGGTGTAGACGTGTAGTCTTAAGAGAGACTGAAAATAAAACGTTTCGAGCTCGGGCGCAGAGCGAACATTTTGGCAGACACACCGATAGAGAATAACATGGGCAGGAATAAGATTACGTAAAGAAATAGACTCACTTAACGCCATATCTCAGTACTAACCTCGAGATGTATCACCGCAGAGAAACATGAATCCCTTTAGAAAGTCCATTTCCTATGGAGCACCAGAGTTTTTCTTTGATGCAGTGTGCCTGAACGGGTGTAAATAAGCCCGCCGCAGCGCACACACCTCTGATCATCATCATCATCATCAGCAGCAGCAGCAGCATCTCCTCATGGGCGCATGAGCAGACCTGCGCAGGCACACACACACACACACACAACGGAGTCTGTGTCCGCATTGGCGAAGCATCCGAGGTCCATCTTACAGGCTCACTGGCTGGTGGCGGCGTGTTCTCGTTTTGAGTAGACTACATTTGATTGTAACATTTGTGAGCACATGTAGACTATTTAATTTAAAATAATTACATTTTTTCTTTAATAAAAAAAAAGGAAAATATAATTCCTGGTCAAAATCGTAACGGGCGGGAAACAAAAAAACAAAACAAAAGTCAAATAAGTCAAATGTTTTTCGGTTAGTCAACGAGAAAGCTGCCAGCTAGGCCTATTTATTTATTTATTATCATTAATGATATCATTAATGTTCTTAATGACATTCATTTAAAGCTACACTGTGTAGGATTTTCTCCCATCTAGCGGTGAAACTGTTTATGACTACCAACTGAATATTACTTTCTAGCCCCTCAGGTGTTTTAACTCTTACTGTGGCCGTATTATTACAAATCTGCCGGCAGTCGCGAGTAATCTCCCCCTCGCATTCGTCACGGTGCCACTGAGTGTAAAAACGTGAAAGGCGAAGCTTGAATTTCCAGATATGTCCCTCTTTGGCTAATGTATTTTCAAGATGGAGGCTCAACATGGCTGCCGCCATTAGAGCGACTCGCTCGTATGTATTCTAAATGGCAGATTCTACGCTTACGAGAATACTTGATTAGTTGGTAGAAGTAATTATACATTAATGAGCACATATCATTTTGAAAGAACAAAGTGTTTTTTTTGCTAAGAATCAACTTAAAAAATTACACAGTGTAGCTTTAATTTAACATAATTCAAGAAATTACTCAGATTTGAAGAGGTATAGGCCAAGTCCTGACTGAACGAAAGGAGGAGCTGGGGATGGTGGAGGGTAATTAGCTCCTGAGCAAGTGATAAAGCTGCTGATAATCCTGAATGGACCTTATATATTGCTGTGATAGGTGTTGTATTCTTAGGTAGACGTGGATCAGTTGAGAGTCAGCTGATGCGAGCTTGACTAACGTTATACTGACAGACCTACAATTTATGTATTTCCCTATTACTTTTATGTTTTATGTAAGCTACAATTGTATAATATTATCAATATTGGAGACATTAGACATGATAGTAAAAGATAAATATCAAAATTAATTTGTCATACAAACATCAAGCAATAATCTCTTACGCAAGGGAGTAAATTTAATTCTCTTCCATGAAAACCCAGGAGAGTAGACGACAAGCTGACACTGATGCTCCTGCAGGTTTGTAATTGCACTCTCGCATACGTAATTGCATTAGTCCGGTCTTTAATTAATTGCCTTTCTCCTTTCGTCTTTAACAGAATTCCTCTCAAAACAACTTCCTATGAAAAAAAGTCTCTAAACGCATCATGCTAACTAAAAATGCCATAAATAATTCCACAACTTCCCAGAATAGAGCCGCAGTGAGTGACTAATTTGCTAGACACATTTTAGCTCTTACTGATATCTGATTCTGATATTTTAACTTATACTCTGATACTGAGATTGCTCTGCTTCTGTCTTCTCTGCTGACATGTTCTGTATTAGTTTATGTCAGAATAGCATGACTCTGGTTGATTTGGAGGGTTATTGTCTCCAATTGGATGAGAGTGTGTTTGCAAAATTCATGTTCTTGCACTAACCATTGACACCAAAGACCTGCAAAACAGCATCAGGCTCTTTTTCTGTCGCACTTTTCTCTCTTAGTTTCTCTCTCCAGTGGGAGCTTGTGAACCGTTCCATAAATCTCAGTGCCGGAGAACAAAGGTGTTCACAGTAGGTGGGCTGGAGATGTTGCAGCACTAAAGGATGAATCCATATAATCCTCAATAAATCTATCTCCCATTATCTAAACCTTCCCAAATGCGCAAAGATTTATTAAGACATAGAGTATGCTTCTCATTAAAGGATTGTAGAGTCTATATTGATTATAACTAAAAAGAGGTGTTAGATCAAGCCAAATTATACATGCATTAGGTGAACAGAACTCAAAAGGAGATATTTTGAAAATGTCTTAGTGTTTTTTTTCCCCATACGATGAAAGCCACTGAGGACCAATCATGTTGTTTTGGACCTCAATGACTTTCATTATATGGATAAAAAAGACATTTTCAAAATATCTCCTTTTGTGTTATGCATAATTTATGTATGTATAATTTGGCCTATCCTCTTACATCTCATCAATCAATATATACTCTACAATCCTTTAATTAGAGGCATAATCATGTTGGTTTGGACCCCATTTACTTTCATTATATGGACAAAAACATTTGAAACATTCTCCTTTTGTGTTCCACGGAGGAAAGTCATACAGGTTTGGAATGACAGGTTTTTTTACTTCATTTTTTTTTTTTTTCATTTTTAGTGAGCTGTTGTTTTAATAACCTAAATAAAATGAAGAAACATGGGAAAATATCATTTTAGATTTAATTTGTTTCATGAACCCAAGACTATGACAGACCAAAAAAAAAATTTGTGTCTGTTAGCTGTTACCAGACCAGGGTTGAGTGCAAGGGAAAACTGCCAGCAGGATACATCTTAAATTATTATCACTGCTGAAGTGTGAACATCCAACAAGATAAATTGGATGCCAAACAAAAACCATACATGGACATGGACAGACAGGAGCCGCTCATGCTAGAATTAAACGACTTGAAATCTGAAGGTGACACTGCACAGATTCACAAGGATCCACAGGCTCCAGATTGGGCCTGAGATTGAGCCTCCATTAGCCTCATCATTAGCCCAGATGAACTGAAGAATTCTGTGTGTAGTGTGTTTTTGCAGTCACTTTCTTGCGTAATTAACCATAGTAAAATATCTAGCAGAAGCCAGCAGTCCAGTGTGTTTGTGCTCAGAATCATTAATGTTCAATTGGACTTCTGCTCCTGCTGTGGAGGCAACTGTTGCCTGGCAACTGTTGTGGTTTTACATGAGCCGTGGCAGTTGGGTTGCCCACCCTCTTGTTGTTGGGATGTCTGCTTAGCTGGGGTTTACCAGGGAGGAAGACAACAGATACAGTGAGAAAGAGGCAGAAAGACAAGCCCTTGACATTGCAATTCACAATAAAGAATGCTCACAGATGAATTATAAATTAGCATTGAAATATATTGACCTGAGAGAGATTGCTTTTCCTTTTCTGTTCTCGTTCTCCAACAATTACTCATCCCTCTAACAATAGCTTGAAATGCTTTCTAGTAGACAAATTGATCCCTGTGTTGTCTCCACAATGGTAAACAGAGCTGTAGTCAATGTCTGTGCCCCACCTGGTCAACACATGCAGATGGTAAACACATACTTTGGTCGCCGCGCCGGCAGGTGCATTTGATATCAGTCGTTGTATAGAAACAGTCAAACTTGAGTGAAAGGGTCAGTAAAAGAGATAAATAGGATAAGTTCACATCTAAGAGCACTGCAAAAAGCCTTTTCACTGTTTAATGAATGAGTATTTTTGTCTTACTTTCAGTAAAATATCTAAACATTCACAAAACTTTGAAATAAATAATGGCAATGATTTCTTGTTTTAAGCATACTAAAAGCTGAAAACATGTTAAACCAAAAAGAGGGTTAACGAAAAGTCATTACTTCAGTCTTCAGTGTCACATGATCCTTCAGCAATCATCTGATTTGGTGCTCATTTCTGATTATTATCAATGTTGACAACACCTGTGCTGCTTTGTATTTTTATGGAAATTGTGATTAAAAAAAAAAAAAAAATTGATTAATAGAAAGTTAAAAAAAAACAAGCGATGTCTTTTCTAAAATTAATGTCACTTTTGATCAATTTAATGCGCTTTGCTTTGCTGAATAAAAGTATTACTTTCTTAAAAAAATCCTACTGACCCCAAACTTTTGAACGGTAGTATTCCCTGAAAATAAAGTCTATATTATCTTAAACAATTTTTCTTCTCAATTAAATTGATCTTGTTTTCAGGATTTTTTTAATTCAGTAATTATTGATATTATTAAGTAGGCTATTATATGGAAAATCATTTGCAGTATAAAGAAATATCAGTTAATAGATAAATCTTTGATATTTCTTTAAGAGCGAATATATATTTTTGTTAAATGAGCTTGTTGCTTTCCAGCAACAGTCAAGAGTAACAACAGTCAAGGCAATGTGAATAACACTAGCCTAACTCTTAAATTCACCAGACAAATGCTGGTTATTTATAACATAATTAGACGTAAAACTGACAAAGGTAACAATAGAGGAGCAGTTGTTTTATTCATGATGGCAGTTCACCTTCTGCAGTATTTTCTTCCAGCTTCCAGGGAGATAGCTCAGTCAAAAAGCAGCTAAATGATTCAGAATTATCTTATTACTTCAGTATATAACTGCAGGGATTTTGTCTTTCTTTTGTGGATTAATGGATTTGCACTCTTATATGCTTGTGGCTTTGCCAGCTCCTCTAAGAGGTATTCGTTTAGAGCCTGTCTTACTCAAGATCTCTTAAATCTGTGGCTTCATATTAGTTCAAAGTGCACTTAAGAACCCAAGGAGCAGCTAATGCTTAATGGTTCAATGGCATTTTATATACATATAGCACTTTCTCTTCATCTTCTTCAAAGTTCACTGCTTATGGCAAACTTCAAAAATCAAAAAAGTCTGAGTTTGTGCCAAGATGAATTTTGTCAAACTGAGTGAGACACACATGCATCCACAATATTATATTCCAAGTGCTAACACAGTTTTCTGGATGAACAGCGCTATGAGGGCTCTTTAGTCAGCACCGACTGGAAGTCTCTCCCATCCTCAGCTAATAACTAAGATTTGTTCAAGCAGCTGGAGAGATTTTGCACCTGGTTTTTGGACCTAGCTGTTATCACTGGTAAGAGACTGAGTATGCTGCTTCAAAGACACACTGCCAAAAGATTTTTACTGAGAGGCACACTGCTAGACATAGTTCACTCTCCCACTCATCTCTTCTTCAGTCAGTGGTTGCACTGCAAGCATATGTGAAAATAAACATTTCCCTTAATGAGTCTCAGGCTAACGCTCTCTAGGTCAGCATGAAGAGTATATTTCTGAGCCAAAGCTTTTGTTTTCAGTGTTTATGGTAAATTATAGCACTGAAAGATGGCAGACAGTGTAGCATTGGAATTCTGGTAAGGAGACGTTTAGGATCATTGCAGAAAATAAGCTCTGTGACCAACACAAGTTTATGCTTCTTACACGTGTTCATCATGACACTCTTCACAAATGAACACAAGTTTAATTCATTCATTTTGAAGCCAAAATACAAGAAATAAAAAGTAGGCTGCACTGTCGCGTGACTTAAACGTCACCATTAAGCTTCTGACAACTCTTTCGGTTTTTACTTTAAAAATGTTTTCCCTGAAAGTTTGAGTTCGAATATAGTTTGCAAGAGCGTGATTATAAACGCGGACTAGTGAGTAGATCAGTTCAGTTCGACATTTAACCAAAAACCCATTCAAAAAACCCATTGACTGCAGGAGGGTGGAATCAGAAGTCACAAAATACTAACTGGATTCTGGGTTTTGGCCTACGAAAATACATCATCCTTCATCTGACATGCTACCGACACACAGGCAGACAGTATAAACACACTTTCAATGCTACCTTTCCCTCTGTTTCTTCTGATTGGTCCAGTAATTTGACTGCGGCTACAAGGCTTACCAAATCAAATATTTTGATTGTGAAAAGCAGAATTTTCTCCTGGCCTGAGATAAGTGAGATGTTACATAGGAAATACATTTGCTCATGACAGAAGATTTACGAGCCATTTCAGGCCAAAAAACCCACATGATTTCTCTCCAGTACAGCAGCATTCAATCAGGCTAATGTAATAACCCAGCCATCTATCCTCAGATGCCGTCTGCAGCTTTCATACGCTCTTAGAAAAGAGGTCAATTTGGGGTTCAATGTAGAACTGAGAGAAATGTCAATGATAATAGAAATGTCTTAAATGATTGCATAATACTTTAATGTTTAACTGATTATTTAAAAAATAATCTATAGTGATAAAGTATGTGTACGAGCTGTTTAAGTCATGAAAAGTAATTCAAACTGAAATGATGGGAAGAAGGTTATATAAAATCTGTAGGCCTGTATGAAACGCCTGACAGAACCCTTTAAGGTTCTATATAAATGTTGTTTATATGCAGATACATCTGCACATAAGCAGCTCACCTGTGTTTAAATGACCCCCTGTGAGGGCAGAAGGTGTCTTATTTAACCGTTCAAACCGACTGACATTGTGTCCTGGTGGTTTCATTCAATGCAGGATCAAATGTCCTGTTTCTTGCCTGTGTTTTTCGTGGACTGTGGTCTTTATTTATTTATGACTAGGCTTGAATAATGAAAAATAGGTGGGAAGTCACTGCAGCAAATGCGCCCAGGGAACATGAAACAGGGAGTGTCTCAAAGGCAACAGAATCAGCGAAGAATCATGCCTAGGTGTCATTTGAGTCTGAAAGATTTTGTTTACCCTGAAAGATCATTTGCTTCTTATGGCAATGCTCGAAATAAAACATAATGGTGTGTTCCTTTAAACCACAGCATCCATATAATGAGAGTTTTCCTTACGTCTGGAACAAGATATTGGCCAGATTGTACAAGTAAATCCTATGCAGGGCATATAAAGAAAAGAATAGAATAGAAAATAGGCAATTTGGTGGTTCAGATAGCATTTGTTAAATCATTTTTAACCTCCCAATGACCCGTACATCCCTGTCTATCTGTCCACGTTTTAATTTTCATTCTGATCTTTCTCTTGCTGACAATAGCAGATGGTTGTCTGCCAAAAGTTGCATGTTCTTAAGAACCGGCCCAGATGATTTTCTCCTGCTGTTATCCGTGACTGTAGACTCCACCCCCTCACATAATGACTAGTTTGATTATGCAATCGCTGTGTCCACTAATGCCATGAGAAAGAGTAGAATTGTGTTACTCTGACTATGTGCTAATGTGTGCAGCATATAAGAGGGAGAATAAGTCCCGTATATTTCTGTACCTTCCCAGCATGCTTCACTCTCAAGCATGACATTTAGCTGTCTGCAAGTTTGTGATGACTGAGGATCACAGCCAACACGTTATTGATTATTGTGCAATAAGCCGCCAAGTATTCTGACTGATGGCTAAGATTCCTGTGGATTTACAAGATAATTATCCCACTAATTGCAGGATTAATGGAGCCCATTGTGCAGATACATGAACATGTGGCACTGTTATGAGAAACTCAACAATGAAATTTACCATCAATAGACCTGAGATGCTGTATTTAATTTGACACAAATTAAAACAGTGAGTGACAGACTCACAGGTTTTTAAAATGTTGTTCTGTAAAGCCCCTAATTTATGTCGAATTTTGACAGCCCATTTTTTCTGTGTTCCATACTCATTGAACAGATATTTTGTTGAAATAATATAATATAATATAATATAATATAATATAATATAATATAATATAATATAATATAATATAATATAATATAATATAATATAATATAATAATTATCAATATAATTCTTTATGTAAGATAAAATGACTCTTTAAAGATAAAGTTTATTTGGTTATAAAGTGAAGCTGTCCTGAAAAGTCTGCATTGGGTTGAAGGGCAAAGGGATGATTGTACCTCTAAAATTGATCTAAAAGCAGACAGATCTTAACTTCGGATCGAGCTCTGTGTGATGGGCACAATGTGTCCCTGAAGGCCCTGGCAAATATGAGTTTATGTAATCTGAACACAGACTGTGCTGTAATGTATTTATTCTGTTGCAATACCTCCACATAATCATTCAGCAGGAGCTGCAGATTTGGAAAGATTTCATACGCTTAAGCATTGTATTATACTCGTAATAAGTGAAACCTCTCTTTCACTCTCCTGTACTCTGGGAACAGTTGTATGTGTACACTCGTGAAAAAGGCACATTAAACGCTGTGATCTACACATTGAGATTTTTTGGGGGGATTTTTGTCAAACAAATAATTTTAGCTATAACAAAAAAAAAAAAAAACTTTAAAATTGTGATGAATGTATAATAATATATGTTGTTGCACTCCATTGAATCTGCTGCCTGTAACAGGAGTACAGCAGCTTGAACAAGTTCTCTTTGTTTATCTTCACAGAGAATGTTAAGAAATGAAGAATGATTCTTCCTGTCAGTCCCACTCAGTTATATTACACTGATTTGTTTCATGGTGTTAAGTAAAGCTCTTACTCAGCTGTAGTAATCTTGTGCTCCGCCACACAGCCTTGTGGTGAGATTTAAGGGCTTTAGTGACATCCTTTCCCCCACATTAATCTTTGTCATTCTGTGCTATACAGCCAACTAATACAGAAGCAGATTCTTAGAGACAGATAAGATTTAGTGTCTTCCTGTATTGTGGAGGTCTCTTAGAATATTCTGTTCCACGAATGTTTGCTTCCTATATATTCTTGATAATATTGAGCTGTAAACCATAGGCACACACAATAATATCGCTACACAGATGTAGATAAAGAACTAACCGTTTAAATATTTTGAACACAATACTTAGTGCTACTTTAAATAATCAATAAATAACTGCAGTGGGTTATTGTATGTGCTGACAAATAAAAAGTAGTTCTACACTTTTAAAATTAATTTACCCTTTAGTATTTTGAATCATAGTATATAGTAGCGTATTATAATATTATAACATTAGTCTACTAAATTATCACACAATTTACAATTATCATATCAATAGTCCAACTAGTGGTTGTTCCCTTTCACACATTCAAATCTATCATGTTGTAAAAAAATAAAAAAATAAAAAATAAAAAAACCTGCTTTGAAAATAAGGGTGGGAACTGGGAACCAACGAGATTTCCTAATGGTGTCTCACTTCGCTGCGCTAATGTAAACAAACAAAGTGCTAGCGCGTAAGATTCGAATTCGGGAAAGCCTCAATTTTTAGTAGGCTAAATAACGACTTAAATTTCGGGCTGTTTTTCACATAAATTTAGCGTACGACGTCAGAAGATTTGAAAAAATGCACACGAGAATCACATGGACTATTTTTATCTGTTTTTTTTGGAAGTTTGAGGCAACGTCAGGGTGAGTAAATTACAGGATTGTTCGAAGCAGTTTTTGTTTTGTCCTTAATTATAAGTAGGTTTTTATTATTATTCATTTTTAAGAATTAAGATAGACTACCCGTGGGCAATATAAAGAAATCAATCTTAGATCAGGGAATTGTATGTGACTGGCTGTTTGTTCTCAGAGAAAAAAGCTGGTCAACATGTTTGCTGTCATAATGTTTATAAGCAGCCAACATCTAGCCTGCTATCTAGTGAAAACCTCCATCCTGCTCGTTTCTCACAGAAACACACAGGTGCACATATGGACTCACTCTGAGGAATGAGATTAAGGATTGTGATTAAGGTGTGTGTGTGTGCGCGTTCCTGTGTGTTTTAATCCGTGCGTCTGTGGATTTGTGCAGAGTGAATGGTCAAAAGTTAGCTTGTCATGCTTTCATGAATGTGAAATCAGCTCTTTCTATGAAATGCTTTCATTGATTATCCTGGAAAGCAGGGGAGCATGTAATGCTTCACATCTGATTTCTTTTGTGAATGCTGTCTATTTTACGCTTTTGAATGTTTCTTTTTAAAGGATACATTTGTATAATTTGCACCATTAGAGTAAGTGGAACAGTTTTCTTTTTGTAAATGCTACATATATTTTTACTTGCTGGTGTACAATTTAGTCGCATACAATGGCTGTATAAAGCCTTTTGAATAATAAGACACTAAAAATAAATCAGTCTTAAATGTGTTGTAAAGTATTGGAGGCCTTTCTTTCCCACTGCATTTTAAAAAATCTGCCTGCAAGGTGAATCCATAATGTTTACTACACAATAGCTCACAATAACCTTAGGATAACTTCATGATTCAGGTAATGAAATGTAGCAGGCCTGTCAAATACTGCCAATAGCCTTGAGTCTTTGTGTTGAAGGCTCTGTTCAACAAGCATGGAGTCAAGCCGACAATTCATTGAGTTCAGCGCATTATAATAACCTCCCTCCTGCATACTAAAATCCTCTTCTGTAGTCTCAAACTCTTGATTTTTCGTGTTGTGTTGAATTTCAACCTTTGGTTTTCAGTTATAATTATTGATCCTTGGAGGGAAATTAAGCAGCTGTTCCATGATAAGTTGATAGATCTGACAAATTTGAGTTGACAATTTTACTTGGCTAAATAGATAATAAAATTAATTATGCATTAAATGATGTTTTATGCATTTTCTGAGAAAATGCATAGTGACATTTTCCACCCTTTTTAAAATAATGTTTTTGATATCAGTCTTTCCACATGGTTCAAATAAAAGTAAGATTGTCTTATAGTCCTTATACACCGTTTTAAATTTGAGTAAGTCAGTAAGATTTTTTTTTCTTTTGAAATAAATGAATGCTTTTATTTAGCAAGGACACATTCAATTGATGAAAATATTACTGTTTCCACAACAATATTAAAGCAGCACAACGGTTCAAAGGAACAAATTACATTTAAAAATATATTAATATAGAAAACTGTTTTTTTTTTGTAGGACACAGTGCTGCACTTATAAATAACTGTTTAGCACTTTGCAAGGCAGTAATATATAGGACTTATTTAGGCCTTCAATGTTCTGAGGTGGTTACAACCTGAAAAATCTTGATATTTTCAGGCATCAATGGCATCTTGAGAATGGGCCTGTTCTCCTAAACAGCTCATTAGTCAAAGGAAGCCTAGACTAACAGGATGAAACACCTTGCGGTATTCTGGAAGGGGTCATGCCATGCTGCAGTGCACAGTTAAATCACTTGGGATCCCATAACTAAACCAAGGACACTTCACCCATATAAAACACAAAGACACATTTACTGCTTTTTACTAAAGCAATACATATTGCTCACATAACTAATGACGTTGCTTTGAGTGTTTCTCTGTCTAGGCTTTTTTTTTATTAGTAACCAGAGCAACCTTTTGATTGATATTTTAAATCAAATACATTTGTTTACAGATTGTCTTACAAATCGTAATATTGGAATAATCCATCTTTTTAAGAATATGTGTTTTAGTTATAGATATGCGTTTTTTTCAGATTCATCTATATAATTTGGATTATGGTTCTTCAGTTTTCCTGTGTTGGCTAGGGTGCATAAATATCCACAACCCTCAGCATACCGTAAACATGGGCGCCCCCTAGAGAAAATTTGAGTAGTACAGGAAGCTAGAGAAGTGCACAGTCATCCAAGACAAGCAGTCTGTGAGAACCCTCACTGTGTATCACTAGACTAAACTCAGTCATTCTGGTGGTAACCTGATCATACCCTCAGGTAGGGGTTAAAGAGGAAGCAGTCCAGGTTGAGGAATAATCACAGTATAAAACAGACTCTGTTGCTCTGCTTGTCTGTCATCACTCTCCAAAAGGCTCAGCAAACATTTCCCATCATACTCATCTTACAGGGCTTTGGTTAGGGACTGAAAGCATTGAGAAACAGCCACTATAAACACAATGGCTAATGATATTACTGCTCATTTTCTCTCCATTACAGTCATAATGTAAGATGAGCTCTTTTATTTAAGCAATGCTCAAATTTAGGCCACTGGAATATCTTGTTTTTGATTAGTTCCATCTAATTTAGGGCGCACACACATTAGGAGTAGTGAACACCCACACAAACAGCAAACCATGGACACACACATCCGGAGTAGTGGGCAGCCATTTTGCTGTGGCGAGCGATTGGGGGTTAGGTGGCTTGCTCAAGGGCACCTCAGTCATTTCCTTCCAGTATTGAGAATCAAACCTGCAACCTTCGGGTTACCAGTCTGACTCTCTAATCATTAGACCACGACTGCCCAAAATAATAAAATCAACTAATTTCTTCAGCACATTTCCTTCATAAATTAAATTCATCCACTGTGTCTTCAGTGGCTCAGATGGCGGGAGTTGGTGGTTGCGGCATGGGTGACACGTTGTATTTGTCGTTTTGTTCGAATATTAAATAAGTCATTGAATTAAATGATCATTCACATTGACTCATTTTACAATTAATTGATGAATTGATCGTTAATTTAAATGACGATCCATCAGAATTTGTGTAAATTAACATCCCTTATATATATATTCATAACATACAGTGAGGAAAATAAGTATTTGAACACCCTGCTATTTTGCAAGTTCTCCCACTTAGAAATCATGGAGGGGTCTGAAATTGTCATCGTAGGTGCATGTCCACTGTGAGAGACATAATCTAAAAAAAAAAATCCAGAAATCACAATGTATGATTTTTTAACTATTTATTTGTATGATACAGCTGCAAATAAGTATTTGAACACCTGAGAAAATCAATGTTAATATTTGGTACAGTAGCCTTTGTTTGCAATTACAGAGGTCAAACGTTTCCTGTAGTTTTTCACCAGGTTTGCACACACTGCAGGAGGGATTTTGGCCCACTCCTCCACACAGATCTTCTCTAGATCAGTCAGGTTTCTGGGCTGTCGCTGAGAAACACGGAGTTTGAGCTCCCTCCAAAGATTCTCTATTGGGTTTAGGTCTAGAGACTGGCTAGGCCACGCCAGAACCTTGATATGCTTCTTACAGAGCCACTCCTTGGTTATCCTGGCTGTGTGCTTCGGGTCATTGTCATGTTGGAAGACCCAGCCTCGACCCATCTTCAATGCTTTAACTGAGGGAAGGAGGTTGTTCCCCAAAATCTCGCAATACATGGCCCCGGTCATCCTCTCCTTAATACAGTGCAGTCACCCTGTCCCATGTGCAGAAAAACACCCCCAAAGCATGATGCTACCACCCCCATGCTTCACAGTAGGGATGGTGTTCTTGGGATGGTACTCATCATTCCTCTTCCTCCAAACACGTTTAGTGGAATTATGACCAAAAAGTTCTATTTTGGTCTCATCTGACCACATGACTTTCTCCCATGACTCCTCTGGATCATCCAAATGGTCATTGGCAAACTTAAGACGGGCCTTGACATGTGCTGGTTTAAGCAGGGGAATCTTCCGTGCCATGTATGATTTCAAACCATGACGTCTTAGTGTATTACCAACAGTAACCTTGGAAACGGTGGTCCCAGCTCTTTTCAGGTCATTGACCAGCTCCTCCCGTGTAGTTCTGGGCTGATTTCTCACCTTTCTTAGGATCATTGAGACCCCACGAGGTGAGATCTTGCATGGAGCCCCAGTCCGAGGGAGATTGACAGTCATGTTTAGTAGGGCTGAACGATTAATTGCATTTGCGATAATATCGCGATATGATGAAACGCGATTTTCTAACCGCAAAAGCTGCGATTAAACTTTGGTCACGTGACACGCGGGAGTAAAGCAGTCTGCACTACGGAGGAAGCATCAACTTGGCACGCTATTATAGACCTGGCATAGGCTACAGGAAAGAACAGTTTGTGTTTAATTTATGTGATATTGTGTTATAGATTCTCTCCAACGATTTTGTATCTATTCAGATCATTTCAGAATAGAGTATGAGCTTAGTTTTAAACACAGATACGTGATTACGCTGCGTGTGCTTTATAAACAACCATATTCTGCTTGCTTCTAATTCCTCTGTCTCACACACACACACGACACCACTCGAACCTTCCGAAAAATAATCTTTCATAAAGTTCGGAGAAGTTGAAGCGAATTACAAGGACATTCGCGGGCTGCATTGCACAAGATGCGCTAACGTTATAAGATACGCGTCACGCGAGCTTTGCTTGATGTTACTCTTGTAGTCTCGCCCGCCGGCGCCGGTATTTTCCTTACAAATGCTCTACGAAGGCATCATATGTCTTTTGGAATGCAGTTGGCTTATATATTAAAAATATGAAAATCACCGACAGAAGCTGCATTCAGTTTCAAATAGTCACACGCGCTTTGCGAAGAGCGCTTGAGCATGCGGCTGTGAGCGACTCCATCTACGTGGTTAAATGTACTTGCATCTCAAAATGCTTTTATGACGCGAAATTAATAGATGTTAATAAATTAACAGACAGGACAAACCACATCTTATATTTCAAAAGAGATGAACATTTAGTTTTTTAATGTGTATTTCTTTTTAAAAGTACTTATAATTATAAATATTTTAAGTTTTATTAATAAGATTAATTAATAAGAAAAAAATTAGATCGGCTCATGAGGTGCCTAAAGATTCCCATCCTATTTTACATTGATGTATTGCTTGTTTTTGTTGAAATAATAGAAAAGATAAAGATCTTAAAAAATAATTGCATATTAAATTGCTATCGCAATATTGGTAAAACTAATCGCAATTAGATTATTTTCCAAAATCGTTCAGCCCTAATGTTTAGCTTCTTCTATTTTCTAATGATTGCTCCAACAGTGGACCTTTTTTCACCAAGCTGCTTGGCAATTTCCCCGTAGCCCTTTCCAGCCTTGTGGAGGTGTACAATTTTGTCTCTAGTGTCTTTGGACAGCTCTTTGGTCTTGGCCATGTTAGTAGTTGGATTCTTACTGATTGTATGGGGTGGACAGGTGTCTTTATGCAGCTAGCGACCTCAAACAGGTGCATCTAATTTAGGATAATAAATGGAGTGGAGGTGGCCATTTTAAAGGCAGACTAACAGGTCTTTGAGGGTCAGAATTCTAGCTGATAGACAGGTGTTCAAATACTTATTTGCAGCTGTATCATACAAATAAATAGTTAAAAAATCATATATTGTGATTTCTGGATTTTTTTTTTTAGATTATGTCTCTCACAGTGGACATGCACCTACGATGACAATTTCAGACCCCTCCATGATTTCCAAGTGGGAGAACTTGCAAAATAGCAGGGTGTTCAAATACTTATTTTCCTCACTGTAGTTACATGAACAACTGGGCTATAAATAATTCCTCTACATTGCTAAAATGAGCATCAGTACTACAATAAGTAGAATATTCTGTTTATACTTTTATTGCATCCTCAATTTCTTTTTCTGTCCTTAATAGTTTTGTAAAATACTGTGCATCCCTTCAACTGTTAAAAAGTCATTTCCTTAACATCATCTCAGTAAGTAACCACTGTAAAAAAACAACAAAAAAACAGCACAATTAGTATTAGCAATGGAATCTGACATTCTCTGAGCTGAGCCTTCAAAACTGCAAACGCCTCTTTGTTTGCTAATCTAGGTGAGCTTATTTGCTAGTGAGACCCTCATAAGCAGAGCAGGCATTGGTTTTCAGCCACATATATGGCAATTAAAGAAATAAAGTCCACAATCCCCACATAGCAAAGTCAAGTTAGCAATATGTCAAAAGAATGCCAGACTGAATTTGCCAGACGTTTTCCTTAAGGTAATGCAAAGTAGAATGACGCAGAGCTTGACATGGGCTCATAAAATATGATATTGAGAATCGCTCAATGACCTTCTTGTGTTTAGACACGATGTATGGCGTCTCTTATGAGGGAGTCACTTGTGAGGTGTGAAGTGCTGCAGGTAATCATAATGCTCTGAGAATCTGATTCTTTGAGAGGGAACTGAATGAGATGCTCTTTAGCTTTATCTCCTTAAGGTGTCTCTGCTTTTCAAGATGTTTGTTAATTTGCTCTTTGGTCATGCGGTTTTCACTGGCCTCTTCATCTAGCTCTCTCTGAGTGCATCTTCTCATTCATTAGGTTTGACATACTTGTTGATCCAGTTGTTACAGTTTTCCTCTTAACTCCGCTGTTCTCTATCATTTGTCTTCCACTGTTGCAGTTCCACTCCTTGACTAGTGTTACGTACTAGGATGGCAGCAAATATAGGCATGGAGTCATAGATCTGTTTCAATCATTTATCTGAAACCCATTGAATTAAACTTACAGGTCACTATATCACAGTTGTTATTTCTTTCAGGTCTTAAACAAAAAGGTTCACATTCAAATCAACTCAAAACATGTTAACATTACCACGGTAACCTGAAACCTGATGATACATCTCACTGTCCTTTAGACATGGCCATCTTGATTAACCTGCCGCACACGCACGAACTTAGTGTCTCTGTCACTGTCCCAAAAGTTCGACGGCGCGAAAATCCTGTAAAACATCCAACAGTTCGACAGCGCGAAGATCCTGGAAAACATCCAACAGTTCGACAGCGCGAAAATCCTGGAAAACATCCAACAGTTCGACAGCGCGAGATATGTACAAAGAAAGGGATCCAAAAAGTGAGAAGACACACGGTCCAACCATGTCCCTCGCGCCAACGGAGTGCCTCCGAAACTTGTCCGTCATCCCACCGAAGTCGCGCTTATCTCGAATGTTCTCCTCACAGAATCATATAAAAATAAAACAAAACATTAGAGAAATAAAATATAAATGTGGGTTCATCACACCTTCCCCCTTAAAAGGGAAAATTTTGATCCCATAGATCAAAATTTTCAGACAGGTCTATCAATAACTCTTTAACATCGAGATAGACAATCAGCAATAACATTATCTTTACCCTTAACATGCTTTATCACAATGTCATACTCTTGCAAAATTAAACTCCAGTTTAACAATCTTCTGTTTTTGTTCCTCATCTTACTCAAAAACACTAATGGATTATGATCAGTATAAACAATGAGGGGTTTCTGACATGTACATAAGTAAACATCAAACTGCTGTAGTGCTAGAATCAAAGCTAATAGCTCTTTCTCGATAGTTGAATAGTTTCTTTGATGCCGGTTGAACTTTTTGGAGAAAAATGCAACAGGGTGCTCAACATTGTCGCTTTCATCCTGTTGTAACAACACCGCACCAGCAGCATCATCGCTAGCATCTACGGCCACTGAAAATGGTTTATTAAAATCAGGAGACTGGAGCACAGGGTAATGACATAACATGGACTTAAGTTTGTCAAATGCCTTTTGGCAGGATTCGCTCCAGACAAACTTCTCTCTTTTCTTAAGCAAATTTGTCAGGGGTAAGGCGACATCAGCAAAGTTCTTACAAAACTTGCGGTAATATCCCACCATTCCCAAAAATCTCCTCAAAGCTTTCTTATTTGTGGGAACAGGAAAGGCCAATACCGCCTGGATCTTAGCATCAACTGGAACTACCTGATCTTGACCAATAACATGTCCCAGATATGTTACATGAGCACATCCAAATTCACTCTTAGCCAAGTTAACTGTTAGGTTGGCTTCTGACAATTTTTCAAACAGTCTGCTAACATCTTTGAGATGACTTTCCCAAGTTTCATTCCCAGTAACCAAATCATCTATGTAAGCGCTAGTGTTGGGCAAATCTTTGATCACTGAATGAATCATTCTTTGGAATGTGGCTGGTGAATTTTTCATTCCAAATGGGAGAACCTTATATTCGTACAGCCCAGAATGTGTGACAAAAGCAGATATTTCTCTACCTCGTTCAGTTAATGGAACACACCAATAACCTTTTAACAAATCGATTTTAGTGAGGAACTTTGATTGTCCCACTTTGTCAATACAATCATCTACCCTTGGGATTGGAAAAGCATCTGTCTTGCTAACAGCATTGACTTGTCTATAATCTGTACAAAATCTTGTACTACCATCAGGCTTGGGTACAAGCACACACGGAGAGCTCCAATTGGAGTGTGATGGCTGAATGATGTTGTTCTTTAACATGTAAGCCACTTCCTCTTCAGCTAGCCTACATTTCTCAGGACTCATCCTATACGGATGTTGTTTGATTGGTTGAGCATTACCCACATCAACATCATGAACTGCTACATGAGTTCTTTTAGGAACATCAGGAAACAAATCTTGATGCCGAAGCACCAAGTCCATCATTTGAGCTTGTTGCCAAGGTTCTAAATGTGACATTTTCACATCAAGGTTCTGCAGAATCTCAGAATTGGACAATTTACAGGAAATGATTTCGGGTTTGATGGAGGGTTCCTCCTCCTGACAATCATCATCTACAGAACTTTCATCCTGGCTAACAACGGAGACAATCTGCACAGACCTATCATGGTAGGGTTTCAACATGTTGATGTGACATAACTGTCTGGCCTTTCTCCTATCTGGAGTTGTCACAATGTAATTGAGGTCATTAACCTTGGAATGGATCTCATAAGGTCCATGGAATCTAGCCTGTAGTGGATTGGACTGCAGTGGGAACAAAACAAGCACTCTCTCTCCTGGCTTAAATGTTCTTGCCCTAGCCTTACGGTCGTACCAAGTTTTCATCTTCCCTTGAGTAGCCTCAAGATTCTCCTTGGCTAGGGCACAGGCTCTATTAAGTCTCTCCTTGAAATTAAGGACATAATCCAACAAATTAATATGAGTGTCGTTGTTAGTCCACTGCTCACCCAGCAGGGCTAACGGTCCTCTTACCTGGTGTCCAAAAACCAGCTCAAAAGGGCTGAAACCCAGAGACTCCTGAATCGACTCTCTAGCCGCAAACAACAACAAATGAACACCCTCATCCCAGTCCTTCTCATTCTCAAAGCAGTATGTCCGAATCATGGTTTTCAGGGTGGAATGAAATCTCTCTAAAGCACCTTGGCTCTCAGGATGATATGCACTGGAAGTGATCTGCTTGATTCCCAATTGGTAAATAACCTGCTGGAATAATCCGGAGGTAAAATTACTACCCTGATCCGATTGAATCTCTTTTGGCAGACCAAACAAAGTGAAAAACTTTATCAAGGCCCTAGAAACGGTGGCTGCTTTGATATTTCTGAGTGGAATTGCTTCAGGGAACCTTGTTGAAGCACACATGATAGTCACCATGTACTCATTTCCAGTTCTTGTTCTGGGTAAAGGTCCCACACAATCCACAATAACCCTTGAGAAAGGATCACCAAAGGCTGGGATAGGTTTCAGTGGTGCCACAGGAGGGTCTAACTGGTGTTTACCCACCATCTGACAAGTGTGGCATGTGCGACAGAAATTTGCAACATCTTTGCGCAAACCTGGCCAGAAGAATTGCTTCATGATTTTGTTAACAGTCTTGTTAACACCAAGATGACCACCTAGAGGTAAGCTATGTGCCATGTTAAGTATGTCCTTCCTATAAACTTTAGGTACCACAACTTGATTAATAACTGCCCAATCTTCATTGGCAGGAATATCAGGAGGACGCCATTTCCGCATTAAAACCCCATCTTCCAGGTAAAAACCAACTGGCACTTTGACAATCTCGTCATCAGGGAGAGCTTTTTCTCTCAAGTCAGCAATCTCAGGATCAGTGCTTTGCTCAGTGATTAATTGCTTTCTTGACAAAGATAAACCATCAGACACATGCAAATCATTCCCATCTTCTTGTGGCGAACTACTAACACCTTGATCAAAGACTGCTCCCAGAAAAGTATCTGACAACTCATTAAAACATGAACTCTTACTAGAGCCACTATCTAACCTATGACCTGAACAATCAAGGTCATGCTTCAACAACGTGCTAGATTGCACAGAGTTCTCCTCTTCTCTTGCCTGGTTGGCCATAGCTCGAGTCACTGCACATGAAGGGAAAAACTCCAAGTCTAACTTAGACTCATCTTCAATGCTCGGCTTAGAAGTTAACTGAACAGAGGGGACGACTTTTCCACCAGCTAAGTCATTGCCGAGTAAAAGAGAAATACCTTTGACAGGGAGGCTGGACATAAGCCCTACTTTAACTTGTCCTGTTACTAAGTCTGACTTCAGAAACACAGAGTGCAAAGGTACGGTCACAATTCTCCCCTCAATGCCCTGAACAAGAATGAAGTCCCCTATCGCAATGTCTTCACTTTCACAGGAGGGCAATGCCTCTTTCAACAGAAGCGATTGGGAAGCCCCAGTATCACGGAGAATTCGAATGGGTTGAGAAGGAGAATTTTCACTTGGAGAAACAAATCCCTCTGACACGAAAGGAAGGAACTCTTCCCTCAGAAAATCAGACGACTCAGCCTTTTTAGCATCATAAGGACAAAATGGTTCGCATGAACCAAACTCGATAGGCATTTCTGTGACAGACTTCACCAAAGCATTAGGTGAGGGCCCCTTTTCTCTCTTTCTTTGAAGAATTAGGCACTCCGACAAGACATGACCTGGTTTCTTACAATAATGACACGTAGGACCCGTAGGCGCCTCCTTCTTGGTGTCACTAAACTTTTTCTTAACATCAGCACTTCTGTCTTTAACCTCTGTGGTCTGGGCTGAATTAAGTTTACCACCACTCTTCTTAGGTGGATATGGCCTATCGGACCCAAACTTAGACTTATGAGTGAGTGAATACTCATCTGCCAGCTTAGCAGCTTCATGTAGTGTGGATGCATCTTTCTCATCCAGGTACGACTTAATATCATCCTTAACACACCGCTTAAATTCTTCAACCAACATCAAGTCTTTCAATTTCTTGAAATCACTATTGACTGCTCTAGATGTACACCAACGCTCAAAGTACACCTCCTTATCATGAGCAAATTCAACATATGTCTGACTATCAATCTTTCTGAGACTCCTAAATTTCTGTCTGTAAGCTTCCGGAACCAACTCGTAAGCTGACAAAATGGCTTGCTTAACCACATCATAGTTTGAAGCGTCATCAACAGACAAAGCTGAATAAGCTTGTTGAGCTTTTCCTTTTATAACACTTTGCAGCATCAAAGGCCAATACTCAATGGGCCACTTCAAACTTTCAGCCACTTTTTCAAAATGCTGGAAATATTTGTCAACCTCCAGCTCATCAAAAGGAGGAACTAACCTCACTTCTCTGCTAGCACTGAATTCGTTTGTATTTAATGGATCTGCTTTTCCTAGCTTTGCTAACTCAAGCTGTTTTTCTATTTTTTCTCTTTCCAGCTCTATTCTTTCTCTTTCAATCAGCATCCTTTCCTTTTCCATCCGTTCCTGTCTTTCTCTTTCTCTGTCTTCTCTGTCTCTTTCCAATTTCAATTTATCCAGTTCAAACTGTCTTTCTTTTTCTCTCTCATCAGCACGTTCTTTTTCTCTTTCTCTCTCCAACTGAATCAGTCGTATTTTCAACTCTATGTCTGAGCCACTTCTAGGTTGAGGCTCCACATCAGACGCTCCAAATTGAGCCAAGTCTTCACTTGTAAAAACACCCTCATCATGATAATGTTGTGCTATCACCTTTACAATCCTTTCTTTCCTGCAACTTACATTCAAACCAGCTAATTTTAGCATATTAGCAACTTCCAATAAATCAGTTTTTCTCAATTGCTGCAGACCCTTAACAGTAGGTAATTCCAAAAACTCTTTTAATGTTGCTGCCATTATTACAAGAGAAAAAAAAAAAAAAATCACTTGGATTCAATAAATGCTAACTTAATGCAAACGCAAATGACTCGTCAAAATGGTAAATATCCCGGACGAAGCCCCCAATTTTGTTACGTACTAGGATGGCAGCAAATATAGGCATGGAGTCATAGATCTGTTTCAATCATTTATCTGAAACCCATTGAATTAAACTTACAGGTCACTATATCACAGTTGTTATTTCTTTCAGGTCTTAAACAAAAAGGTTCACATTCAAATCAACTCAAAACATGTTAACATTACCACGGTAACCTGAAACCTAATGATACATCTCACTGTCCTTTAGACATGGCCATCTTGATTAACCTGCCGCACACGCACGAACTTAGTGTCTCTGTCACTGTCCCAAAAGTTTGACGGCGCGAAAATCCTGTAAAACATCCAACAGTTCGACAGCGCGAAGATCCTGGAAAACATCCAACAGTTCGACAGCGCGAAAATCCTGGAAAACATCCAACAGTTCGACAGCGCGAGATATGTACAAAGAAAGGGATCCAAAAAGTGAGAAGACACACGGTCCAACCATGTCCCTCGCGCCAACGGAGTGCCTCCGAAACTTGTCCGTCATCCCACCGAAGTCGCGCTTATCTCGAATGTTCTCCTCACAGAATCATATAAAAATAAAACAAAACATTAGAGAAATAAAATATAAATGTGGGTTCATCACACTAGTCATAGAAATCCTGCTGATCTGTGTCTTTGGTTTACTTGAACTTGTAGATGATGGTGAATGTGGTTTGATGCAGCTGTAGTCTCTGTGCAGCTATCATGAGGAGGATCATGGAGTTTTGTTTACTGATACCCTACTTCATCATAATCACTACGATGCCATTGCCAGTGGACACGTGGTCAGCATTGTACTTGCTAAAGTCTCCATATTGTCTCAAATTTTGTCCAGTCCGGTTTGAAAGACCATAGGTTATAATAGAATACAGTCAAAAATGCTTGCTTTCTTAAATGCAGGTGACCCAGCTAAATGATTCAGTGAACTAAGTCGGCATATTACAGACTTCAGACTGTATAGCCTAAATGTGTAAAGGAATATGTAAATACTAGTTATAACAATTTATGTCAACCAAATACAGTTAACCTACAATTCAGTTGCTGAAACCTAAAACAACAAATGGGACATTCTATGGTCTTGTGGACTTAACGGACATGTACGCGCAGCAACCATTATAAGTACACAAGACCGTAAGTGCATATGAAGTGTGCCATTTTAGACAGCTAGGACCAAACACATTCCCCTAACCCTTTCCATGGTGTGCATGCAAAGCTGGAGTAATTCAATGATTAAGACTGGTTATCTGTTTATTATTTATTATTGTTATTATCTCTGTAACAGGAATTCAGACCCCAGGGCTTGTCTTTTCCTGGTTTTCTATAATTAGCCTACAGTTTCTCTGTGTTGTTCAGGCATTAATGCAGTGAGTGCAATCCTGTGGACTTCACACAGGCTCCCCTGGGCTTTAGCTGTTGCCAATGGATGCACTGCCTGCTCTATAAAAACCAATTAAAATAATTATACCGACTCCCATGCAGGCAGAAAATGTGCCCTTTTAACACTTATTAGTGGCATTATATATAATGCTAAAAATGTTTTGTTAAGAGATATTTGGCCTCTGTTAAACCTTACTGAAATCCCTTCATTTCATTTTTGAATGTATTTTACATGAAATAAATAATTCTTTGAAAATTAAATTGAATTATTTTTAGATAAAAAGTATTGCCTAATTTACTCATGTAAAGAACCTGGTAGTTTGATTTGTCTTATCTCGCCTAGTGGAGTCAGCATGGCTCTTCCAAAGGGGGGAAAAAGGTGCATGATGTTCTTGTTAAGGAAGAAGATGTATTTGAGTGCATGCTGGATAGATGAGAGGTGATGTGTGAAAAGTCCATCTGACCAGCAGGGGCTAGGCTTGTGCTGCTGTGTGATTGCGTGTGTATGATGAAATGCGGTACACTTTCCTGCTCTCAAGAAACTGTAAGTAGGTCAGAACAAGAGAAGAGCTGCTCTCTTCGTCGCTACCGAGGCCCAAAGAGGCAATCATCAAAAACGCATCCTGCAGTCTTATAACTAGGCCTAATAGCAATGTCAACTCAAACTCACTGCCGTGATTTCATCTAGAATATCCAGGGTGATCAAATGGTTGGCTGACAGTCAGAACAAACAGAAAATCTCTCACCATTTGATCACCCTTGGCCATCACTTTGGAAAAAAGCTTGCAAAGTTTGAAGGAGTTGAAGTCTGTAATTGTGGCCATGACAATTGTCAGGGTACTTATGATTACACACATACAAACGCTCAGGGCCAGAAAGAACTAGGCTAACATCTTGCAATGATTCAAAAATACTGCCATTAACCTCACTTATTTCAGATGGTGAGCTGAACAATTTGTATCATGCATTTAAGATGTTTTTAATTTAATTGGTTGGTTACATACATTTAATCATTTAGCAGACACTTTTATCCAAAGCGACTTACAAATGAGGAGAGCAATTGAAGCAATCAAACCAGGACAACAATATGCAATATGCAATTTTTTTTATTATTATTATTAGATATTTAATAATAACTTTTTTAAAAGTGTTAGTATTAGCCTAATGGGTCAAGTGTTGCCGAAAAAGATGCGTTTTCAGCAGTTTCTTGAAAATGGCTAAAGACTCGGGTAGAGATGGGCAGGTCATTCCACCAGCTTCGAACAGTCAGGGTAAAGGTCTGTGAAAGTGATTTTGTGCCTCTTTGGGATGGAACCACAAGGCACCGTTCACTTGCAGAATGCAAGTTTCTGGATGGCACATAGATCTAAAGTAATGAGTTTAGGTATAGGGGTGCAGAGCCAGTGTTTTTTCTGTAGGCAAACATCAGTGCCTTGAATTTGATAGACGCAACAATTGGTAACCTGTTGAATTTTTTGAGGAGAGGTGTGACGTGTGCTCCCTTCGGCTTGTTAAAGACCACTCTTGGTGCAACATTCTGGATCAGTTGCAGAGGTCTAACAGTGCATGCTGTAAGGCCTGCCAAGAGTGCATTACAATAGTCCAGTCTGGGTAGAACAAGAGCTTGGACAAGGAGTTGTGTACTATGCTCCGATAGGAAGGGCCTGATCTTCCTAATGTTGTATAATTCAAATCTGTAGGACTGTGAAGTTCAAATGATCATCAATCACAACTCCAAGGTTCCTGGATGAAGTTTCTTTGCAAGGTTTAGGCTACATCCAGAAAGAAATGTCTGTCAGGCAGGCCGAGATGCGAGCAGCTACCGACAGTTTAAGTTGGAAATTGAATTTTCAGGTCTAAGCTCAAAAAGTGAATAAATGGATTATAACTACTGCATAAATAAAATTTAAATTAGTACCATAAAATATTAAATATTAAACATTATTGAACTAAAAGTATAGTACATTCATTTCATCGAAATAAATTTTTTGATCGCCATGCGATTGCGAAGAGCACCAAGGGGTATAGGGTAAACGGGTAAATTGCGTCGCATTACTCGCATAAGTTGCGCTTTAGAATACGTATGTTAGTTTGGCCAGAAGCTAGTTACTTTACGTTAAAAAGTTTTAAATATGAATAGTTTTCTTACACAAACTCATGGCTTTGCTTCAGAAGGCCTTTATTAACCCCCCGGAGCCATGTGGAGCACTTTTATCAAGTCTGAAACGAGAATGTCATATACACCTAGGATGGTTTGAGGGTGAGTAAATCATGGGCTAATTTTCATTTTAAAGTGAACTACTCCTTTAAACACCTCTGATTGGCCATTGCGTTCACATGCTCAATATATATGTCTGTGATTGGCTACAATGATCAAAGCTTCAAAAACATGTTGTCTTCACCGAGCGCTTGCACAGATACACGGGTGTTTGAAAGCTACGTCTATCAGAGGATCCCTGATATATCCACTGATAAACCGATCCGCTGATAGACACCTGCTTTCAAACACTCCCGTGTGTATGTGTAAGAGCTCCGAAATCACACTAGAATAAACTATAGTTCTGTCTAGATTTTGTCATCTTAAGGCTGTGAAAATAAGTTATTAATTATTTTATAAAGATTAACTTAAAGTGACAACCATCAGTTAATATTTAAAGTCTGTTTATGAAGTAATTACATCGACGTTCAATGTGGATGAGCTTAAAGGGTAGGCTAACTCTCGCCAAAATGCAACCTAGGGTCTTTTTGTTAATCTAGGCTACCCGAGGCAAACTTTTGTTTAAAAGCATAATTAGAATGGAAACGCCACTTTTAAGTTTGACCGTATTTTCGTTTCGGTCAAATTGCCTTTTGAATGGGAGTGCATGGGGCACTTCTATGATAGCATCAAAAATCACTATTTTTAAAACACTAAGAAGGCTCAACACAACATGGAACTTTGCTCGAAGTATCACCAGGGGCTCTTCACATGAACTCGAGCATTGAGAAAATTTTTTTGTGTACACAGAGTTTACTAAAAAGAAAGATTTTGAACAACTCACCGCCAGCATTTTGACAGTCAAAAATAGTCGATCTCTGAATGCTAATGAACTGACTCTTAATTTTAGTATTGCTTCTTATATGAGCATCCTTTTTCAAATACAAGGTCAATATTGATTTTCACTAACAACAAAACAACAAATTATCCGTGAATTTATATGGAACTAAGCTTTAGGAGCTTTCCATCTTTACTCTCCTCGCTGTTACGTTGCATTTGGAGATAGACTATTTTTGACTGTCAAAATGCCTATATTAGGATAATAGTAGGATAATTAGTAGGATAATACATATATATATATATATATTTAATAATCTGAGCTCAAAGATGGTAGTGTGCTTAATGGGTACTTGAGCTTAATAGGTACGTTTACCCTACACAATCTTTACTTAATTACAGTATACCATTTCCCAAAAATGCTTGACTCGCCATACATTTTAATAAGTACAAAAAATTATGATTAAAGGTAGGGTAAGCAATTTCGGAGATAGCCTACTAGCAATAGCAAGCTAGCCTTGAAAGCATAAGATCCCATCCTCCTTTCAGAGCGCTGTCCAAAGCCTCCTCTCATTTCCTCTCGATATGTGAGTAACGTTGGTTTCACAGAATTAAGATATGCTGTATTTTGCTTGAATATACTTGTGTGTCATCTTCGCTTGTTTGTTCATTTGCATTATTATTATTCTAAGACTGGAACATCTAAACCTCCTCCACCACCCGCTCCAAAAGTGGTTACGAAAAGTGAGATAACATACTCCTAATATAGGGTTTTTCTTTTGGTTGCCCTTTTAAATCCTGGTATAACCCCGTAATCTTGTCACATTTGTAATATATTAGTTACTTGGACTATTGTGTTATGTAGGTAGCTGTTCTGTGTTTGTTTTTTTGGGATGGAAGGGATGACTTTGCCATCGAAGGAGTAGAGAAGCTAAGTAACAATTAGAAATTCGACCTGAATTATCATAGTAGCACTTGTCTTTTTTTATTATTAGTAGCCTAGTAGTAGTAGCACTTATCATAGTAACACTTTTACTTAGCGATGCACCGAAATTTCGGCTGCTGTAAATTATTGGCCGAAAATGGCATTTCGCGCTCTGCTCAGTCGCTCACGGCCCAAGCATGTACCGTTCATGCTCACCGGAAAGGCAAAATCCGCTAAAAAACGTGCCGACATGAAATTTCTCTGGACTTGTTTCTGTTTGCAATAGCCCTACTGTGTTGTAACATGGTGTGTATAGCCGTGCTGGGCAACTCTGGTAAAATTACGCTATCCTCTTGTTCACTGATCCTCTCCCTGCTATCTGCTCACATGCTCTGATAATAATAGCTTTGTAGGACTACTTTATTTTGATAATAATCTGTTAAATCTAATAATATTATTTTAATATAGGCCTATTTTCTGTCCAATTTTTGTGTTACTTGAAATAAAAGTGTGGTTATTTTATTTTTTTGTCTAACGGTTGTGTGCTTTATTCCAGGCTGCATCACAAGTCAGATTGTGAATTGCTACCATTCAGAATTTTTAAGAACATAATAAAATTAAGAACAGTAAGGACACGGTTTGGAAATCAAGGAATGGAGAAGCGTCCCATTGGCTCTTCATTATAAAATATAATTAAAATAATAACAATAATAATTTAAGAATGTTGGCACTGGCACATGGGAACACTATGAAATCGAACAGCAATCCTTCACAGCTGTTACCCAATTTCTCTAATCTAAGAGCGCCCCCTGCAGTCAAGTTACTCTACTGTACAAAAATGAAAACATGAAGACTATTGTTTTGGTGTAGCCTAATAAAAATGAAATATCTTTCATTCCCACATTGCTATGTGTATATATATATATTTTTAATATTTTTTATGCATTGTTATGGTTATGTTATTTTACCCAAATACAATGCATGAAATACCTTTTCATTTTTAAATATCTACTGGTATCAAATATGCTTTGTGCAGAGACAGACAAATGATTATTGAGTACTTTTTCATTTAAAGAAATGTATAAATGCAGCAGCATCACTGTCAGCTGCTGATAATTGGTGATACTAAAGATATTAAGGATGAGTCATACCTCTTTGATAAGTGTATGTGTTTATTTTTGGAGCGTCTTGCTAAAAATACAGTCGATTATAACTGGCTGCCGCACAGGGAGATGGTTGGACTGTTATTGCTCAGAGGCAGCCTGGAGTCTATGGTCTTCTGAGTTGTCATGGAGACCATTGTATTTTGCCTCTCCTGTGATTGGTGCTGCCGGGTTGAGCAAGTATATGCTATTTCTGTCTTTTTCAACACCTTCAGCCTGCTGTCTTTCTCTGCCTCCTCACTCAAACATGGGTGTTCTTGTTTCACTCCATTGTTATCTTTCCCATTCCATTAATCCTTTCAATGACAGTAAGCCCACCAAGCGTCTTTCCATGCGTCTCGCTAATGATCTATTGATTCACTGATGTCGCGATCCAATGTAAGCTGCTGTACTGGTTGTCCACAAACAAAGGGAGGAAGACTCATGTCAGTGAACTAAGAACCAGATCAAGTCATGCATCACTGTGATCGCAGATCCAGATCGGCCAACAACAGCTCCATGCCCCTGTGGCTGTGTTTTCTCTGGAGCAAAAAGTTACAAAATCTCAAATGAAAAGGGTCTCAAGTGTCTGAATGCGTTGCCTTGCAAGCCGCAGTCTCTCAGGGCTGATCTCCCAATGCTCTGTTTACATAGACATAAACAGCAGGGGAGCTAGAACAGTTCATCCTCTAAGCTTAGCTAAAATGAAAAATATTATTGTCATAAATGTTTGTTTTCCTCTTGAAAAAATCCACAGCACTTGCGTTGTAATAACTAAATGTGTGTGGTTTCTTGCGCTAAAATTACTGACTATATTGTCTTATTGAAAGTCCTACAGTCCTGTTCATCGTTCTATCAATTATTCATAAGGGTTTTATTATTATTTCTTCTCTGGGTGAGTTTTACTCTCACAGAAAGAGAATGTTCAGTCTGTTTCGTAATTTCTAATGGGTTTTTAGATGAGCAGTTCTTGATTTTGGAGTAAAGTAAGGTCTGTGCCGGTAAACATTACTTGAAGCGACTGTCGTGTTTTGTTCTACAACATAAATTACATACAGTCACACCTCAAATGTGAACTTTGAAGTTGCTACATAAGGACCAGTGTTGGGTGTAATTCATTACTAAAATTAAGTACTGTAATTTAAGTAATTATTCAATTATTTTCCGTTGAAAAAGTAAGGGATTCTATAATTTAATTACAGTTACTAGTGATGTAATTGCATTAAATCATATATAGACTATAAATAATTCTATATAAAACAATAATGGATTAATCATAAAAATGTAAAAAAACTAAATTGTTAAAATGTATGGTTTTAATGTAACATTCCCCCTTTAAATACTTTAGTCAGTTCAAGAATAATGTATGCATTTTTTTATTATTTATTTGAAAGAATTAAAAGAGCATTTTCATGTCCTTGTATTGTTTAACTGGTTGAGGTTGATATGGGATTTAGAAAGTAATTGCATAGTAATAAGTACAGTAATCTAATTACACTGTTGAAGATGTAATTAGTAACTAGTAGGCTAATTAATGACTTTTTTAGAGTAACTTACCCAACACTGATAAGGACTACAAAATAGATGTCAGTTTTCATGCATTCTCAAATCATAGTCCTTATATTTATATATAAATAGACTAATGACATTTTTTTTTTTTTTTTTTTTTAAAAGGTCAATTAAACACATTAAAGTTGGTAATATTTTTTCAAACTTGTCAGTTTGTGGCACATCTGCATTTGAGTGGCATGTGCCACTGTAATACCAGTGCTATTGTATGTTGTTTATCACGCAAAGTCAGAAACTGCCCATTCTAGGAAGGATGCGAAATAAATCTATAATGGGTCTCACCAATTGGCATGTGCCAGTGGATGGATAGTGGTATTTGTCACTAAAACTTGTAACGTGCCAATGGAGTGCGTCATGGGCATTGTCACAGAAAAATTCGAATTAATTTGTTAATCTTTTTTTTTTTTTTTTTTTTCAAAACTTCAGTGTGAGTTAGATTTCAGTGCATTCTTGTGATTTTTAACCATTGAGCATATGCTAGCAATTAGCCATTGTTTATCTGATGCTAATAAGAGAATAATGATGCATCAGGAATTTGTTTATTTGCATCTGCAGTTTGTCCGCTTTACTGAAATAAATAAATGAGTCATTGATTCATCATTTCAGTAAGACATCTCCATATGTGATGTGAGATTTTTTGTCCAGTGAGACAGAGATCTTTGTCCATCATATTTATACAGTATCTTGTTTCCTAGATGATTCCTGTGCATCCTAAAAATGTATATGGAATCTCTTACAGTAACACAGCGTTCAGGTAAATATTGCTGCAAAGTTGGTGTGAGCTCACATGCGTTTAAGTTTTGTTGGCCATAAATTTGCTGCACATTAATTGCAAGTTTGCCACAAATAATTGGACAAATCCAACTAGTGAAATTTAAGACAAATTTCATTACATCCTGAATTGCTGCACTGTGGGAAATGTATAGATTTTTAAAAAGTAACTTGTTTTGCTTTTTTTTTTTTTTACTGTATTTTGCATGATTTTTTATTTAAATATTGTAAATTTTTGTCTAATTAAAGGGGTGGTTGATTATGATTTCACTTTTCTAACTTTATTTTGTGTGTAATGTTGCTGTTTGAGCATAGACAACATCTGCAAAGTTACGACGCTCAAAGTTCAAAGCAAAGGGAGATATTTTCTTTTACAGTAATCGTTTTTTAAGGACTACAGCAAACGGCTGGTAGGGGCTACACAAGCTTCCTCCCGGGTTAGTGACATCACAAACCCTAAAATTTACATAAAACCCGCCCCCGGGAACACGCAAGCAGTGTTGAGAAGAGGAAGAGTTGTTGTAGTAGAGCACATTTGGGAGTCTGCTCAAGCTGTCACATCTGTCTTTTCACATTTATTGCAATAGCATGTCACTCTGTAGGCATCTTACAACAGTTCTCACACTAGCGATTTAAAGATTATCATTAAAGAAAATGCTAATTAATGACTTGAAGATAGTTAACTCCACATCAGCTACAACTAACCATTCAGAAACGTCCTGTTGCATTCTACTTGTCACTTCTTCTTGAGTCTCTCCATCAATGTCCGACTTTGGTTTGAACATAAAAGGCAGAACAGTTTCTGACATTTTAGTGCGTGTCTGCAAGCTACCTGCTAACACACAAGCTCTTGAAGTGTATTGAAGTGTAACCCTCTGTTCCGGGAGCAGCAGCTCATTTGCATTTAAAGGGACACACACAAAACAACATTTTTGCTCACCCTCAAAAAGGGACAATTTTAACATGCTATATAAAAATGATCTGTAGGGTATTTTGAGCTAAAACATCACATACACAGTCTTGTAAAAAAGGGGCATTATACCACCCCTTCATTTATTTAGCTTTTTTTAATTTCAGCTTTTTTGTGATTTACTTTTTTCTCTTCTTTTTTCCCCTTAAAGGAACACTTCGACTTTTTGGGACTTTAGCTTATTCACCGTATCCCCTAGAGTTAGATAAGTCCATACATACCTTTTTCATCTCCGTGCGTGCTGTATGTCTGTTTGACGCACCCACCGCCAGCCTAGCTTAGCACAAAGACTGGATCTAAATGGCTACAGCTAGCATACTAATCCCAGTAAGTGACAAAATAACGCCAACATTTTTCTATTTACATGTTGTGATTTGTATAGTCACAGTGTGTACAAATAACAGGTTCATATGAGACACAGCCATTTTTTAAACGTTTAAAAACGCTTGCTCTGGAATTAGATCCAAACACACCTGTAAACATAATCAAGGACTATCGCGTTTGCTCAGAACATTTCACTGAGGACGACTATTTTGAAAAAATGGAATTTACCACACGGACCATGAAACGTGTGCTGAAGGATACGGCCATCCCATCGATAGTAAAGACAGGACAAAGTGGATCACCTGCGGCCGCGGTAAGTGTTCCGTTATGTCAGTGGTTCCCAATCCTGGTCCTGGGGACCCACAGCTCTGCACAGTTTGTATGTCTCCCTCATTTAACACACCTGATTCAGATCATCATCTCGTTAGGAAAGAGCTCTATGAACTGAACTGGGTGTGTCAGATAAAGGAGACATATAAAATGTGCAGAGCTGTGGGTCCCCAGGACCAGGATTGGGAACCACTGCGTTATGTTTTTAGATGACTAGCCTACTCTGTTACAGTGCCATTAGCTAGATGTAATGTAACCTTAGTTACACTATTACATGAATAGGGTGCTCACTACTATTACAGTTGTTCCCAGGCTCCATGTATCCCCTGTAATGTTAGTATTGTGTTGTCATAAACGCGCTCTATCGCCCTAGTAACAAATAAACGGCGCTAAAGGTAATTTTCAGCAATGTAGCCTTCAACTTGCTAATGATGTGGAGCCCTTTTATTTTTGAGAAACAGTTAGCAGCTACCTTGTTTGTGAAATAGTAGGGTAACGTTACTCCCGTTCTTATTCTCCCCTCGACACTCAGTCTGTTCGGCATCTTGTCTATCAGCTTCCAAAGTTTGTAACTCCTCGTCTGTGTATTCTGGCTCAAAACGATATGGTTCTGGATCTTGGTTTGATACCAAATAAAAATCCTCTGACAATTCCTCAAAGTCATCCATGATCACGAATCACGTTCGCTACTAGCTAGTTAGTCACGTTGGTTTTGTTGACGGAACGGCGCTTCTCGGGTGCTGCGCTAATCACTCCGCCCAAGTAGCAGTGCTTCGCCTTCTGAGAAAATAGTTCCCAGCATTTAAACGTTTAAAAAATGGCTGTCTCATATGACCTTGTTATTTGTACACACTGTGACTATACAAATCACAATATGTAAATAGGAAAATGTTGGCGTTATTTTGTCACTTATTGGGATTAGTATGCTAGCTGTAGCCATTTACATCCAGTCTTTGTGCTAAGCTAGGCTAGCGGTGGGTGCGTCAAACAGACTTACAGCACGCACGGAGATGAAAAAGGTATGTATGGACTTATCTAACTCTGGGGGATACGGTGAATAAGCTAAAGTCCCAAAAAGTCGAAGTGTTCCTTTAATCCTCGTGTAAAATTTCCATTTGAATTTTTTTTGTAAACTTTTGAATCTCTGTAGACACCTGCCGTCTTCCAAAGTCTCATAGCTTTGTAATCATTTTCTGTGTGTTCCAGGTATCACCAAAATGACAAAACTGCTGATATTTTCTCGTAGTCCCTTTGTGCCTTGGCAGACTTTGCTACCTCAAACAAACAATAATCAGGGTCTCATGAGAGGGATTTTAACGGATTGGACACAGAGATCAACCCAGGCCTAACTGGAAGAGATTGAATGAGAAAAAGCGAGTGTGTTTCCTTGCAACACCCCCCATGGATCCCAAGAACCTGACGTGACCCGTACCGCATCTCATTTGTGCGAACGTATGCGCCTTTGAGCCTGTGGACAGACGTGGTGGGAACAGGAGGGCACTAGGACCTGGTGATGCGAGGAGGGTTGCCTGCCTGCCTGCATCCCTGTCTCCTCTCCATTCTGCTCTGCAGTTGCCCTGTGCGTGTGTGTGGGAGAGCACATGTTTATGTGTGTTTGTGTGGATGTGTGTGTGTCAGAAGAGGGGCAAGAGTGGGTTTCGCACGGCGCCGCCTAAAGAGACGGCGCTTTTTGTTATCTTTCTGTCTTCTCAGAAGCGTGAACATCAGCCTGACCACCTGGACCAGCCGCCTGCCTGAAGCATCGCTGACGGGGGAGGGGGCGATCTATCTCTCTCTCTCTCTCTCTCTCTCTCTCTCTCTCTCTCTCTCTCTGTGTTTGTGTGAATGTGTGTGTGTGTGTGTGTACATGCGTGTGGGTGGGTGAAAGGGTGAGGGGCGGAGAGATGAAAGGGCCAGGTGAGGAGGGGTGTTGGGTACCTCTCTCTCTAGCTTTCTCGCTCTCTCTCTCCCCCTCTTTTTATCTCTCTCTCACTGTCGTGCGACACTAACCCTGGAAGCTGAAGAGGAGATCCTTGCTGCTGGACCTCTCCACTACAGGTACGTTCTCCTCATCTACATCATGTGGAGCCACGGTTCCTTTAGCTCTGCACCTCCACACCGACGCCTGTTTAAACTTGTGCATCGTGGATGACATGCATATGTTGTAGTATTTCCAGACGGACAAGTTGGAAATGGTTTTTAAGATCTCAGTCTTGCAGTTAGACTTTTCTCAGGTCTTGCTTTGTAGGCTTTAGGCTCCATTACCAGGCTTGTATTCATGTTTGTTTCATTTCGTAGGAATCTAAACCAGCGGTGGCCTTGAATGATGGTGTTGACATACATGACATATGTGTAATGTAGCACTGCTCACCTCTGGGGATTATGGGGACTGTTTGGTAGCAGACAATAAACTCTGCACTCAAGGGTGTGATAGTGGATTATATAGGTGATGACAGCAAACATCATGTTTATAAGTTGTAAAGTGCCAGCATTGGTCACCCTGAGGGGGAAAGAATAAGAAGAAGGGAGAGGGAAAACACAAGGTTTCTGAACAACAGAGCTAGTTTTCATCGCAGTAAGTACTGAGTCATGTGCATATTATGGGGTCATATGTTTCTCATCTTGTTAGTTGCTCGCTGATTCTTGTCTCACAAAGTGCAGGAGGGTTCACAGAAAGTCGACCATTTTAAAATGCATTTGCGGTTCCTACAGCTTCATCTCGGCCCTGCAGATCATGCATTTAAGTACATGAACGCTAATCTCAATCCTTTCCTATAGAAAGCGCAGGTGCTTTAGGGCTTCATGACCCACACTGTCCTTTTTAAAATCCTTTACACAACCACAACCCAACAAATGTATGAAATACACTAAACACTGAACTGTGTGTTTATGTTTCTCATCGTGTGCATGGGCATTAGCATCACTGACTGATGATAGCATCATAGAAAAGTAATTTTCATGTTGATTATTTACAGTACACCATGACATGGGTAATGTATATTTAGGTTTCTAGATAACAGATCTTGACATACACTTGATTATTTCTCTGTACTATTTATTATGGAGCTGTAGTGACCGTATAATAAAGGCAAAGTTTGTCAGATAATCGAAAAATATGGCAGTGACATCTAAATTAACTACTTTTATGATTCAAATATGACTAGCTATACCAATGAAAGTGACTTTTTAAGGGCCATATGTAGAAATAGCTCTTTAAAGGTGAAGTGTGCAACACTACTGTTAACAAAATGGCAAAAGGAATTTGTTCACGTTAAGTGTAGTTTATTTTAGTTTTTTATTTTACTTTTGTTCAGCAAGGACAGATTAAATTGATCAAAAGTGACAGTTAAGACATTTATGATATTACAAAATATTTCTATTTGAAATAAAGTTTGCCATCACAGGAATACAGTAAATTAAGTTTTAAAATATATTAAAATAGAAACAAAATATTTTAAATTGTAATAATAATATTTCAAAATAGTATTGTTTTGACTGTGTTTTGGATCAAATAATTGCAGCCTTGGTGAGCTTATTTCTTTCAAAAACATAAAAAAAAATTACCGACCCCAAACTTTTGAATAGAAGTGTAAATATGTTAATGTGACTACAATTAGTCTTAGCATTGTGCACTTGCTCAGAAGACAGAAATTATGTTTCACATGTGTTAATCGCTTTGTGTCATGACCAGTATTCTTGGTCAGACTAAGGAAGACAATAGCTCAACTATTCTGTACATATAAATGTAGTCCATGTTGTGAAAAGCCCTATTCGCACAGGATAAGTATTACCTGGTGACCTCTAGTCATTTGTAATAATTGCGGAGGTTGTCTGTGATCTTAATCCCGTGCGAATCGGCCATGTCTGTAATTTGTAAAGTAAAACTTCCCCTGCATATGACCTACCATATTTTGCCGAACACCGAGGTCCTGTGATAATATTAGTCCCGTGCGAATCGGCATCTCTGTGATTTGGCGGGGTCGTATATAATTTTTTCAAGGTTTTTGTTTCCTGTGCGCTTTTTTATCCATCTTTCGTGAAGAATGGAGACTGTGTTGGAGTGTTTTGATAGTATTTTGGGTGCTGGGTCATGTCACTATAGGCTACACCATACAACTATACAATTTGCAGAAAGAGAAAGCTGAAAACCATCAGAAGAGCAAAAACAAAGAGAATGATTAGATGGAGATGAATGACTAGCAGCATGCGGTAAGGAACATTCTTCTGTTTACGATATTTCATACAGCTAGACCTATAACGACAAGACATTTCCAAGCAATAGCCTATTGACATCATATCCGGGAGATAAGTCAGTAAATTCGAGTAAAATCACAGGCTTCACTTATCCCGTGCGAATGCGCCATGTGGGTGGGTAATTTCTAAATCACACGTGGTCCCAAGATAAAACTAATCCAGTGCGAATAGGGCTAAAGAGAGGCTCACAATGTTTACATTTTTCAGTGAATCCACTCTACCAATGGATTACTTGTTTCTGCACATTAAACTGTGAAAAAAAGAAGTGTTTTATCAACAAAGTACACACTTTATATGGTAATATCATCCCATATGTAAAAAATTGTGGGTTGCCTAGCACAAAAGAAATCCTGCCCTAGTAGTATACTAATGATGCTGGCCTAGTTATGTAAACATCACAGGTTTAATCCCAGGAAGTTATCTGGAAAGTTACTGAATTCACCAATCACTATTGTGTCCCTTCATCTCAGGTATATAGCCTATATATGGAAGTGCTTTTCCATATTTTTATGGCATTTTTGAAGTTAGTCTGTGGATGACAGTCTGTGGATTAGTGTTGTTTTCACTTAAAGAGTTTGTCCAAAAATGAAAAATGTGGCGTTATTTACACACCTTAATGTTGTTCAAAACCTGTATGACTTTTTCTTCTTTGGAACTCAAAGACGACATTTTGAAAAATGTCTTGGTATTTTTTTAAATCTATACTATGAAAGTAAATGACAAAACTATTAGACAAAAGCAGTTGAAACATTCTTCAAGATATTTTCTTTTGTGTTCCACTGAAGAAAGAAAGTCATACAGGTTTGGAACAACATGAGGGTGAGTGAATGATGACAATTTTAATACTAAAATTTTAACACTAAACTCTTTTCAACTCTAAAGCTCCAAAAAAAGAAGAGGAGAAGGCAAAAAAGTTATCTCTATAATCATCACAATCAAGCTCATCATAGTCATGTGAATTATCATGCAACTGTATTTCTAACTGCTTTTTGTCTGGCCAAACCAGTTACAATACCTTCCAGGTACAGATTAGCCCCTTCCCTTCACTACTCACAATCAGTTAACCATGCGATCATTGTGGTCACGGGCCTTGGGCAGAAAACAAAGTCTCTATGCTTACAGAGTTGTCATAAAACAACAGTTTATATCTGAATTAGATATTCTTTTGAGCTCTTGTCATAACACTGACCACATTGTGTCACAAGGGAGAGTTTGTGCCCTTAGGGAAAAACTGGAAGGATTGATGCTGTGGAAAAACAAAGCTGGTCCAGTGTTTTTACAGTAAAATATGATATCGTAAAGTTGAGAAATGATGCATGTAAGGGTAGTGTGCATGGTGTGGTTATGACCATAAAAACAGACCACATGATTGCAAACATTTTAAAGAAATTGAAAGGGTGTGCTTTCTGCATGTATGTTTGTGTGAATCAGACGTTAAGTACGTTTAGAGTTGGGTATAAACAAAAATTTCATTACTGAATTTGATTCTGATTTACAAGCTCTTGGTTCAGTTTTGAATTTGATTCAGTTTGATTTGATTCTGATTCATTTGGCCATATTTCAGTTATAATATCCATTTTGCTTACATATGAATGTATGATAAAACAATAACTTGGAATGAACTTATTTTTGATTTAGTTACTGCTCTGATGGATTCATCAGACTAATTAAAACAGTAACCCCAATTTGTTATTCTTTTTAAATTATTCATTAAAAGGACCATTTGTTTGTAAATAGAACTACACTAGTTGTGCTGTATGTTTTTTGATTCACTAAATCAAGAGTTCATATGTGTCATTGTTTGTGAATTGGATTGTGTTCTTTTTTTGCAGCTCAATAGAAAGACTGCTATTATTTTCATGCCATTATTTCATTGTACATATCCTTTTTATCTTGCCACATTCAATTCTAACCTCAAACTCGATTTGTTATGTTGTAGTGACAATATTAGGATTTTAAGAATGCATATCAAGTTGTCTTATTCCTCAAAAGTTGCTTGCTAATATTATTGTCTCTTTCCACAGTTCCATCATGTCTCATTTAGAGCTGCCAGAGGTGAATATTTGAAGATGAAATTGGACGTTGCGACACTAATCTGCCCCAACTCCAGAGTCTGACCTCTACCAGCATGCTGTAACGCAGACAGAACCTCATTATTGAACGGTACTGCTGGATCCCACTCTTCAGCAGGGGAGGATGGGTGATAGTCCCATGAAAATCACCTCCGCCCACAATCCTTATTCCATCCTCTCATGGAGCATACAACCACCTACAACGCACTGTGGAACATCACCCACGCCACCTCTTGGCGTCCGAACGCAACCCAGCCTAACGTCTCAGGACTGAGTGTGCCCAGAGATGGACACCTACTCCAGACGCTCGCCCTGTGCACTATGCTCCTGATGGACATACTGGCTATAGTGGGCAACTTAGCCATCATCACCGTCATTGCCAGGACGCCGCGACTACGCAAATTCGTGTTTGTCTTCCATCTCTGCCTGGTGGATCTCATCGCGGCCCTGGTGTTAATGCCTCTGGGTATGCTGTCAGGTCAGGGCTTTTTCAACAAGGCTCTGTGTCAGGGTTACCTGTGTCTAAGCGTGGGACTGATCAGTGCTGCTATCCTCACTATCTCAGCCATCAACGTCGAGAGATACTACTACGTCGTTCATCCCATGCGCTATGAGGTGAAAATGACCATGGGCCTGGTGGTTTCGGTATTGATCGGAATATGGATTAAAGCCATCCTCATGTCCGCATTCCCTTTACTCGGCTGGGCGTTTGAAAGAGAGGAGACGGGACCGGCACTGGGGAAAGTTATGGGAAAAATTGTTGAACCAAAGAGCTGTTCGCTCCACTGGATGGATGGAGGGCCCCAACGACTGGTGTTCATGGTCCTTTTTACGCTCATGTACTTCCTGTGTCCAGTGCTTATCATCTTTGTGGTGTACTGCAACATGTTTAAGGTGGCCAGGGTGGCCGCCATGCAGCAAGGCCCAGTCCCCACGTGGATGGAGACTCCTCGGCCACGCTCTGAATCTCTGAGCAGCCGCTCGAGCATGGCGGCCAGCCTCAGTGGAGCTCGAACCACCCCTCAGAGGACTTTCAGTGGGGGCAAGGCTGCAGTGGTCCTAGTCGCTGTAGGAGGTCAGTTTCTTGGGTGCTGGCTGCCTTATTTCTCCTTCCACCTGTACTGCGCCGTCATGCCGTCCTCTCTCGAATCCCTCGCACGCATGGCCCAGCTAGAGGACGTGTTCACCTGGATTGGGTACTTCTGCTTCACCTCCAACCCTTTTTTCTACGGCTGTCTGAATCGACAGATCAGGGAAGAGCTGGCTAGAAACCTGGCCTACGTTTTCAAGTGGGGGCGTCCCGGTGAGGAAGAGCAGCTGCCCAGTCGAGAGGCTTCTATCGAGGAGAACTTTCTCCAGTTTCTTCAGGGCACAGGTTGCAATATGCGGCCAAGGAATTCCCAAAGCATCTCCATCCCTCAACAGGAAGAGGACAATCCTCTCTCCACCGAGCTCCACAGGCCGTCTGTCGACTTCCACATTCCTGGCCAGATCATGGAGGAGACCTCGGAATTCATAGAGCACCAACACATGAATGATCTTAATATATCAGACAATTGTATCAAGACTAAAGCAGAACTGCAAGGTTGATATTTTCAGACGTGAAATCTTTATTTAATGTATCATATATTGTTGCCATGGTTTACCATTGGATCTTTTTATACTCTGTCCAAGAATTTGTACATAGCTTGTTTTAAATTTTTGGTTGGTAGATTTCTGTCATATTTAAAGCATCGTTTTTCTTTTCAGGGGAGATGTTGGACTGATAAAATGACCTCATTCCAGCACATTACCGCTAGACAGAAACTTATTTACATAGATTCAGCAACATTTGTCCAAACAATGTAACATGGAAGCAACATTGTGATGTGGAATCTGTATTCAAAAAGTGGTATGAACCGCAAGTGGTTGATGTTACAAATTTTTAAGGCTCCTAATGTTAATTCAGACAACAAATAAGTATAAAATTGGTTAATAATTCAGAATTGTAACAACAAAATTTGGAGCATGCACTAATATTGAACCAAGGTTGTTTGTGTGGTGGGTAGATTCTAATTCTTTAGTTGCCATAAAGTTATGGCCGTCTGCAATGTCATATTTAAAAAAAAAAAATGTTTCTTTCCTCAAAAATTAATTAAAAAAAACATTGAAACACATATAATCTGTGGTCGTGGTGGTGGTATGTACAAGGACTCTCATTGTTCAAAAGTTTGGGGATGGTACGATTTAAAAAAATGTTTTTGAAAGAATACTCACCAAAGCTCACGTATTTTTTTTTTTAATTAGATTTTTAAAAAAAAACTAATATTGTGAAATAAAATTACAATTACAATTAAATTTTTGATTTGGTACTCAAGAAACATTTCTTATAAATATCAATGTTGAAAACAGTTGTGCTGCCTAATATTTTTGTGGAAACCATGATAAGGTTTTCGAGACTACTTGTTGAATAGAAAGTTCAAAATAACCATTTATTTGATGCTTTTGTAACAATAATGTATTTACTGTCACTTTTTACTGAATAAAAGTATTAATTTCTTTCACACAAAAAAATCACTGACCCCAAACTTTGTAACAGTTCTGTATATTCAGACAAATCGAAAAAAGATGTTGAAAGTGTTCACAATCTAAGAGAACACATACAAGTGTATTCTAGTCATTTGAACAATAAAGGGCACACAAATAAACAACTCTGACAGATTGTGATAAATTCACAAATTGGAAATGTTCTGAGAGTTCATCAAGATGCACATTCATACGGCAAGACTTGCTAATCAGGCGTAGAGATACAATCTCGGGCTGAAAAAAAAAGTGTTTACAGAGAGTAAAAACTGCCTCTGTTTATTCAGTCACATTTTCCACACCTTGTGACATGAAGATGGCGGCTTCCACCCTGGGGCCTTGGGCTTGGTGAGGCACCTGATCCACGAAATGGTGGGGCCAATCAGATAGTCTCTGACAAATGGTTAACAATCGGGTCAGCTGCAAACATGTGCCACTACAGATGTCCTTTGAGATTTTGTACTTCTCCACCCACTCCCATAAGATAGAAATATTGCTTTTATTTTTTTTTTAGATGTGTTGAAGATTGTTCTACACCTGAGGTATTTCACTGACTAGCAGGTTTCACATCAGATGGGTTCTCCAATATTGGTAGAAGATAATGGCACTTCATATCTCTCTCCTCACTGCAGTGACCATAAGAAAGTCCAAGCAGAGACTCAGTGATCTCAGCTGGCTCAAAAACAGAATGGTTGCATATGCTAAATATCTTAAAGAGAGTTTGAGAGAAGATATAGTGTAAGATTCATACCTTTGTTTTATTTCATCAAAATTTGAATGTAGCTATCTTTTTTTAATCTTGATATATCATTAAAAATGTTTTTTTGGACATGGTACACAAAATGTTTTGGACATGTAGCATGTTATTTGAAGTACCTTGACCATGTACAGTCGCTGTACAGTACCATGGTACCACCACACAACTTTTTAAGGAATTAAAAAGTTTGAAAGCCTTTTTTTTTGTATCATCAAGTTTGTAACATGAAGTTTGTCTGAGATACATTTCTCAAATTCTGCCACAGAATGAAATTCTCAACGTGATTAAAAGAAGCTGTTTTGTTTTTTTGTCGTTCTTGTGATGCAGACAAGACTCGTCTCACTGTCAATGGCCTTCTGTTTTTGGTTTAAACTCCTGTGTCAGTGCAGGGCTGTGTTTTGCCATAAGCAGAAAGAGCTTGTTGTGGCCTCAGCATACAACAGCAAAGTTAATGTCCATATAACCAACTTAGGTGGTTGCTATTTTGGTGGTAGCTGTTTTAAGAGATTGCGGTGCATGACAGTAAAGACACAAGATTTCAGGTTTCAGATTTTCCCTTGTAATGACATTAGTGCTGGTTGTTATTTTGATGAAATAGAGAGGAGAGAGAAGTACACTGGTACTTTGCTGCTCAAGAAATGCTGCTCATTTCTTATTAATATTTTTGGGTCAAAAAAAGTAACAAAGCAAATAAAATGTAATTAAAAGAAAAAAAATATATATTGAGGCATAATCTTAATTACTCACTTTATAATGTTGGGTTAAAAATAACCCAACGAGTAACCCGTCTATGGGGTGGTATAGCACCTTCCCAAATGTGGGTTATTTTAACCCAATACATTTGGTTAAAACCCAGTTGGGTTAAAAGTAACTGAACAGTTAACTATTTATTTTTATTTATGACATTATTTTAAGAAATAAAATACACTTTGTTTCGAAATACAGATTGTTTATTTGTATAAAACAATAAATATGTCTCAACAAATATATTTTTTAATTACAAACTAAATATTGGGGCATTTAATGTAAATATATAATTGTGTACATAAATTCAAATAAGTGTGCTTACAACATACGTATTTAACCCAACAGCCGGGTTATTATTAGAAATTACCCAACGATTTTAAAAATGACTCAACATTTGTTGGAGAAATAACCCAACATAGTGATGTGTAACCCAATGGTTGGGTTCAAAAAATAACCCAACGTTTTTTACTGTGTATTCATGATCTGGGGTCAGTAGGATTTTGTAAATACATTTATTTAGCAAGGATGAGAAATGATCAATTTACTTACTTAAATTTACCAGAATCCTGCAAAAAAAAAAAAAAAAAAAAAATCATGGTTTCCACAAAAATATTAATAAGAAATGAGCAGCATTTCTTGAGCAGCAAATCATCATATTAGAATGGTTTCTGAAAGACACTGAAGACTGGAGTAATGATGCTGAAAATTCAGTTTTACCATCATAGGAATACATTTTAAAATATATTATAAAACAGGTATTTTAAATTGTAACAATATTTCACAATATTTCTGCTTTATTGTATTCTAAAATCAAATAAATGCTTCAGTGAGCAAAAGAGACTTCTTTTGTGTATTATTGTGTATTAAATAATACAAATGTATTATTTGAAATATATATATAGGCTATATATTTATTTATTTATTTATTTTTTGTTAGAATTTTAGCATTGACATTAATAATTGTATACTTTTTTATTTACCTCTTAGACTTTTGGCTGTATGAAAGAGTAAGATACCATCACAATCACGTTAATGCTGTTTCACTATTAATATGTGCCTTGGAGGACATCTCGAAATAGCTCAGTAAACTCATTTGACAGAAAAGCACCGAAGATAACGCACCATTATTTAGGAGGGCAAATGCCATTATCAAGAAATACAGTGCCGAGAGTCCACAGCAGACGATGAAAACATTCACTATTTCACATTGATGCTCTCTCTCTCTCTCCCAAAATATAGTTAAGTAGGTACACACATACACAAATATATAGGTATTCACATTTAGTAACATGCACACACAAACACTCATGTGCACAAACTCGCATCAGTGCGACTCACATCAATGTACTTTGATGTTTGGTAAGTAAGAGGGAGACCCCTAGTGGTGAAGTTCAAACAACCTGACCTTTTAGCTCTGCTGAGAGATGAAGGTGCTGAGAGCTTTGTGAAGTCATTTGCAGCACTGGGAGGTTGCTTCTCAATGCTGATTAGAGATCAGTTTGAACGGCTAGAATGTATGGTAGGTGTCAAGGGCACTGTATTAAAGTGGTTTGCTTCCTACCTCGGAAAGAGGACTTTTTCTGTAAATTTAGGAAATTGTTCCTCGTCATCTGCGCCTGTTTTGTTTGGTGTGCCTCAGGGATCTATTTTGGGACCTTTATTGTTTTCCCTTTATATGCTCCCCTTGGCCCTCATTTTTCAGAAGTACAACATTTCATATCACTGTTATGCAGATGATTCTCAGCTTTACCTTCCAGTAAGGCTTGACACCACTGCTTCATTTGATGTGTTATTGGAATGTGTAGATGATATCAAGAGGTGGATGACAAATAATTTTCTGCAGCTAAATGAGGATAAAACAGAGGTTTTAATTTTAGGTTGTCCGGCAGATTCCTCTCCTGCTCTGAAAGCCCAGTTAGGTCCTCTCTCAACAAATGTATGCAAACAAATCAAAAACCTTGGAGTGATCTTTGACTCTTCACTATTGTTTGATAAACAAATTAGTGCTGTTATTAGAGGAAGCTTTTTCCATTTAAGATCTATTGCAAAGTTGAAGAACATTCTTTCAAGCAAAGATTTAGAAGTTGCAATTCATGCATTTGTAACATCACGATTAGACTATTGCAACTCTCTTTATTGTGGTCTTCCTCAATCTTCACTATCTCGTTTACAAATTGTTCAAAATGCAGCTGCAAGACTTTTGACTGGGTCTAGGAAGAGGGATCATATTTCTCCTGTTTTGGCATCCCTTCACTGGCTTCCTATTAAGTTTCGAGTTGATTTTAAGATACTTATGTTTGTTTATAAGGCATTGTCTGGCTGTGCACCAAGATATATTTGTGATCTTATTGTGCCATACTGTCCTGCTAGGGCACTTAGATCTTCAAATCACTTGCTTTTAAATGTGTCACGAAGTCGCTACAAATTAAAGGGTGATCGGGCCTTTTCTGTGGCTGGGCCCAAGCTTTGGAATGCTCTCCCTTTTCATGTGAGGTCTGCTCCTTCATTGGACATTTTTAAATCTACTCTGAAAGCACATTTTTATTCTTTAGCTTTTGGAAACTTGTAATTGTTGTTATTTATAGTGTAGTCCTGTTATGCACTATGTACAGCACTTTGGATCAATTTGTATTGTGTTAAAAGTGCTTTATAAATAAAGGTTGTTGTTGTTGTTGTTGTTGTTTGTGTGATCCGTCATATATCGCTCCACCCAGAGAGTTTTCAAAAGTTGGTTTGGACTGTACTTCAGAGTCAAGATAATGGCTTTCATTACAATCACTATTCCAACTTAATTGAAATCCTGGTATCGTACTGTTATATGTGTCTAACATTATTTGCTACAGTATCAAAATGTATCCCATAACCACTAATAATTAGTAATAGTAATATAAATCAGTAATATAAATACATTATTTATACCAGATCAATTACAGAGGTAAAGCCCAACTGGTGGTATCACCTACTAGATGAATAGATTAATAAATAATGAGTAGCCAGATTTCAGTGATCTTAGACAGGGGTGGGAAATTCATTAATGGATCCCAGTTCAAATGGCTATAAACGTGTTAATGAATAAAGCACATTTTGGGATATGCATCTGTGTAAAAGTATCAGTATATTGGATTTGATACCAGCTATAGGAACATTCCTGTTCTTAAGTCCGAGATCCATAGTGAAACTAAACAAATCCAGACTCAGCTCAACTGTGATTTAGTGGCGGAACACAGGCTTTATTCTCAACCACTGTGGGACTTGGTGTTTCCATGGTAACTTATCCTCTGTGACATTTCTCTGGCTAAGGGAGTGCGTTCATGAGCAAAAGACCCTTATCATAACCTGCTGCATCACTTTAAGCAACAATGCAAAAGTTTGTTTCTCTCTCGGTAAACATGCACTGAGGCATGGTAGTTTGTATTTAAAATGATTCAAATTTTAAACAAAAGTCTGAAAGTTAAACTATCCTGTTGATTACAATTAGTCCAGTTTTAAAACGCCAATAGCTAAATAACTCAAATGTCCTGCAATACTTTCTCTAATTTTTTTTGCAGCGATTTTGCTAAAAGTCATTTCTGCGGGGGCGCCCTTGCATCGAATATTGTGTGTAGAGTAGACTCTTGATCATGTCTTAACGGAGGCTAGAAATTCTTAAAGGGATAGTTCACCCAAAAATGAAAATTTGTCATCATTTACTCACCCTCATGCTGTTCCAAACCTGTGTGCGTTTCTTTTTTTCTTTTTTTTTTAACACAAAATAAGATATTTTAAAGAATATTGGTTACCAGACAGTTATGGCACCCACTGACTTCCCTAGTATATTTTTTTCCTACTATGGAAGTCAATGGGTGCCGTTAACTCTCTGGTTACTTTAAATATCTTCTTTTGTGTTCAACAGAAGAAACTCATACAGGTTTGGAACAACATAAAGGGTGTGTAAGTAATTACAACATTTTCAGTTTTGTGTGAACTAAAAGGTGAAACTCACAAAGAAAAAAAAAAAGAAAAAAAAATTACAAAAATCAGTATGATATTACATTTTCGGTTTGAATTGGATTACGTCTATTTTTATTTATTTATTACTTCTTTTTTGTTTGTATGATAGGCTACTGCCCTGCATGCGCCTCTGCGCATTATATCAAGTTTTACATGCTATTTAATCTAGTGACTTGAATCTTGAATCATGCACTAAAAAGATTCACTGTTTTGTTCAGTGATCCTTTCATTGACAACGTGCCTTTTTGTGTTATGATGAGCGAATCGTTTCTTTAAAATTTGGCAATAAAAGCCATATTACGTTTTATTACAATTTGCGTGACTAGCCTACAAACGTACTAAATATTATAATAACGCTCTTACTCACTCCAATCGTTTATAATCAGTATTTTTTTTAGATCCTCGTTCAAGAACGATAACAAATTGGCCTATAACAAATTAGCCTATAACAAATTAGCCTATACAACATTCGATTCTGGCGCTCCGATTTTCGTTTAAACTTAAAACTGAATCGTTTGTGAAATGGGCGTGTTCGTTCAGTCGGCTCAACCAATAATATTTCTCCCTCACAAGTCGCAGTAGATTTCTGTTGGTTCGTGTGTCAGTCTAGGAGAGAAGGCAGGAAAGCAGTCACACGCTTCAAAGGGGAGATACTTCTACGAACCAAACATTTGATTCAGTGCATATGAAAGTGAACCGTTCACTTCAAAGATTCGTTCAAAAACACCGAATCGTTAACAGTACCACTGTGATCCACTTCGAGACATTTAGCTATATGGTTTGGATACAGTCTTGGATACCGTTTTTGCGAAAATAAATAAATAAACTGGCGTTCAAAACAGACCGCAGAGCCTCATCGATGGAAACTTTTTAGTCACGGAAACATTATTCTTCTGTGTTACTGGTTTTGGGTACTTTGTGCTGTCCCAGCTAATGTAGTTGCAGCGGTCAAGTATATATTGATGTTATCAGAGCTACCATTTAACATGTTTTAAAAGGATCTGTTTTCATACGCTAGCAGCATCACGTGCAAACCTGCCAACGCCTTTTCTGTCTTTGGCTTCGTTATTCTTCAAGCTCTAGGATAATTACAACCGCGTTCAGTTTTAAAGGTGTTTATTAATTGTTTTATAAACGTTTTGAAAAATGGGTTGCACTTTAAGTGCTGAAGATAAAGAAGCGATGGAGAGGAGTAAGATGATTGATCGGAACCTGCAAAAGGACGGAGAGAAAGCATCCAGAGAAGTCAAACTACTGCTGCTCGGTATGAGAAACTTTCTTAATACCAGTATTCAATAATTCATGCTATGTTGCGAGTACAATGTGTATTTTTTCTTCTTCTGTTATATCTCTGTTTTAAGCGCTTTCGGAGCGTCAACTCGATTGTCTTCATGCAAAGCTGTCCAAAAAGTGAAATGAACTTATCACTGCAAATATTCACGTTAATGTTACAAAGGCAGCAACAAAACTTAAAAATCCAGCTTAAAAAGGTCGACAACCTGATGAATAGGCTATTAGGCTATTCAAAATTGTTTTCATGTGGACTAATAACAGTTGATTCAGAATGTGTTGTGTTTGTACTAGTCTTGGCTCAGTGTGCTGTCAAAACATGTTTCCCCGTGGAAATCCTCCTAAAACATCAATTGAGCATCACCTTTATTTAGGCTATTGCCATATTTGACCTACACCATTTGGTTGCTCTGTATGACATAACCAAACCCACACTCACACACCCTGGAATCACGGCAGTGTGATGAAGGAAAATAGCGGAAAGTAATGGTGTGATTGTGGCAGTATTCCAGCTATAAAAGCGTGATGGAATGCAGAAGATAATGGCTGTTTTGGACCATTAGAGTGACAAATTACTGGTGTTTTGTCTGTCTATTTGTTTTTGGATACTTTATTGGTAGCATACTCATTTTCAGAGACAGAGCCACCCCTTATATTTACAGAGCATGTAGTCCGCTACTGTAGGCTACAGTAATATACTAGATGGTGCATTCTAACTAGACACAACTCTCAGATTCTTTGTGGGTTGCTTTGGAGTTTGGATAAAAGTGCTAAAAGAAGTAATGTAAATATATATATTCCAATGATGTAGCAAGTGCCTTGTGACAGCTGTTGTTTCTGGTTGTTGTTTTCAGCTGTTGACAGGTTGTTTCTCTGAGTAAACCATACAGGGATTTGTCAGAGGAGTGGTCAAATATGGAGTGACCTCTGTGATTTTTGTGTGGGAGGCAATTCCTTTGGACTGTGATAATCTTCTGCATGCAGATTCTCTGTAAAAACAGGTTAAAAACATTGTAGATAGTAGATTACACAATCAAAATTATTGTCGAATTCATATTTAATGTTTACATTTTTAAGTCACAAACAGATTAGATGACGGCAAATAATATCCAAGAGAGCATTCCTGTCAGAGGGTAAACATTGGTACAAGTATGGCAAGCCGTTTTAACATTTAGCCTAATCCTTAAAACCTACTAGTATCTATTTTCATGCTACTAGTACTTAAAGAAGAACTCCGGTCAATTTTAACATTGAGCTCATTTTTTTGTAAATTTGGAGTGCTGTCAGTACAGAGAACAACGACAAAAATCGGTGTTGCCTACACCGTGTTATCCTCTTTTTAAAATTTGCACCCTGTTGACTTCAATGGGGCAAGTTTTAAACCTGCTTTTAGCCTCTTAACATCCTTGATGTGTCATCACAAGTGCCCAGCCATGTGAGTGATTCCTTTAGAGTGAACGCGGGTGAATCTGACTGCAGTAGATGTGAAAGATATGAATAAAAATTATGTTAATTCAGCCAGCGCAAATACCTGTATTTTCTTCTTGTTTTCGGTCGAAGTCCACAGTAGTCGATTGTCGAGTTCACGCGCATAGGTTATCACGCGAGTGAACTTGACAATCGACTACTTCGGACTTCGCCCGAAAACAAAAATCCACACACCCAACCCAGAATTAATTAGTTTATTTGATTCACAGCTTATATAGTGTTTTGACCTCGACAACCCAACTGCATTTTACCGCAAACTTTCTAAAGAAGGCGCAATCGCTTGTTTGCTAAGGGTCGGGTCGGGACTCCAACATTAACACACTGACAACATTGTATTCAGAATATGAAATATATAGCCTAACACTTTTTAATGTGTGATTGTGTAAAGGTGTTCACGAGATATCAACCTTTCGTGAACTTGTGAATTTCGCCAGCCGTCTTCTCTGCACCAAATAGGCCAAGCTTCCACGCTTTCAGGGACAATCTCGTTTTCATTGAGACAGACGTGGTGTGCACGGAGGGGAGGGGCTGTGTGTGTGTGTGTGTGTGTGTGTGTGTATATGTATGTGAGAGAGACGCGTGAGTGACAGAGAGATGGAGGGAGAGCAGGGAAAGGAAATGCTGATGAACGAATACGCTGCGTGTTTTAAATAGCGTTAAAAAAAAAAATGTATAACGAAACGCAAAATGTGGTGGCCGGTGTTGATTCTGTGGTGAACCGCCACGAATTAGTCTATGTGTGGGAAACACTGTAACTATTCATTAGTAGTAACTAGGGTTGGGTACCGAAACCTTAGTAACCGGCGGGCTGAATCAAAGTGCATATTTCGGTGCCACTTAAATGCCTCTGCTGTCTGTTGAAATATTTGCCCTCTGGTTCTCTGAAACAGACGTAAGAAGCATCATCACCGCATGTGATCGCTAGTTAACCCTTTGACGCATACGATCATTCACACCGGTGGGATTAGAACGTTCAAATCGCGTAATCATCAACTTCTAAATTCTAATTTGTGTTCACGTGTTGGCTGGTGCTGAGCCAGAGACAGACGCTCTCAGCGCTGTCATATTTTATCACAATTATTCAGTGTCTTCAACCACATAAGGTTTATTTTAGGTTTCAGACATTTAAATACACAAAAAAACACTAGCCTAGTTCTAGTTTTTCTTAACAAGTTAGGTATAATTAAATAGTAGACACTATTGGAATAAGTACTAGTATCTAACGAATAAGAACTAGTACCTAAAGAATAAGCACTAGTATCAAACGAATAGGCACTAGTACCTAAAAAATAAGCACTAGTAGCTAATGAATAAATACTAGTACTTAATGGAATAGATACTAGTATCTAAAAAATAAGTACTAGTAGCATGAAAATAGATACTAGTAGGTTTTAAGGATTAAATGTTAAAACGGCTTGCCATATAGGCTACAAGTCTTTGTGTGCATGAAAATCATCTTTTTTTTTGTCTCTTTTTTTTCTTTTTTTCTCAAGTTATGTAACCCTTCCCCTCTTGGCATTTAATTCGTGCATTGGGGCATGTTAGGGGGTTTGGCTTTTAACTCTGAATGCAGAAACCCACAGTATGCTAGAAGTGGGGCAAGCATTTCAATGAGCCGAATATTACATGCTCCGTTAAACTCAGAATGGAGTTCATAAATAAAAGCCGTTATGAAAGAACTGTCTAAGGACGGCAAGTTCTGAGAGTCATCCTGAATTACCAAATGATTTTTATATGCTCTCGCTGTTTTAATACTGCTGGCCAGTTTAGACAGCATGGCTACATCACTGTTGGCAAGAGGATTGCAACTGTCTAACAGAGTTGACTATGGCTGAGTTGTAATTAGCACTGCACAATGAGCTCTTAGCTTAATCACATTGTGAGAACTCACTTGTGGATTTTTCTTTGTGTTCATTGTGGCTTTCCTGACATCAGCAGATTCAGGGGCATTAGGCTATGATGACTACACTATTGCTTCTAGCTGAACTGCAATTCAAGTGGTCTGTTTAAAGGGATACTACACCAAGAAATTAAAATTTGGTCATAATTTTCTCGCCTTTATAGCTTTCCAAACCTGTCTGACTTACTTTCTTCTGCGAAACACAAAAACAAGAAGATATTATGACGAAGAAATTTAGGAACCAAACTACATTGGAGGCTATTGACTTACAGGGAGATATTTCTTAAAATAGCTTCTTTTATATTCCACTGTTGTTCATCTCTTTCTATTCCACACAACTGAGTATATCAGCGTTGTTATCGTTAACTAGAACTAAAAATTGTTTCACTGAAAATTGTTTAAATGAAATATAAATATTAGACGAAAATCCTTTGAAACTTCAAAATGTAACAAAAATGTTAAATCTTTAATTGGCAACTAACTGAAATAAAATATGATGAACACAGGTACTTGTACTTGTCACGGTGGCTGTAATGAACGCGCATGATGAAAGGAATAGGGAACAAAAAAAGTACTTAATTAAATCTACACAAAACACTTCTAGAACACAAATCTACACAAACAACCACTTTTAACTTAGACGATGATGGACAAATGAACTGACAGAACTCAGGGTTTAAATGGACAGGGAGAGTAATCAAAATAAGTATGAACAGGTGATATAAATCAGCAACTAATTAAGGCACAAAGAACACAGGCAAGCCAGAACAGGAAACACAGTGAAAAACAAAACTAAAACAGAACATACATGTTACATAGTCCCGAGTTTCAGGAAGGTGCGGCTTTGAAGGGAAAAGGGGCTGGCGAAGTGCAGGACACCGGAGGAGATTACAGAAGGAGAGGTCAGGGTGGCGATGACATTGGGAGGAACCAGGAACATTAGTAGTCAGACAGGAACCCAGTGCGCAGCCAGGATGATGGCCCCCGGCAGAGTCGAGGGAGGAAGGTGCCATGGTGGAGATTTGGCTGTCGACACCAGGGGCACGATGGACGGAGATGGAGCTGATAGAGGGATGCAGCCGTTGGATGGATGAAGCGTAGCGTAAGGCCAGTAAGTCTGTGGCGCAGGCAGAGTGATGTCTGACCAAGGCTGAGCCGGAGGGACAAGGGAGCCTGGTGGAGCCATAAGGATGTTGGTCCCAGGTGGAGCCAAGGGAGTTGGAAGTTTGAATTTCCGTGCATCGGGATGATGGCTGGCTGGGCTTTGGGTCAAGAGTGGGGCTGGTGATGTCCTCCGCTGGGCAGATGGTGAACGCCGATGCGTTGTTCACCAGCACTCACTCCACAAACATGGAGAAACCCTCTTGAGGACCATTCTATGGGAGGCATGCCTTGGACTACTCGCTGAGTGGTCCGGATATGGAGTTCGGCATGGCAGATTAAAAAAAAACTCTAGTGTGGTCCTCCAGGGAATGGTCCTTCTGCTCTGGGTTGGACAGCAGGTAGGTCTATATGCGAGGGTAGAAAGGGAAAAAGAAAGAAAAACGTTTCTGTCACACACAAATGGCTGTATTGAACGCGCACAAAGAAAGGAATAGGGAACAAAAACGGTCCTTATTAAATCTGCACAGAACACTCAGGAGATCACTGGAGAAAACATAAACAACTACATTAAACTTAGCCAATACCGGACAAATGAACTGACAGAACTCAGTTTAAATGCACAGGGAGAGTAACCAAAAAAAAAAGTATGAATCGGTGAATTAAATCAGTAACTAATAAGGGCACAGGCAAACCAGAACAGGAAACAGTGAAAACTAAACTAAAACAGAATATATATGTTACAGTACTACAAAAAAAAGTAAAAACTGATCTAAAAAATAAAGTAAAGCTGAAAATATAAAAATAAAAGCTTAATCAAATATTAATTGTACTAAAATAGTATAAATAGTACTAAAATGATCCTGTTATATATTATCTTGCTCATTTTGTTTCACATGTGTGCTGTACATTTTCACTGGTTATATGAATAGTTCACCCATGACAATTATGTATGCTGTTGTGTTGAATGAACACTGGAAACATTTAGGAAATGTGTTGTCTTTATAATAGCACACTTAATATTAATATTTTTCTCACAAAGTGTATTTGGGTTTTATATGTGAAAATATGTACTTGCCTTCTATATTTTAGGAAGCGGTCTCTCAGAAGGTCACACGGGTCACTGTAAAGGTTCCTGATTGAAAAAGAGCTGTGTGAAGATTTAAATATATCCTTTTGTTTTCCACAGAAACAATGAGGTTGAGTAAATAATGACAGACTTTTAATTTTCTGGTGTGAACTCTCTCTTAAACAACTGTTAGTTTCTAAAAGAAACATTTTGCTTGTCAACTGAGGGAAGACTTCTTAATGTAAAATTAGTTTCTGTTTGATAACACTATGATTATCCCACTGGAGGATACTGCTCAGTAGGGGGTTTGGCATCTGGTGTCTGTCTGCTCACAGCTCTATGTGAACCTGCACTGTTGAAAAACCTAAAGGAAAATAAATCCTAAATCATGCCTCTGTTCAGCTGGGGTTGATAATTGTAGTGATCTTAACCACACTGCACATGCCACTGCAACTAACTACTGTATATAATTACAGCAGGAGTGAGCCATTCACACACCCATTTAAAGCATTCGCAGATGTGTATGTGGAGATTTTGTGGCTGTGCTGCACAGTCCCTGGTGCGAGACCTGATGCTCAGACAGAATCCAAAACGTGTGTGGGTAAATGAGTGAGTTAGATTGTTAGCTTAGTGATAAAACCACACAATGGTTGCTGATATGAGCCCAACATCATTTGCTCATGGTTGTGGACTTTATTTATATATTTATTTATTTATTTGAACTAAATTGCCTGTTTATTTTATTATGCAATATATATGTGAAATTAAACAATGTTTTTATAAGGTACCTTTTTTTTTTTTTTTTTTTTTTGCAATTATAAATAGTACAATTTAAATATGATTTAAATTTCTAAATCTTTGATGCTGTCATTATATTGCTGACTTTACTTATGTTAATGAGAGAAGTAACAATGTCAGATTCATGAGTTTTTGCAGTTCTCTTTAGGAATTATTTGATCCAGTTCATAATATTAACCCAGTTTTAACGATTTGTGTAGAAATTCGGCTTTTTTGGGTGAACTACTCCTTTAAAAAACCCAGATTCGGCTTGCTTAACTGATCTCTGTTGGAAAGGTCAATAGGTTTGCATGTTCTCTATCTGTTTGGAAAGTCCAGGGCTGGATTTTAACAAACGTTTTCAGTTTCTCTCAGCCATTGATAACTCTTTGTGCTTTTAACTTGTGCCAAGGCCTCATCAAACATGGCTGGACGTTTTGGACGTCCCACTCTCTGCTGCAGCATGCCTGCGGTTCAAGATGCTCAGAAGAAATTTTTCACATGATTCTCTAGCCCCAAAGACCCACAGTTATTCCCTCGCCCTGCCAAAAATTTGAGCTAATAGGGCAGCAATCCACACCTCAGAAGCAGAAATTATTGATCTAACCCTTAATGCATCTTACAGTAGATTTGCTGCATGTAACCACAGGCACAAAATGATCCTGAAGATTGAACAGTTGACCAAGTGGGCTGAATTTTTTCCTCTGTCTTTTTCCTTTTTAATTCATTGTGATTCTTTTATTGTACAGTACTTTGGTCAACCTCGGTTGTGTTGCTTTTTAAAACAACATTGATTGATTGATTGAATTTTTCACCAGAATGGCAAGCCAAAGAATATTTGAAGTTCAACGGGTAACTTCGGGTATCTCGAGTAATGGAAAAGTATTTTGTAGGGGACAGAATCTGTTACTCCATATCCAAAATTTGTTAAAATCATCATGCAATATCTGCCAAATTGCATAAAAATGTGAAATATGTTCTATTCATTCCTGTTATTCATTTCACTTGTCAATTGAGAATTACAATTAAGCATTGGATTATGTACACACCATGCGTCCACTGACCTATATTCTCATCTTTGTACAAACATCTGTTTCTGGTGTGTTGGTTAATAAGCCATCCAAGTGAGTCATTTGACTTGTTTATAAAAAGCTCACATATCGTAGCTCCTGCTGTCCTAACAAACACTTTGGCTGGGGGAACTAACATCAGATAAACCTTTCATCTTCAGGGCATTTAATCTCACCGTATGGCAAGTGCAACCCGAAATAGAGCTCATTCTGCAGCTCATGCTGGGCTTGTGATGTGGGAGGCAGAGGTTGAAAGCTTCTATTCATCTAATGCAGACCTTCTCCTGAGCGTGTGATGTTTGGGGTCAGGCGAATAGACTGCATTTATCGATTTGCCATATCAACCACGTTCTGTGTTTTTTGTCCTCTTTTAGGTGCTGGGGAATCAGGGAAGAGTACAATAGTTAAGCAAATGAAGTGAGTGTTTTGTTATTATTATTTTTAATCTTTTTTTTATTTATGCGAAACCTCTCAAAAAATTACAAAAAGAATGGAACTGAGCAGACCCTTCGGGCACCATGATAATAGCGGTAGATTAGATAATTTCATATATATATATACTGTATATATATATACATATATACATGTGTGTATGTGTATATATGTGTGTGTGTGTTTATTATTATATTAATATTGTAATGTTTTAAATTATATTCTTTTATACTATACATACATTTATGTTTATATAAATTATATAGAGATTCTTGTATGTTCTTGTATATTCTTGTGTGTGTATGTGTGTGTGTGTGTATATATATATATATATATATATATATATATATATATATACAGTGCTATACATAAGTTTAGACACCCATGCTAAAGTTGACTAAAAAGAGGAATAAAAAATCATCTTTTGGAAATTGAACTTAATGCCTTAATTAAAAAAATCAGGAAAAATCCAACCTTTAAGGACACCAATTTTCTTTGTGAATGAATAATGTATCGTAAATAAATAAATGTTCTTCCTTAAAATACAGGGTGCATAAGTTTGGACACACCTATGTTAAATTCCCATAGAGACAGGCAGATTTTTATTTTTAAAGGCCAGTTACTTCATGGATCCAGGATACTATGCATCCTGATAAAGTTCCCTTGGCCTTTGGAATTAAAATAGCCCCACATCATCACATAGCCTTCACCATACCAAGAGATTGGCATGGTTTTATTTCAGTTAGCCTAATAGCTGGTTTGATTTGCATTGAGAGATGATCTTATGGAAAGTACCCCATGCCAATCTCTAGGTATGGTGAAGGCTATGTGATGATGTGGGGCTATTTTAATTCCAAAGGCCAAGGGAACTTTATCAGGATGCATAGTATCCTGGATCCATGAAGTAACTGGCCTTTAACCCTCTATGGCATGACTTTTTGTTTTTTGGGAAAAAAAATCTTTCACCCCATTTTTTGGGAGCTTGGGGGTCCTTGATAACATATCCATCATAAAATGTGCCCCCCCTCCACCCCTGAACCAGATATGGGTTTGTTGCCTCAGGGCAACACTGTGCTACGAGGGTACTAAAACTCAAAGGTTTTCTACATAAGTGGAATAAGGGAAAACAAGCAATATGTGCATTAGAAAATGATTTATTTTGACAAACATCAATCACAAATGGTTTTAACCTATCACAAACATCAAATAATCAACAAAAACAACTATTACTACTAATTACAACTAACACCCCCCATAACACTTTATGTATAAATTTTCATTTTCATATGAACATTTACACCAAACACTACACATACATATGGGGGGTGTTAGTTGTAATTAGTAGTAATAGTTGTTTTTGTTGATTATTTGATGTTTGTGATTGTTTTTTTTTAATTGTTTTTTCTATGTTTATGTAACGTAGGGTGCTTTCACACTTGCATTTTTGGTGCACACCTGGGTTCGATTGACATCAGAGTTTGGTTTGATTGGATGAAAAACTCACCCTTTCCGAACCATACCCCAGTCTGAATAAAAAGTGTGGTCTGGTGGACGTATGATTTAATAAAACTTTGTGTTTGTGTGTTCTCACTCCCTTTTCTGGCAAACGTGACTGACGCACTGCATACTTTGGGGTGGTGGTGGTGGTGGGGGGGGGGACACTTAAGCAATTAAAATGTCTTTTCCGTTGCTTTTTTTGTTTGTTTTTTACAGTTAAAATTACAGGAAAAAAAATACAATCACAACTAACACCCCCCATATGTATGTGTAGTGTTTGGTGTAAATGTTCATATGAATATGAACATTTATACATAAAGTGTTATGGGGGGTGTTATTTTTGTTGATTATTTGATGTCTGTGATAGGTTGAAACCATTTGTGATTGATGTTTGTCAAAATAAACAAAATAAAATAAACCTTCTAATGCACATATTGCTTGTTTTCCCTATTCCACCTATGTAGAAAACCTTTGAGTTTTAGTACCCTCGTAGCACAGTGTTGCCCTGAGGCAACGAACAAAAAAACACAGTTTTAGTATATAAATAAAAACAAAATAAATCTTTAAACAATCCAACATACTTCTTTACATACTGATGCACATGCATATATTTTTTAATAAAACAATATTTTAACTTAAACATGTTAAAAAGTGATATTTATCTTACTAATTGGTGGCACTCTGTAGCATGTGGTTTTGCTTCATTAAAGCACAGCTCCACCCCCCCAAAAAAGGTCACACCCACTTCAGCCCCTCATTTCATTGAACAGACATGTCAGGTGATATTATATATAAAAAAAATATATATAAAAAAATTAAAGGGGCGGTGTGAGGTCCAAAAATGTGGTTTGTTGCCTGAGGGCAACACCATGCCATAGAGGGTTAAAAATAAAAATCTGCCTGTCTCTATGGGAATTTAACATAGGGGTGTCCAAACTTATGCACCCTGTATTTTAAGGAAGAACATTTATTTATTTACGATACATTATTCATTCACAAAGAAAATTGGTGTCCTTAAAGGTTGGATTTTTCCTATTTTTTTTTAATTAAGGCATTAAGTTCAATTTCCAAAAGATGATTTTTTTATTCCTCTTTTTAGTCAACTTTAGCATGGGTGTCTAAACTTATGCATAGCACTATATATATATATATATATATATATATATATATATATATATATATATATATATATATATATATACAATTATTAGAACATATACACTAATACATTACTTATAATCAAAATATATTGAAAATCATTGTATATAATACATATTGTATACTAAAATTTGTAAATAAATGAATGATTGTATGGCCATTCAAGCAATCACATGTATTTTTATTTGCTTTCTGTACTGAATATTTTGGTTTGTGGATGACCAACATCAGAACAGCCTAGAGGGAACATTGCTGGCAGTTATCATTGGATTTTGTTGATTTAAATATTTTGTTTTTGCGCAGTAGATGTAGTTATACTATCGGATTTGTTTTACTTCAGGATCATTCATGAAGATGGTTACACAGATGAGGAATGCAAGCAGTATAAAGTCGTGGTTTACAGCAACACTATCCAGTCCATCATTGCCATTATCAGGGCCATGGGCCGTTTAAAGATCGACTTTGGGGACTCTGCAAGAGCGGTAAGACACCTAAATTAAAAATGCACGCAGAATTACCCATAAACAATCATTTATTACTTCTCTAAAAAAAAATTAGTACTTCTCTTATCTTGACTGCATAGTTCTGGAATTCGAGTACAGCAATGTTTACAAAATTCACCCTCGGGACAACTCAAACTGAGTTTAGTTCATCTTTTCAGCCTTCCCAGGACAAAAGTATTTCAATCATTTATAATATCATGATGCTCTGAAGTGAACCACCATAATTGGTCACAATATCTCAATACAGCAAGAATCTACTGATGTTTTCCCTCATTGGAATCTACTGAGGATTTCCCTGTTTTTTACCAAATTAACACAAGGAAGAATGATATTTAATTATTTATATGCAGCAATATACATGGTAATATACAGCTCTATATATATATATATAAATATTTCTAATTCCTGTCATACGAAAACAAACATGCAACACACCTCGTGTAGCTTGATTCATGAGCTTATGAGGTATGTTGTAATGAATCGGTCAAAAAGAGTTCATCAGTCAAAAGAATTATGAGTAACAAACTCCATATTCACAATTGAAGTGGACTGACAGCTTATAGTATCATTAAAGGAGACCAGTTTTCAGATTTTGTTCTGTTTAACATCAGGATGACGCTCGTCAGCTTTTCGTGCTCGCGGGCACTGCAGAGGAAGGGGTCATGACCCCTGAGCTCTCTGGGGTCATCCGCCAGCTGTGGAAAGATGAAGGAGTGCAGACGTGTTTCATCAGATCACGAGAGTATCAACTCAATGATTCAGCAGCATAGTAAGTGCACTTTCTTGAGATGGACCAAGGTTTTTCACAAGCTATTCTGTGGGGCCTAGCAGAGGGACCACAGTGCAGTTCATCACGATAACATGTTTGACATCCAGAACATGTCTAAATAATATATAAATAAACAGATTTTTTTGTTTGTGTTGTATTTCTATCAAATAAATGTTGTTGGTTTGATATTTTGTTGTATAATGCAGTAACATTCATAAACATTTAAGTGTCCAAATACTTTTATAAATTTTAGTATACAATTACTTGAACAGAACATGCCAATGTTTATTTTGGCTTATAACTTTAGATAGTCATTTTGAAAATATTGTTTTTACTTACAAAACCTTTGGTTTATTGCACCATAATTTGTCTCCACAGAATCATCATGCTTTTGTTTGAAGTGTTTTGATGTGCAGTAAATCAGATTTTGGTTTCCTAAATGGGGAAGGTTCAGGTTGAGGCAGAGTTGTACAGCTGAGGCACAGTTCCTTTAGCCTTGTGCAAACCTGTTTAAATTTTTTTTACCTGGTAGATTCCAGCTCATTGGCTGTGGGGAAATTTGTGGCTTTCTGAATTGCATTGCACAACTTTTTTTCCCCTCACAGATTTTTTCCATAGTACCGTCATTCTTTCACTCTGTTTTCAGCTTTGGTAGCCACTAAGAATTTTTCCAGTAATAATAATCAAGAGCAAACTTCTCTCCTCTCAGTGAACTCATGCGTTCATGCATTGAAACTATAGAGCCAAATCTTCCAATGAGAAAGAAGTTTTATGCTGTGAGCTCCTGTGTTATGGCAGAATCAGAGTGGATGGGTCATTTGATGGATACATCTTTATTTTAGCCATAGGCCTGTACTGCCGTGATTTTCTCTCTCTCTCTCACTCTCACTCTCACTCTCACTCTCTCTCTCTCTCTCTCTCTCTCTCTCTCTCTCTCTCTCTCTCTCTCTCTCTCTCTCTCTCTCTCTCTCTCTCTCTCTCTCTCTCTCTCTCTCTCTCTCTTTGTTTTCTCCTCCAACCTTTGCAGCCCCTCACCACCACCGCAATTGAAAATGTTACTTGAGCAGCAGATCAGCTTTGCCATCACATTAATAAATGACATTTTAAAGTAGAAAACAGTTGGTTTAAATTTTAATACTATTTCACAATATTATTGTTTACTGTGTTTATGATCAAATAAATGCAGCCTTCGACTTGTTTTTATTGTAAAACTTGTGAAAACCATTAACTGCATGCTTTTTTCCCAGCTTCATGTCACATATTCTGTTGGATAGTGATATCAATGATGGTTGTCAGCTCAAAATATAATCAAAATACATTGAAAATCATTGTATATAATAAATATTTGATATTAAAATGTGTAAATAAATGAATGATTGTATGGCCATTCATGCAATCACATGTATTTTTATTTGCTTTCTGTACTGACTATTTTGGTTTGTGGATGACCAACATCAGAACAGCCTAGAGGGAACATTGCTGGCAGTTATCATTGGATTTTGTTGATTTAAATGTTTTGTTTTTGCGCAGTAGATGTAGTTATCCTATCGGATTTGTTTTACTTCAGAATCATTCATGAAGATGGTTACTCAGATGATGAGTGCAAACAGTATAAAGTCGTGGTTTACAGCAACACTATCCAGTCCATCATTGCCATTATCAGGGCCATGGGCCGTTTAAAGATCGACTTTAAAGCTTCATGTCACATATTCTGTTGAATAATGAAATCAATGATGCTTGTCAGCTCAAAAAGATAAAAGTATAATAAAATATAAGTATGTGTGCAGGTCTCAGAACAGGTGCATCCTTTTTAAATGTGTTCCAGCTACTGAGACTCTTCTTACAGTACATACTGTACATTTTACGTAGATCCTGCATTTGGGAGTATTAAGAATCTAAAGAGAAATGTGGGGATTTTAAAATGTCCTTCTAAATGCTCTTTAAACCATCCTGACATATTGTTTTGTAAGTGGTTTCACTCAAAAATGCTCACTATGGTTTGTCTCTTGTCCAGCTATCTGAATGACCTGGATAGGATATCCCAGCCCACCTACATGCCCACTCAACAAGATGTGCTGAGAACTCGGGTCAAGACCACTGGCATTGTAGAAACACACTTCACCTTCAAAGAGCTCTACTTCAAGTAAGTGTCATCTCTTTCTTTTTCTCTCTTTCTCTCTCTCTCTCTCTCTCTCTCTCTCTCGCTCTCTCTCTCGCTCTCTCTCTCTGTATCTCTCTGTCTCTCTCTGTCTCTGTCTCATGGCCTGATCACAGTGTTTACTGCTTGTATCCAAACAGGATGTTTGATGTTGGTGGTCAGCGTTCAGAGCGGAAGAAATGGATTCATTGTTTTGAAGGCGTCACTGCCATTATCTTCTGTGTGGCGCTCAGCGACTATGACCTGGTCCTAGCTGAAGATGAAGAGATGGTGAGTTTCCTTCCCACGGCGATCCCACAGCTAAATCAGAATGGCACACTAGTCTGTTAGCAAGATCACATGACCAATTCAAAGACACATTTGATATGACGGATTAATGCAAATATGGTAAAAGATGATAATCAGTGAGAAAAGCTAGTAGCAGAGCTCAGTATTTTGTTTATTTCTCCATAGCCACCACAGGGGATGTTCCATTTGTCCTGGTTGTGTTAAAGTGATTTTCTCATAGCTCATGGAAAACCCGCATAGTTTCCTCACGAGACCCAATCTTTCTTAAAATACACTATTTTTCCATAAAAGGATGATTTTAGGTTGCATATTGACTTTCAGCGGAACTAAATGCACATTATAGAATTAAATAACCCTTAATTCCGTCACGGCACTGAGCATTTTTTAATGCAAATCTCAAATGTCCGATCAAATGTGAACAGATAAATGAGTCTCTGAGCAATATGTCGATCTTGATGTGTCCACAGAACCGAATGCATGAGAGCATGAAGCTTTTTGACAGCATCTGCAACAACAAGTGGTTCACAGACACATCCATCATCCTCTTCCTCAATAAGAAGGATCTGTTCGAAGAGAAGATCAAGAGAAGTCCACTCACGATATGCTACCCAGAATACTCTGGTGAGATTAAATAAAAAATTGGAATATTGTACTTATGATTGTTAAGTGGCTTAAATAACATTACATGTAAACTCACAGCTAAATGTATATGTGGTGAAGGATGATGCCACTAATAGGACAGTATATTCAACAATAGTTGTATTACTAACTTGAACCATCTGTTCCTGAAAAACTATTTATACAAACTTCAGATAATCAGTAAATCATATATTTACTCAAGCATCATTATATTGGTAGAGTCTTTAGGGCAAACTGCAGAGTGGATGAAGTATTGCTTGTTTATAAAAAGTTATATAAATGAAGAAGGGACTATATGAGGTTAATTCTGAACAGCCTATCAGATGAGGGGAAGCACTGTGGAAAAAACCTGTTTTGTGTCTGCTAGTTATCATCCTTCAGGGCCGGGTGAAAGTTGAGTCTTGCCGGTTTGGAGAGGTTTTAGTGCCTCTCTCTGTCTTTATTTTTAAAACATAGTACATTTATAGTTGTTGGTTTGTCCTCAGTGTATTCCATTGAAATCAGTCATGGATGAATTGTGGCACAATATATTTGGCCAATGGGCTGGACCATTATAGAAAACTTAATTTTTCAAAATGATGAATTAGTCTTGTTTTTCATACTGGACTAAAAAGCTTTAATTTACTCCTCCAAAAATACTTGAGTATTTTTATATTGTGCCCCGAATAATCATCTTCTGCCTTGTTCATTGATGTGCCATTCTCCATATTCCCACTTAAAAAGTTGTTGGAGTAACGTTAAGAAATCTTTCTATGTCTAATACATGTTAAAAATGACAAAGCTGAATTTTCAGCATCATTACTCCAGTCTTCAGAGTCACATGATCCTTCAGAAATCATTCTAATATGTTGATTTTGTGCTCAAGAAAGATTTCTTATTATTATCAATGTTGAAAACAGTCATGCTGCTTAATATTTAAACTGTGACACATTGTTTTCAGGATTCTGAATCGAAAGCTCCAAAGAGTAGCATTTATTTGAAATAGAAAACCTATGTAATGTTAGAAATGTCTTTACTGTCGCCTTTTTTATCCGTTTAATGCATCCTTCCTTGCTGAATACAAGTATTAATTTCTTTGCCAAAAAAAAAAAAAAAATCTTAATTTGAACAGCAGTGTTAATCACACAAATCTTAAACTCACATTTGTCTTGTGATGCTCAGGAACGGATGCATATGAGGAATCAGCAGCCTACATCCAGTGCCAGTTTGAGGATCTGAACAAAAGAAAGGACACAAAGGAGATCTACACACACTTCACCTGTGCCACAGACACCAAGAACGTGCAGTTTGTGTTTGATTCAGTCACTGATGTCATCATCAAGAATAACCTCATAGAGTGTGGCCTCTATTGAAGCATCATCTGTGTGCTAAGGTAAGGATTCAGTAAGTGCTTTGCACTTATTTTTTCCTAAATTTAGTACCATACATTTGGAAATACCACAGACCCCTGGTGACCTTAAAAAAAAACATGAAATGTGTTTACCCGAAATGTTTTTTTATATTTAATAATATTAAGACTTTTTTTATTTTTATTTACAGTTGTTGACGGAAGATTTCAGAGCTTCACTGGCTGGTTGTTCCTAGTTTTGTCCGTTTCCTCTGACAGCGGATGAGCGAGAGAGAGACTGCCACCCCGCTGCATGCACCCTTCACGCTAAATGTGGTACCTATGACCATGAACAGGATTTTTGAGACTATTTTATTTCCCCTTAGTCCTTTTTTTTTCATAATGACAGTCTGTGATGGTCATTATTTCTTTGCCACTTACTTTTAGTCTTTATTTTATTGCCAATTTTCCTCTATAGGTATTACATGACACACCACTATGCATAGATCAAAATACACAATGGACGATATCATGTGACTATATGCCAACAAAGATTTCAGTCTTGTGTCCTATTAATAACAGTGTATCAGTTCTTATGGGAAAGAAAGTTTTTCATAGTGATTATTTCACTAATTTATGAATTATTTAGGTCTGTCTTTAAGCCTTTATTTGCAAACATGGCAGAATTTCTAAGAATTAAGTCGCTATAATGATTGAAATGTTATGTTATTGTTGTAACTTAATAATTCACAGCCCAAATACACACAGCAACAGAATTTCTTTTTTCTTTTTTTTTACTAATTATTAGATATGAATCACTTTATATAACACTTTATATAACACACTATTTTTGTATTTCTTGAGAACCTGTAAAGGTGTGAACAAAATCTTTTCTCACAGATACATTTCTGAATGGTGCGAAATAACTCTGTTTGGTAAAGAGCACTTGGGAACAAATGCCATGAAAACAGAGCATGATGGCTGGATTTGCATTCGTGTCTTGGAGCACAGCCTTTTCTAAGACTTGTTTGATGTGCTTTTGTTTAATCCTGTGGATTTTAGTATTTTTTTTAAACAAACTGACACAATGTGATCTGGTTTGTAATACGTGTTTAATATGAAAAGGGTTTCCATTGATTTAAGACTAATGTCTATAACATCTTGAACATGCCAAATAGCCAGAGTCACTATAATATTTGCAAGACAGCCATTATCCATATATTCCAATAGTGGTACATTAATGTACTCAATGAATTAGTCTGAATACATTCAACAATCTGTGGTTTCCTTTTTACATCACTGTGCTTTATTTGAACTATTTGAAACATAAAAAGTACAAATGAACAACTAACGGTAATGATAGCACTGAATCACTAATATGCTATAAACTTGGTTTGTTTAGTTTCTGAACGCATTGGCTATTATTTAAAAGAAGTTTTTACTTAACTATTGTTAACGGTCAGTACCATGTCACCAATTGCTGCAGTTTTGGGAAAATACATATGCAAACCTTTAAGGAAACCTATATACATAATCATGATCAGAAATTTACTATAACAACCATCAGTTGAAAATAATCTATTTTTTGAAACGGATCAAAGAATATTTGATCATTTTAGTCTTCAAAGGGCGAAGACAAATATACCGATTTTTTTACACTAAGAATCATACCTAAATGTATTTTACCATTTGTCTTATTTTAATGAGACCATGTATCTGATTTAATATTGTGCAATTGCCAATGTTGGCTCTTTTATTTCCTACTATTCCAGTTGTTTTTCTGATTGTGCCTGTGGCTCTGAATGTGTATTTATGTGTAGTGTCACGATTGTTGGATATCTTTACTAATTTTAGCTGTCTTTTTTTTAATATATAATGCTCTTAGCAAAAAGAGTGTTTTGTATTGTGGTTCATTCAAAATTAGATCTGACATAGAGGGTCAGTGTTTGAAAATCCCAATTAATACAATGTAAGGGGGCTCTTTCGTGAAAGTGAGCAAATACTATGGTGCTAATAGCCAGACAATTGCAGCACATAGTAATCCGACACCAGCAACCAGTGGAATTGATGCAAGTCTTTATTTCATGTGCCTACATTTACATTCCAGAACATCTCCACAAATTCAGACCTCAGGTTTAAAACAAAGCCAACAGGCCATTCTAGAATTTTCACTTGTTACTGTAATACTGTTTCATAAATATATATATTTATGTCTCCATATATATTTTATATAGACTCTTCTTGAAACAGAATTTTTGTTTGCCTACTCTTTATTTACAAAACATACTGCCCTACTATGTTTGGGGCTGAAAAAGAAACATTTTTCACATATTGTGTTGGTTAAATTCAAACAATCAGGTCTTGATGGTATGCAAGTTTTTTCCTCTCTCAAAGGAGACCAGACACTGCTCAGCACTGTACGTGTTTCTAATTGTTATCATGGGATCTGATGTCCCACTATAATGTCTTTATTACAGCAAAATTTTAATTGCATTAAATTTACTTTTCTTTTTCTGGAAATGAATGAAAAAAAAAAAAAAAAGCATCTAACAGTCAAACCTCTATAGGTTTAACATTAAAACACTGTGAGAGGAGGCTTCTCTACAAGCATCATTAACTCATAGCATCAAAAGTCCCCTTTCTTTGGTAATCCTTCTCTTGTTGACTCTATTAGCAGTTTGAACTGTTTGGAAATGTTTTTAGAATCCCTTTGGAGAGCAGAGGCCGTTAGTCTAATCTGGATCTAGTCTCTGAGGTTTGGTTGGGATGTTGAGGTTGTTCTTTGCCCGGGGATCCGCTGACCACACTTGACTGCTTGCTGTAGAGTTCACCTTCATGCCACCTGTGGATGTTCTTTTGTTACCGTGGCAACTTCATCAGAGTTGATCCAATCATTCAGGTGGGGATGGGGCGGAAAGATCTGGAAAATAACATAATCACTTAAATTGCTAAAAAAAAATAGTTCATCACTTAAAGGTATGGAAGCTTGTTTCCAAAAGTCAGAATTGCTTGATAAAAAGTCACAGTTCGGAGGGAAAAAAAGTCAAGTTTCCAGATATAAAGATATAGACTTTATAATCCGCAATTGTTACTTTATATAACACAATTCTGAGAATTACCTTTTTAATAAAAAATTTAAGTTGCGGAAACAAGCTTCCATATAAAGGTAATTCTTTTATTAAGAAAAAAAAAAAGAAGCAAATTCTCATTTAAATGATTTTACAGCACTTTCTAAAGTTATAACACCCTGTCTACACTGGAAGCGTGGAAACTTTACGTCATCCAAGCACGTTTGCTACCACACACCAGGTCGATGAATTCAGCAATAGTAAAATGAAGAGTAACTATGCATCCAAGTTTTTCAATGTTATTTTATTTTCAAATCGCTTGATACAAAATTACTTGTATGACTTACTATTATTAGTATGGTTGTACTTTTTAATTCATATACAAAATATTAGAAACAAAAGCTGGTTTAATTTAATAGACCAGAGACCAAAAACTTCACAAGATGGGTTTGGAGCAGATAAAATCAATATTTGTGCATAAAATCAAGTAGCTGGAGTAGCTCTGAATAGAATAGAAATGAGGGTATCCGTCAACTGAAGTCAGAAATTTACGTTTAACGTTCCGCTCATGTCTAGTGTAAACAGGGCGTAAGAATCTGCTTTATTTTTTTCAGGGAACATACCTTTGAAAAAGTCGATAGTGTTTAGAACAGACCACAGTCCTTAAGGTTTTCTTTGATGATAATGTCTGTCACGGCGTTAAACACGATCTCGACGTTCTTTGTGTCCGTGGCACAGGTCAGGTGTGCGTAGATCTCCTTTACTCCCTTCTTCATGTTCAGATCCTGAAATTGATTCTTGATGTAGTCGCTGGCATCTTCAAATGTGTTTGGACCTGGAAAATGAAGATGTTCATCAATTATCATAGTCGACCCATGGTAGTGGCTGTATTTGTGTTTACAGTTCCAATACCAATTGCAATAGATTAAAACAATGCAGACTTTTAATGAGTTAGTTCATTGAAAAATGGAAATTATTTTACTCACCTTTATGCTGATCCAAACCTGTATGACCTTCTATCTTCCGCTGAGGAATACCCTGACAAATCTTTTCAATAGAATGAAAGTGAACGACTGTCAAGCTTCAAAAAGGATGCAAAAGCACCATAAAAGGTCTATACCAGCCATTAGAAGCCATACTAGGAACAGACCGAAAGTCATTATTCACTAATAGTCAGTTAACCGATTGGTTCAAGTCAATTAGTTCACTGAAAAGATGTGACTCAAAAGAATGATTAATTTGTCAATCAGACATTGTCTCTCTGAACTTGCCGAGGAGAGCTTGGTCAAATCGATTATAATTTTAGTTAAAAAGCTATCAAATGGCTTCAGAAGTCCTCATTTATTATACTTTCATGGTACTTTTACTTTTTTGTCATTCTGAAGCTAGACAGTCCCAGTCCTTGTTCGCCAGGATGATTTGATGTTCTACAGAAGAAAGTCATACAGGTTTGGAATGATAGGAGTGTGAGTTAACAGTTAGCAAGTCCTGGGCAAAGTACTGCTTTAAGGTGTTGTTTATTTATATAGAGACCTCACTCACCATCATAGTCAGGGAAACAGATGCTCAGGTGGACTTTCTTGATCTTCTCCTGGAAGAGATCTTTCTTGTTGAGGAAAAGCACAATGGAAGTTGTGGCGAAGAACCTGTGGTTGCAGATACTGTTGAAGAGATGGAGACTCTCGTGCATGCGGTTCTGGAAAACATGAGGTATAAAATAATATAAGTTGAGAAGCAATCCTAGAGCCTCAGACATCAGTATCAAACCATTAAATTGAGCTCTATGATATTTATAATGTGAATTTTTTTGCTGAATAAAGGATCTCTAAGGTCTGTTCCTCATTCTTAAAAACAATGGTTCCAAAACGGAGGTTTCACAGCAATACCATAGATTAGAAGAACCATTTAGGGTTCCTAAAGAAACTTTAATTAACAGTCAACAGTCACAAGAACATTTTAATAATCAAAAGAATCTTTTTCCACTAAAAAGAACATTTTGTGCAATGGAAAGGTTCCTGGGGCAGTAAAAGTTCTTCATGGAACCACAGATGCCAATAAAGAACCTTTGTTTTTAAGTGTGTTGGCTAAAGATAAGCACTTACCACTTCATCATCTTCTACCAGCACCATGTCGTAAGCACTCAGGGCTCCACAGAAGATGATGCAAGTCACACCTTCGAAACAATGAATCCACTTCTTCCTCTCGGACCTCTGGCCACCCACATCAAACATCCTGCGGCCCAGAGGAACATGAAAAGGTTTCATTCAAAGCTTTGGTTTATTTTTCTTTGCTGAAATCTACCTAAAATATTCCTTTTACATGGATAGTCCTATTACATTTTTGGTCTTGAGTATCATTACATTACCATTTTTGTGGCTCTCAATTTTAACAGACCATGCACAAAAGTTGCTTCAATCACTTCAGGCAAGTAAGACACACCTGAAGTGGAGCTCTTTGCAGCCGAACTGTTCCTCAATGATACCAGTAGTCTTGACTCGAGATCTCAGCACATCCTGCTCAGTAGGGAGGTAGTCGGGTTTGCAGATTCTGTCCATTTCGGCCAAGTAGCTATGAAAGATAAGTCAGCAATTCATTTGAGGACATCTGAATTATACATCTGCTAAAGTACTGAAAAATCTCCAAAGCATAACAACTCTGTACTGTGACAAACGGATGGTCTAACCACATCCTCAGGTGCAACTGAACTTTATAGGTATTGCTGTCCCTGCTGAGTGTTGTACTTACTATCCAGCGGAGTCATTTAGCTGGTACTCAGCAGCTCTTTCAAAACCAGCCTGCACGCCTGGATCCTTCCATAGCCTCTTGATGACGTCTGCCAACTCTGGAGGCATGGAGCCCTCCTCAATGGAGTCAGACAGGTTCTGGAGCTTCTGACTGTCTTCCTGCATGGGACAGTAAAATGGGCACTGTTAGGCACCATATGGTCAGTCATCAATTGGTTTGCTTATTTAATATGTCGTAATGAAATGAAAGAGGCGCCAGGTTTTCACTGGAAGGTCCAGTTTAGAAATTTTGGTCAAATAAATAGAAAATTAGGTCATTTTAAAAAATGAAATATGCACAGATAAATTGTTCACAATAGGATCTAAACATGCATTTTGAAAATGGATAGGGTGAATTTTCATTGCATGCCGACTTTAACACTGGGTTTCAGTGTGTGAATTTTGTTAATATGTGAATGTCCACAAACTAATCATTGGTGTGGAGTTGTTTGGGCTGACCTGTCCAGATGGGGTCCCAAAGTTGATGTCCAGCATCTCCATGCCTCTGATGATGGCCAGAGCAGACTGCAGAATGTTGCCAAAAATAATAGATCGAAACTCTATTTGTTCTTCTTTTGTATAACCACCTTGATGGAGAATTCTTGGGGGGGGGGGGGGAAAGAACAGTGTTTTTGATTAAGAATTTGTAGGTGAATTCATTTACATACACTGCAGCCAGACTCCACATTCACTACCACCTGGTGGTCACAGATTAACATTACAAGGTGTTGAAAAATGAATGCAAGTGCTGGCTTTTCCCAAATGCACACTAATTGTTAAGAAATAATTTAACTAGAATGCATGGATGAGATTTTAAATTGAGATGAAATATATATCTCGAATGTGCTTCCACAACCTGTAATGGGCTCTTTTGAGCATGTATTCTGTGTTGCATGCATTTATACTCACTTCATCTGTTTTACAATGGTGCTCTTCCCTGACTCACCAGCACCTACAAGACAGAGCGAGAAACATGTGTGAGCGTACATAAGAACAAATGAGGAGCCCTCAAATGCTCTTAAACTGAACATCAGATATATTTTCGACCAAATAATGTCCCTCTGTGACTTTTAGCTTAGTTAAAAGCTCTTTGGCCACATCATATTGATCTGAATATCACCTCGGTATGTGTCTACATGGTGGTTACACACAATGCCTTTCTCTGAATTTAACTATTTATTTTATATTTTAATAACAAGGTCAATGTTAAGCAGAGATAATCTGTCAGGAAAACTTATAGATTGTCACTGATGTCCAGGTCAGAGGAAGGCTCTTTAACCTGCTTATAAAGTGACCCAATTGGATTTGTGTTAAGGAAAGCTTCTCAGAAGATCACTGACACTTTGATTAGTCTTGGAGCTTCGGTCAGTCGAGGGCGAGGGGCTCAACCGTCTCCCGTGGCAACCGTCACTCTTATGTGCCCTTTACTTCCTGAGTTAACTGTAGCTGTGGTGATGTGTTAAGATAACTTGCGTCATCCCTGTTACATCTCTGCCTGTACGACTGCTTAGTTTAGCAACTAGATTAGATTATATGGAAAACGGCTGTCTACTTCGTAACTGTCAGATATGAACACATCACTACCATTATTAGCACACTCTTTGACTTTTATTGTGCAAGAGAAGTGATTTCTTAATGTATTGAGAATGATTTCAAAACTAATTTTCAAAATTCCTTACACGCAACATGTATCTGTACTTAATTAAATTAGTTAATTGGTTATATTTACTTTCTTCTAACTTTGTATTTTACCAATGTTATTATTATTTAAGAACAGCAGGTTACAAACTTCCTGTTCAGACAGGAAGTGGCTTGTCGAGCTGGAAGAAATCAGGTCAGTACTTAATTTATGCATCTGTCTTACAGTGATTTTCTGAAATTGCAAATTTATTTAAAGCGTCCTGATGTAACAAACTTAGGAGCACTGAAACTGTGGCCTCCTCTGTTTTCCGTTCCCATTGGAAGATAAACTGAACCTGAGCTTAAGAGGATCGGGGCTTAAACCATCACGGTAATCGGATTCAGGTCTTATTGTCAATATGCCACAATTCACAGTGTCCCTCGGATTGTGATCTTTTAAGGCGACTTCACTTGCAGTGAAAATATTGCTACAGGAAAGCTGGAATCGATCGTGCAAACATTTTTAAAAGCTAATTTCGAAAATCCTTAAAACTGAAAACATTAATAAATTAATTCGACCTTAAGATCATTCATGCTAAAAAATGACCTGAAAAAGAGCTGATGTGCATCACCTAATATGAAACTAAAGTAAATGTGTTATATGGCACAAAACGACATAACTTGTAAAAACATTTGCATGCAATTATGAGGTCAAATGATTACACATGCAATGTATAATTTATGAAATAATTACATAACCTGTGGTTGTCTCAAATCTTTTGTAAGCCAGAATTTTGCTTACAGAATGTCTTAACACTCTGCCCTAGTGCATCTATAACTCTTAATCCCAGAAAGAAAGAATCAGAAGAATAACCTTAGGTTTTTAATCCCACTTCGTAGTCTCACCTGCATTTTACTATCTTGCAGTTTAGTATTAGTGATCACCTGTTGCAGGCACAAACGTACATAAAGCATCTGAAGTTTCTGCATCAGTAACTGGTTCTGGAGGCAAAATTCCTTAACTCAACACCAATGTACTGGAGGAGTCAAACACTGATTTCTTACCCAGCAGCAGAAGTTTGACCGTCTTGGCTTCTTTATCAGCATCTTGCTGGAGCTGTTTTTCCAGCTCTTTGGACTTCTTGGCATTTTCCTTATCCTCTGCGCTCGCTCCACTACCCATCTCGTCGTCAGACGCTTCCCTGTCAAGTTCCTCAAGGAAAGAAATTTTGACGGCTTTCCCTGTGCTTTGTTGACAGAGAAATGGATGCAGGTAGCCCTGTACCTTGGATCGTGGTAGGGAAAGTGTTGATTCCTCTCCTAGGTGTGACTGACCTGCCTTGGGATGGACAAGTGGATAGAGACAGGCACAGAGACTGAAGCGGACTGCCTTGCTTCCTCCTTTGGTTGCTCTATCACCTCTAATTCCTCCTTGTCCACCTCAAAAGTCTTAGTTTAGGATTGGGGAGGGCTTTACTGATCTTCCTGTGTGAACCAGCCAATCCTATTAGCTCAGCTAACAAGGACAGAAATGAAGGTTGTAAAAATTAGGACCAATGCTTCTAGTGAACTAGCATTTGGCATTGATCAGATGAAGGAGTGTGATTTAAAGTGTGTGTGTGTGTGATCAATTGGAGCTGATATATACACAATATTTGATGTTTTAGGAAAATGAAGACATGCCATGATGCATATTTTATATGCACGTCTGGTTTTTTTACAAACAAAATTTAATATGTGAACTCTGATGTTGATTTAGTTCTGACGGATGCAGAGGTCAGAGGATGAAGGGTTTTACTCTTGTCCTTGGCGGACTTTTTTGTCCGAGGGGTTGATACATGTATAGCATTCTCCATGTGATACACACACACACACACACACACACACACACACACACACACACACACACACACACACACACACACACACACACAGCCAGTTTCAAGCGTTATGTAACCTTGATCTTGGGGGACTGGAGGTAAAGGAGGAGGACTTACAGGTCTTGTTTCCGAAAGATGGGAGTGGTGAAACCAGCACTGAAGTTGTCATCCGATCGCTGTTCTCTTCTCTAACATCATCTTTAACACCATTGAACAGATCTTTATCTCTACCTCCCACTGTGCTCAAGGCAATGAACCTGCATTAACCGTCCGCTATCCTCAATAAGATTTATTCTCATTGGGCTGTGAAGACTGATTTATTTTTATCCCAGCCGAAAGCTTGTATTAAATGACTCAACCTAGTGCAGTCCAAAATTACTATCGCCATTACTACACTCAGCAACTTTTGCCATCCTTTCTGATATCAGGCGGCTGTTTTCTCTCTGTGTATTTCACTGATCTATAATTTCATGTGGTGCTTTAATTGGTCAGTTTTGAATAGTGACATCGACTCTTAATGGCATTTTCCAAGGATTAATACGGAAAATGGTTATTGCTAACTTATGTTCATTAAAGCAAAGATCTTAAGAGGAAAAAGCACTTTTAAAAGTAATGCATTACAACAGGGGTGGGGAACGTTGATCCTGGAGGGCCATTGTCCTGCAGAGTTTAGCTCCAACCCTAATCAAACACACCTGAAGTTAATCAATGTCTTCAGGATTACTAAAGTTACAGGCAGCTGAATGTTTTTTTCAGGGTTGGAGCTAAACTCTGCAGGACAATATGGCCCTCCAGGATCAACGTTCCCCACCCCTGCATTACAATATTGCAATACTCCCCAAAAAAGTAATTAATTTACTCCCAAATAAAAAAAATTAATTGTGTTAATTAGTTACTTTTAATGGAAAGTAATGTGTTACATCATTGTTGCGTTACTTTCTCTCACCTGGGCTGGGCTATTTTTTAATAACAAATATATATATATATATATATATATATATTTTTTTTTTTAAAGGCTCTTTCACACCTGAAATGAATAAGCCATTCTGCTGGATTGCAGAGGAATAGGATATGCAATAGGAATAGCAGGAGAAGAAAGTTTGTTGAAATGTTTATTTTTTGCTTATTAGTATGCTTTAAGGTCAAAAGCGACGACACTGGTTAATAAAGTGAGATTAAATACATAAAGTATATTTGTGTAATTTAACACATTTAATTATTGCAGGTTTGTGTAATATTCGGAGTTAGTATTTCACATTTTTTATTGATTTTGAGGAATACTTAATTTGTTTTGCACAAATAAGATGAGTAAATGCCTGCTCACATTTAATTAGAACTACAGTAACCATTATGTTAACTCACAATGCACTCACGATTCCTCTCAACATGAGGACAGGAGACCCATCAATCAATACATGGGAAAACAAAGTAACCTGCATTACTTTAAAAAAAAAAAAAAAGTAACTCAGATATTTTGTTGTTAATTTAATAGTGTTGCTTTACTCGTTACTTCAAAAAAAAGTAATCTGATTACGTAACTCGTGTTATTTGTAATGTGTTACCCTCCAACACTGGTCAGGGTAAGATGGGGTAAGATCAAGGGGGCACTGTTTCATAAAATACTGAAGCTTCCCCGGGCGCCGCCATTAATTAGCAGACCAGCACCTGCTGTTAGCATCCCATTGACTCCCATTCATTTTGGCGTCACTTTGACAGCGAATAACTTCACATCTGAGGCGTTTAAAGACTCCATTTGTCCATTATTTATTTCTAAAAAAACACGAAAATGTATAAAAGGCTCCATTACCTTGTATCTTACATTATGGCCCCGTAGAAGCAGTTTTTGTAAAAATAGGCTAACGATTGCGTCATAACCACGCGACTCTCTGTCGCACAGTAGAGAAATTACCGTATGGACAGGAGGAGAAGCTCGCGGGCAATCGGGGGGACGTGGAGGCAAAATGACAAAATTATTAATCAGAATACTTAGCAAAAGTTGCTCCTGCTCCTAGCTCACGGACACCTCCTACTCACACTCTCCGTCTCTGCAGGTTTCGGAAGGGAATGATTCAGATTTCTCTTGGCACAGCTACTAGAAGACAGACGGGTTGCTCACGTCACATCTAGGTCGTCAAGCTCAGTTTGAGTCTGCGCAGTACGCTCAGCCATCAGGAAGTGAGTGCTTCTAATTGACTTCACTTTTCCACGTTGAATCCAATGGGGTCGCTGTGTCCATTTATTTTACTGTCTATGGGTAAGATGCCCCTCTTAAGAACAATATGCATCTGTAACATATGCCTATACGTTTTGCATGTGCAGGGTGACAATGCAGCCAATGTGTTAAATAAATAAACGGAAACATTTGTTAATTTAGTTGTCATAGCACAACATGTCAAGAGGATTTAATGAAAAGCGAAAATATCTGAAATGTTTTGGGTTCTAACTATTCAAACCGAAACGAAAACCCGCGATACCTGCGAGTATATGGCGTACCGAACACGCCCCCGCCCCCTGCTGCCCCTCCCAACCTATTGTTGAGGATGCGGAGCGCGAGCATCTCTTCCTAATATACATGAATGAACATCTGAAGGTATGTTGAACGATACAGTACAACTTACTGAAACGTATTAAATATAGTGTAATCGCTCAGTCAGTGTTTCAAATGCGGAAAGACATCAGTAATAGCTTGTAAACAATATGCCACGTTGCATTACATTTACCTCAGGCAAGTCATTTAATGTCCACGCCTCCATGGCTTGTTAGTCAGCAAGAGAAATGAACCCTTTTGCTAAATATATGCATTACACTAAATTAGCATATTCATTATAGCCTATTTTACTTAACCTGTTATGTCTTGATTATTTTATGTCCACAAACTAATGCTTTAAAATCTGTCATGAAAGCTAGTGTGTAAATGATTATATTTCAACAAAGAATTGGAGTAAAAACATAATTAAATTAGAATTTAATGTAAAACCTGCCTTATGTGCAGTTTACATGTTTGCATTGTTATTTGAGTGTTAATTATTATCTCTAAAATTAAATAGCAACTGCATTTAGACTAATAGAATTTAGACCCATTAATTATAGGCTACAAAAAATAACATTGGTAACAAGACGCGTGTCTACTGACTAAATCTTACAATGTTAATGTTTAGATGAAATGACAAAATTAAGAAGAGCATATAGTCATTCATTCACTGTGTTGAGATGAGGTTTTGTGAGATATTGAAAGGTTTTAAAAGCCAACCTAACCTTTCCTACACGACACAACGTCATAAAAACACGGCGATCAAATATGTCCATCTCTTGCAGTTTTATGTTGAATAGAACGATTAAAAAGCAGTGGATCACATTCTGTGAACCAGTTCAAAATTCAACTAAATGAACAGGCCTACATTTCAAGGAAAATCAACAATATCACTCCACAGCGAATCCTTAACTCTCCTTACAGTTGATTTTAAACAATCCATTTACACTGATCTAAAACCAGAAGCGTATCCAGACCCTCCCACTCGGGAGCACATGCAGTCACATGCAGTCATGTAAATGCTTCCCCATCATTGGACACACCAACTTCTCTGTGAATGCGAGATTTAAACCCACGTCACTTTCGGTAAGCAGATTTTTTCTTACTGCTTGTGGCAGGCTGTGAGCACCCAAATCCCTAAATGCTTCCAAGAGGAATATAGCAAGCTAATCATGGTATCCTTCTCTTCACCAGAGCCAATCTCATTAGGGTTTCTGTGGTCCAGCCCTGCCTCTAACACTCCAGCACAGCTTCCATGCTGCTGACAAGATTACTAGCCGAGGCCTCCGTGGGTCGGGGTGGGTAACAGTGGAGGGGGATTATTTAGATAATTATTTTCTGCCCTTCTGGTTAGAACTGATGAATGAGGAGGGGATTCTTAGAATAAAGAACGAGCACAAGCTTAGTAGACCATAGACACGGCTGAGACACATCTGGAACTCTTATCAGCGGCATTGACAATAGGAAGTACAGAAATACATCTTTTTTTTTTGTGTGTCGTTTGTACAGTAGTTTTTTTCTTCTGCAAATTGGCCTACAATATTTGCTCACTGAATGCATACTAATATAGTATCGCCGATATAATACATGATATTTTATGTACAGTCTCAAAAAACTATTTCAAATTGCATTACAGACAAGCATTTTGAATTAAATTTCCTACAGGTTGTATTAAATGCTCAATGCAGCATGCTAGTTATTTTAATCATGCTTATGCTAATTATGCTTGATGCTAATGCAATTAAAACAGGACATGGCAGCAGCATCTCACCCCCGCTGTTTCAAATGCACAAACAAACTGCTAAATGCATGCTTTTACAGAGGTCCAAACTGCTTTCACACCTGACACAGTTTAAACAACATGAGAGGTTTCCCCAGTGGAAGGACTGTTTGAAGACTCATTCTTATACACACTCATATAAAGGTGTAGTGGATGGATTACTTACAAATTGTAGTCAGTTACTGATTCCAAATTACATGACAAAAATTGTAGGTAGTTACATAATCCATTACATTACCATTAATTACATATCCATTAATTACTTTAGATTACTTTTGTCCTAGCTCGTTTATCACATTGAATAGGATAATCTTGTACCATATTTATGTAAAAAAAAAACAAAGAGAAATAAGATGTATTCCACCCATTGTTATCAACAACATGAAGTGCATTAAATGTTACATTACATAATGAGTTTAATGAAAAGCGATTAATTAAATTATAAAAAAATTCAAATTCAAATAAATAATTTCAAAATAAAACTCTTAAAAAAGTATTTAATTTACCAGCATGTCATGTGACCATTAACTGACATCAGAGAACTGTCAATGTAATTTTATTATTATTATTATTATTATTATTATTATTATTAATCACTTAATTTTATTATTATTGACCTTGCAAAAAGGTTCAAATTAGGGAACCCCTGCATTGCATGTAAATTAATTTGTACATTTTAATATGCTTGAAAACAAAAGCCTTCCAAAGACAGCAATACATGGTTAATTATTTTATAATTATTCAAAAAATAGTTAATGTATTCGTCAGGAGCTGATCAGATATGCACTATTGAAAAATGAAATGATTTCTGTCAATCCATTGATCAAATGCTCTGTGGGTCTCAGTGATAGTCACATGACTAGTGGCTCGTCTGTGTGTGTGATTCCACAAACCTGGAAGACTTTCTGAATGTATGCAAGCAGTAGGCTTTTTTTAGAAAGGAAAATTTAAAAGATAAAAAAAAAATAGTAGGAAGAATCAATGATAATTTACTGCCATTGTGAGAATTACATGTAATCAATGCGTGTACAGTAGATGCCATACAGTCTCTTGTGAGATATTTGGCCATGACACACATTGTGCTTGTGGACATCAGTAATATGCTCTGCCCCGTTGATTGCATTGGATATCTGCACACACAAGAAATATTGATTTTATGTGCAAATGATTCTTTTGATATTTTGTTGCAATCTTTTTTGGATACATTCTGGGCAATAATGCATCTCTGTCAGTTTCCACAAGAGGGAGGTATAAACCCATTGCTTTCATGTACTCTGCCTGTTATACACATTAGCTTATCAGGAAGGAATCTCAGCAAGCATCTCTCAACATTCACTTCTCCATTGTATGATTTCATTCGAAGACCCTATGTTCTGCAGCTTTAATGACATAAAAAACATGTTTTTCCAGAAAGGATAATCAGTAATACATATTTTGCTTTTGGCTCTGCTTGGAAGCTAATGCTAATGTTTCCAGAGCTCATTGGAGCTTCATTTTTGACTGTGCTGGCTGCTGACACGTCCAGTCAGCACAGAGACAGAAGCATTCCTTTGTTATGTAAAGACCCCTCACGCTGTACATTGCTGATGAGGTTCGATGTATGCTGTCACTAGCATTTTACAGGCATTCTCTGTTTAGATAACTAAAACAAGCATTACCAGACTGTAGGTTTCTGTGCCTTTCGAAATTGAATTGAGTAGCCTATGCCCTTTCCTGAATTTGTAAATGGAATACAGAATTATTAATCAAATTTGAATTTATTGAAACGGAATTAAAATCAAATGAAATGTAAAAACATTTTAAAATTTGCATCTATTTTCAACAATACAATCATTTTCAATATGATTACCCTTGAACATGTTCAACATTCAATTTCCAAATAAGATATCAGATTCCAATTTGACAACCAGTGATGAACTGAATTTATTAATTCAGAATAACCCTAACCTTTTTTTTTTTTGAGAGAGAGAGAGAGAGAGAGAGTTTTAAACTGATTGTCATGTCAATCAGTTATAATTAAAAAGATTCTGGCTGTTATGATCCATATGATTATGGGTTTTCATTTTTTCCTGTGTCTATATTTTAACTGATCATCCCTACACTTTTTTAAAGTTTTTGTGCATCTCTCATTTGTGGTTTACTACATTTCGCAGACATGACTCCAGCTGTTACCCATCACAGAGTGAGCGACCTCCCCCACCCAGCACACGGCGCATCTCTTCTGGCTGACCAAGCTTTGAGCCCTGAGCCAGCGTCTGGCCTGTCATGTTTCCTCTCGTCTCACTTGCTATGAAAAAGTGACATGAGGAGCATTCCTTTACGATCATCACAATGCACTATTTGGACTTTCATGTCATGTTCCACCTGGCTCTGAGGTTTCCATGGAAACCGTGCGGAGTGACAGCACGCAGGCAGCGTGTGCTGGTGTGTGAGTGGGCACTGGGAGGTGTGGGGAGGAGCCAGTTCTCACACTGCAGCATCTGAAGAGCGGGGATCTCTCTCACACACACACAAACACACACACATATCTGAACATCCTTCTTACTGCATTCAAAGCCTCTCTGGACCGAGTGTGCCCCCCTCTTTTTTCCCCTGCTAAGGACTCCTCTGTGCCTAAACCAACCAGCGTTTTGTCCGTCTCTGGTGAATCTCCAGCCAAAATGTCTTCTAAGCTGCCTTCAGGCAAACCCACGTCCCCTTTCAGGAAGAGAGGCAGTCTGCAGTACACAGCCACTGGAGGTAAGTGGGTTTGCTCAAAAACAATATGGGTTTATAAAAGTGTGTGTGAAGTGGAAATTTGATGGAATTGGGTCATTACATGTACATTTTTCATCATATATTCAGTATTCAGTACCTTCTCACATTTGACTATTTTGTGGCAAATGTTCAGAAGTGTTTCAGTTATCCAGCATCTGCATAATGTAGAAACTTTTATACCTGTTGATTTAAGGGAAACTGTTGCAACTATTACAGGACCATATTCTTTTCCCTGTCTCTCTTTCTTATGGCTTCCTAGACTTTAATCTTCACATAAATGTTCTCTCTCTGAAACAGAATAATAGCTCATGGACCTGTATTTGTTATTTCTGTGAGGAGCAGAAAGAGAAAGTTATGCATTAAACATTATTTCTGGCCATAATTACATTGGAAGTACTTAACTGATTGTGTTTCAGACCTTAATTACTCAATGCCTGAATATATTTATCCAGATAATGTTCGAGGATTCAATTGCAAGAAAGCCAAACGGGGAAAATCAAACATGCAGCAATTAGTGGCTGGTCTAGACCACATCCATAAATGCATGCAACACAATGTCTGTGGTTAGGCCAGCATTGCGTAAGGCTTACATAAGATCCGATCCAAAAAACACTTCACACCTCTCTCTCTCTCTCTCTTTCTCGCAGAAAAACTGATTTTATCATGCGCTAGAACACATTTAGTTAGGTGTCGCATGTATTTATTAGTTCCTTGTGCCTCTGATGTTGTGGTTAAACCCTGAAACAGTGTTCTAGAAAGTGTATTTATCTCTGGTTGAGTGCAAAACCAGACATGGAAAAATGTTGAGACTCATTTGGCTTGCCGTGCCAGCATAATTTCCGAGGCCCGAGGCAGGAAATATCATCAGAAAGCATCTTCACCACAAAGATGGAGTAATTATCTGAGCATGGAGACTTAGCAGGTGGCATATTGCTGCTATCTTTAAAAAAAAAATTATAAGTGAATCCTTGCAGTTTCAGACAACCACAATTATTCTCATATAGGCACAAAACAGCTCTCTTTCTCTCTCACTTGCATGTAGCAATAAATTATATTCAGTACTTTGCTTTAAACAAAAAGTCCTATAAATAGTCTTTTTAGAGACACTAGACATGCAATATTTAAAATTCCTCTCGCATTTCAGCAGCAATCAAGTGTCTGATTTCTGAGAGCCTCGTACGCTTTTACTGTGACTCATTCTTGACATGATTTGGAAAAGAGGCCTTAGTGAAAACATGAGGAAGGGTTAATAATAGTCCATCTTGCTTTGAAGAAATAACAGCTTTCAGATCCACATTTCTGGCACAGTCCATTATGTTCAATGCTCCTGATTCTCCTGGGAAATGTGTCTGTTTTTTTCTTGTAGACTAAACTTGCCTGACCATTACTTGTAAATTGCCAGTTTCACCAGAAATTTGCATAAAATGTGGTGACTCGAACGTGTGCATGAACATTCTTTTTAGGGGTGCAGGATATATTTTCATATCGAATTAGCAGATAAATGTGACTTTTTAATTAGCATAATTCCAATGAGGAAAACATTTAACAGGACCTCACATTTCTAGTTGGTTAACCTACTCTTAAACATAAATAAATAAATGTTTTTAATTTTTTCAGAGCCTCTAAGATTTTTTTATCCATGGCACGAACATTTGGTTTCTTTATTATTAGGGGCCAAGCACCAAAGATGTGAAGGCATCTATTGTATCTGTTAGTTTTCTTCATATTCTTCTTCCTCTTTATGGCAGCCCATAGAACCGTATGGTAAAAAGCTGTGAAATTTTGCACACATATATAGAGGACAGTCACTCTGTCTGTACATTAACCACAGCAATATGGCAGTCTCTAACTCGATCCCTGTCCAAATTTGCACTTATGTTTATGCTAATAACTTTTGGATAACTGATTTCTTGGCAATTTCTTCTCAAAGCGATTCGATTGCACCCATTAATTGTCATTCTCCTACACGAAAATGTTTCCGACATTTCAATTGTTCTGAAAAACCTACTTTTTTGAACTTATCCTAGATGGTTTGTCAGATTTTCACCAAAATGGCCTCAAATCATCCTCAACCATGCTGGCAAAAAGTTAATAAAAGCTTTTTAATAAATCTAACTGTTCTTGAATAACTCATGAACGAATCTGATGAAGAGCACACCAAATTGGATGTAAATGCTATATCTGTGGAACTCTTTCACGTATTGAGGTGAATCTTGGTACATGCCATTAGAGGCTGCCCAAAAACCATAAAACTGGTCTCATTTAATTCAGTGTAGAAACTGAGTCGAATGATACCCATATTGGCCATTTTGGGTGTCGATCATTTCGAATTTTGTCATAGAATGCTGTATTTTAAGAACACATTGTGGATCATTATGAAACTCTGTATGTGTCATCAGGACCATGCCCTGAAGTTACTCAAAAAGTTTTGTAACAGTGCCACCTTCTTGTCAAAATGTATAGTGAAATCTCAGCTAATATCGTTTTTTTTATTAATTTAGCCTATTTTAATTAAACCAGTCTTGATAGATTCCTTGAGTCATACCGAGAACAATGACACCAATTATGCAATATTCGGTCTAACTTACAGTCTGCCATTTTGAATTTTGTTTGAAAATCTACTTTTTTGAACTCATCCTAGACCGCTGGTCCGATTTTCACCAAATAGTTCTTGTCAAATAGTTTCCCCGGCAAATAGTTATAAGCTTTTATTAACCAAACCATTCTCGAATAATGCATTGACAAATTTGATGGCATGGTGCCAAGCTGATTCTGAGGCTGTAACTCTGCAATGCTTTGACATATTGACACCAAACTAGTTTGTATGTGTTAGTGTCATTGTTTCCTCACACTGATAACACAACATCAATTTGGTAGCAGCACCACCTATTGGTCAAATCATATTGCAATCATATTGTGATTTTTCAGCCATTTTTACTAAAATATTCAAAAAATGTCTTTACACGTTGTTGCAGTTGCTCTGAAGCTCTCAGCCATGCATAACTCATTGTGACTTTTTTGTGCTTGGCCCTTTAATTGTGCTTGCAGCTATATTTATTATTTCTATTTGTGAAGGTTATTTTTCCTCTGCATATTAAATGATTGTTGGATAAGAGAGACTTTTCTGCAGTTGAACTTGTTGAAATTAAAAGCAGTTTCCCACTCTATATTATGTTTAGTGTCACCTGAAGCACATATATTTGGACTTAGTAAATAATCAGTCAAAATGTAGATTGATGTGTAGTATAAATAATTATAGACTGTTGTATTGTGCATAATTATTGATTATTGTATTGGCCAAAATTATCATATCTGTGCATCCATAGTTCTTTATTTCTAAATCGGATTCAGAGAATTACCGCATCATGGAAAAATAAAGCAAACATTTACCTCACATTTTAGAGCCCTATAATAACGTACCTTGAATAACCTTTGAATAACATTTAGTTTAATGCACCAGCAGTCGATGTACAATTATATTGCTGTTTGTTTTTGTTTTATTCATAGCCGCTACCTGATGAGTGTTTTGGCATGAGTCATTAGAGGTTTGTACACAGAGCTCTTCCTGTTATGTCACTTTGGACCCTCTCTGTGTTGCATTATGGTCACTTAAATGCTTCAAACTCACCTTTTTTGGCATATCTTGCTTATCTGAGCATAAAGGATGGACACGATAAGGCTGACGTGATTGACTCTTTTTAAACAATTCTTAAAGGGGCAATGTCAGTCTGCAAATAGTTTGCTAAAACTTTTTTCATCACTCTGCTTACATTTGTGCTCCTCTTTTTAGCAGTAAGATGAGTATTTGTTATAATACTTTATAGATATTGTTTTTTTGTTTTTTTCTTTTGGTATATTGTAACATACTGATTATATATATATATATATATATTATTTTATTTTTTTTTATCTTTTTTGTTGTTCGAAATAGAAAGAAAGAAAGTATTTTAGTGGAAGATCTTGGTCATAGTTTATGTTTCAGCCTCCAGCATCCTCTATACCACATATAGAGGTTTTAAATGCTGTTGTGCTTTGAACTTTGAGCCCCGTAGTGCCTCCCTTGCCTTTAGTGTGGTATGAGAGAGGAGGGATTGTTTAAAGGAGCACTTTTACTGCCTCCCCCTCAGCCACCATTTTGCTACTATTTAGAGTTGTTTTCTCTAAATCCACTCAACCCTTTGCTTCCCTAGATTCCCAGGGACTTCATCCACGAGGTAGGAACATTATGATTTCTAAAAGACCCTTGTGCTTTTACAACAGGTTAGTTAGAATCATAATATAGTAGTGTATAGGTATTAGGTACTTGAGTGTTTGTGGATTGATATTTAGTGAAAGTTGAGTTTGTTTCCATGATCGTAAAATCCAAAGAATTAACAGTTTTGCTTTTGCCCACTAGGTGGAACTAGCAAGTCATTTTCCCTAGCAAACATAAAACCATAAAACAAATTTCAAGATTTTAAATGATAAACTTTTATTTTCTGCTTGCTTTCTTGGAGAGTGCTTATCTACAATTTATTGTAAAATGTACCAAATAATTAAATTATGACTATTGAAACTCATGATTAAAATTTGCTTCAATATATACTTTGGTAACTCTTTACAATAATGTGTTAATGCATTAGATCACATGGACTAATACTTAATGAAAACTGAATTTTATAGCATGTATTTATAGCATATAGCATTTTTATAGCATGCATTATTCTATTAATTTCACAAATATGCATTTTTAAGTCAAGTTTACAATAAATGTGTAAATATGTACACTAAAACAATTCTAGCTATTTTAAGTATAATCAGATGTATCTCGTATAGCAAAAAGGTAACACTTTACAATAAGGTTCATAAGTTAACATTAGTTAATGTATTTACTAACATGACCAAACAATGAGCAGTACATTTGTTACAGTATTTATTAATCTTTTTAATGTTAGTTAATAAAAATACAGCTGTTCATTGTTTGTTCATGTTAGTTCACAGTGGGTTAACTAATGTTAACAAATACAACCTTTGATTTTAATGACGTATTAGTAAATGTTGAAATTAATATGAACTAAGATTAATAAATGCTGTAGAAGTTTTGTTCCTTCTTAGTTCATATTAAAGGGTAACTCTTGCCAAAATTGAACCTAGGCTCTTTTTGTTAATCTACCTGAGTTAAACTTTCATGTAAAGGCATAATTAGAATGGAAACGCTTGACCGTATTTTCGTTTTCGGTTTGAATGGGAGTGCTTGGGGCACTTCTATGATAGCATCAAAATCGCTATTTTTAAAACACTAAGAAGGCATAAAACTGTGCTTGAAGTATCACCAGGGGCTCTTCACATGAACTTGAGCATTGACTTCATTGTTTGTGTACACAAAGTTTACTAAAATGTTGTGTGGAGCCTAGTTAGTGTTTTAAAAATAGTGATTTTTGATGCTATCATAGAAGTGCCCCATGCACTCCCATTCAAAAGGCAATTTGACCGAAAACGAAAATACAGTCAATCTTAAAAGTGGCGTTTGCATTCTAATTATGCTTTTACACGAAAGTTTGACTCGGGTAGATTAACAAAAAGCGCCTAGGTTCAATTTTGGCGAGAGTTACCCTTTAACTAAGGTAGTTAACTAATGAACCTTATTGTAAAGTGTTACCCATAAAAAAAATTGTTGAATGTTGAAATTGCTTAAATTAATTTGATGAGTTAAAGTAATGTAAAAACATATGTTGCCATGACTTACAGATCATATCATGTTTACAGTCCACTGAAAAAATGGCTTTGAAACAATTTTCCCTCAGAAATCGTTAGTACATTTTCCAAAGAAATGGCTGGTAACACTTTGAATTAAACATGCAATTTTGTAGTAGAAAGAGTAAAATAGTATTTTCTTGTAAAACGTACCAAAATAATCTTTGTTTTTTATACAACTTAAAAATAAATACATTTTATAGTGTAATTAATACTGCTGTAAAAGTATTGTTCATTGTTAGTTCATGATATGCATTAACTAACAAATATAAATGCTAACAAATATATAATTTACATTGGTGGGTGATTATTTTTTATTAAATATATTTCATCACAGGATCAAATAAAAGCAATTGGTCTCCAGAGGCTCACAAAAACCTCATCAGTGCAATCTTTGTCTCTCTCTCTGATGTCTTCATCAAAGCCCATTTCCCCTAAAAGAGGAGCAGAATTCAGGGATGCTATTGTTCCCTCTGATTAAACAGAAACGGCTCTCAAACCCTCTGGACACACGACAGAATCATTAACACGCTATATGGGTTTCTAGTGCCATACAATAGAAACCCAGTAGGGTTCAGACAGTGGTGGTTTGGTGACAGCTCCAGTAATGATAAACACATTATCTCGATGCTTGTTTAAATGGCCCAGATCTCTGATCAGACATGTCCAATACTAGTTTCTGCAGTGACCTCTATTTCGGCTTCCGAGGGAGTCTCTATTTCTCTATCCCTTTCTCAAAACATCCTCCAGCATTTTCGCATGCACTGCAGTCATGCTAACACGTCACAGAGCTGAAGGACAGGGGGGTGTAGAGAGATCCTGTTGAGCCCGTTCTGTCCCAGAGACAGCAGTGATGCTGTTGAGCTCCCCCTGCCCCTGAAGTCCAGGTGGTACGGTCCAGCCATGTGTCAAGGATATTTAAATGAGAGGGGGATGACAGTGGCCAGCCCAGACAGCTGGCAGGAACCAGGAAGAGGAGGGAGGGGAGAGAGTGGATGCTTCGGCTCCATCAGCTGTGTTTACTGTATGTATGTATGTATGTGGGAGAGATTCAATCACACGACTATGTATGTGAGAGAGTGAGTGAATGAATCAGACACGTTTTGCTGGAGATGTGTGTTAGTTTAGAAAGTGTAGCTTTGTGTTTGCCATTTGTCTCTCTCTTTTTATTCTGTCTGTCTTTCTGTCTTTTCTCTCTCTGACCTGTTTTGGGAGAATAACAGCAATAGTTTCTTCATATCCTTTCATGTAGGACACTTATTTGCTTCTATGTCTTTTCCATCTCTAAGCCCTCAGCTGTGCTGCTGTCAGCTCATGTTTTTCCTTAGGGAGTCGTGTGTGTGTGTCTCGCTGTATTGATTGTCCTCCTCAGTATCTCAGTATTGTCCTGTTTTGAAGGTGTTGTGGTCATTGCTGTGTTTCAAGGATGACAGATTAAGTGGACGGCTGAAAGAGTAATAGAGAAGGATGCTGCTTAGATGAGGTTTGTGTATGAGATTGTGTGTGTTCAAGGGAAAAGAGGTTATGAAGCTTCCAAACCCTACTGGAAATCCAGTTTAAGCTGGTAAATGTGTTTGTGATTTCTACATTTCTGGTTTCTAACCGGTCTACACTTGGAAATTGTCTTGGACCAGCAACAAACCAGGTGGTTTCAAGCTTGGGTTTGGTCAACCAGCTAGAAAACCATGTTCCAAACCACAACAATTTTCCAACAGGGAACACAAGAACAGGAGTTTATTAATCTAAAGTTATCACCGCATGAAAAGCTGTGGTAGTAGTCGTGTGATTTCACATTAACCTTGAATGTGTTTTATAGTTTTATATACTAAATGGTGATTGGTCTTTACTCCGACACTCTACTCTCATTCTCTTGTCATATCAGGAGTTAACTTAGCAAACAAAGGGATGCAACATCAGGTTGCCGTGGCGACAGTGACTGGCCCTGATTGGGGTTAGTGAGGTAACTGTAATCCTCAGTGTGGCTCAGTTTTGCTCAGGATTTCATAAAGTATGTCAGTCAGCATTAGCAGCAGCTGCTAATATCATTTTAGATCAGATTTCTTTCATGCAAGACTTCTTTCATCTTTTGCGTATATATAGAACATTAACAGCTTTTTAGAAACTGATCTGAGATAAGCTTTTGTATTCTGAGAGATTTCATAATCAGAACTTTTGTGATAATATACCCTGTTCAAAAGTATGAGGTCTTTAAGAATTTTAAAAATGTTTTTGAAAAGTCTTTTATGCTCACTAAGACTGCATTTATTTGATCAGTAATACAGTAAAAACAGTAATATTGTGTAGTATTATTACAATTTAAAATAACTGTTTTTATTTGAATATATTTTAAAATGTCATTTATTTCTGTCATTTATTTCAGTATATTCAGTGTCACATGATCCTTCAGAAATCATTCTAATGCTGATTTACTGCTCAAGAAACATTTTTTATCATCATCAATGCTGAAAACAGTTGTGCTGCTTAATGATTTTGTGGAAACTGTTATACAACATTTTTACAGGATTCTTAGGTAAAAAGAAAGTTCATAAGTACAGACCTTATTTGAAATAGAAAACTTTATATAACTTTTGATCAGTTTAATGCATTCTTGCTGAAGTATTATATGACTTGGTGACACTTTACAATAAGGTTCATTAGGTAATATTAGTTAATGTATTAACTAACATGAACTAACCATGAGCAATGCATTTGATACTGTATTTGTTAACTTTGTTAATATTAGTTAATAAAAAATAGCTGTTCATTGTTTGTACATGTTAGTTCACAGTGCATTAACTAATGCTAATAAATACAACTTTTGATTTTAATAATGTATTAGTAAATGTTAAGTTAACATGAACAAAGATTAATAAATGCTGTTGAAGTGCAGTTCATTGTTAGTTCATAACTAATGTAGTTAACTAATGAAACCTTATTGTAAATTGTTACTGATATATTTTATAGAAAGCAGAATACATTTAAATAAACATGTAAATACTTAATTTAAAAATAAAAAACTTAAAAGTTTAGCAACTAATCAAATATGAAATACACACAAACAGATAAATACACCAAATTACAGAGGTGATTATACAAAGGTGTAACGGGCCCGATCTTTGACCTCATCTCATGTGTCATTGAGGCAATGGTCTAGTGCTGTTCTTATCTCTCAGCTCCATATCTCACTACACAGATTATTCACTTCTCCCATTCATAAATATGTGACATTTATAGACCCTCATTCTAGAATGTTTACCATCAGAATCAATAACTCCATTACCCGTATTTTGTAGTTGTGCATCGCAGTTGAAGCTCAGCAGAAGAAGTTAGTTGTTGTTCTGCTTTGCCGTTTACTGTATGTGGGGATCCTGTGTATAAAGGGGATGGTGATTATGTAACTAGCATGAAACTCCCAAAATACACTGAGAAGATTATATACAAGCCAGTGGATATATCAGTCTCCCTTCTGGCTTTACACGCACATCAAAAATCCTGACAAAATCTCTTGCGATATTAATCTTTTACAACATGCTTTGTTAGCTTGCTGATAAGTGAGAAATGTGTAGGCTGTGATTTATGTGAAGGTAAATGGTATGTGTGAGAAAAGGAGAACGTGATTGTAAGTGTGAGTGCAGTGCGTGCATCTCCCGCTGTGTCTATCTGTGTTGGGCGATAATGAACTGTCATTGTCATAATTAGTCCACCCATCTGGGCCTGTGAAAAGGCCACCAAGATTTCAGCGACGAGTTCATCTCATAGACAATCGTGTCGTTAATTACCTCCAATAAACTCCCTGATAAGTACGTTGCACATTAACTTTGCCAGAACAGTAAAACGATGAGCAGCAGAGCCCTAAAGCGTTATGTAAACTAGTAAAATGAGGGTTAGTATAACATGACTCAATTTCGGCAAATATGGGCACATCCGGTGATACCAAACTTTAAATTATTTAGTTCTGCTCCTCTCGTTTTTGTTTGAGCGCTGTGTGTAATTACACTGCGGTGGTTAGTAATTAGTACTTGAGTCTAAGCAGACGGACGACAATTCCTACTTTCAGCAGGGAGAATGTGTGCATTACTTCAAATGGCATTATGGTAACAAAGTCTTTGTTGTTGCGGTTATGAATATGAATCATGGTAAAGCTCTAGAAAAAAACAACAGACTCCAGTCCCTAAAGGGGTGGCATAATGCCCTTTTCACACGATGTAAAAAAAAGTCTTTGATGTCCCCAGAGTTTTAGCTCAAAATACCCCACAGATGTTTTTATATAGCATGTTAAAATTGCAACTTTTTGAGGGTGAGCAAAAACGCACAGTTTTTGTGTCTGTCCCTTTAAATGCAAATGAGCTGCTGCTCCCCGCACAGAGGGCGGAGCTACAACACCTCCTGTGTTAGTAGCTTCGATTACCTCACACAGACATGCACTGAAAATTTCTAAAACTTTTTGCCTTTTATGTTCAAACTGGAGTCAGACAAAGATGGAGAGACTCAAGAAGTGACAACATGTAGACAGCATTTCTGAATGGTTAGTTGATGAATTTATGTAGCTTATGTGTAGTTATCTTCTAGTCATTGATTAGCATATTCTGTCTTGATAATCTATAAATCATTTTTTGTGATTTAGGGGTTTATGTAAATTTTAGGGGAGGAAGCTCGTGTAGTCCCTATCAGCCGTTTGCTGTAGTCCTTATAAAGCAATTTCTTTAAAAGAAAATATCTCCCTTTGATTTGAAATATGAGTGTCGTAACTTTGCAGATGTTGTTTGTGCTCAAATTGCAACATTACACACTAACTAAAGTTAGAAAAATGAAATCATAATCAACCACCCCTTTAGAGGTGAGAGTGACTCAAGTTTGCTTACTGAGAAACTATAGGCTCTATGTATCCACAACATCTACTGTATTTAGGCAGCCAAATAATCTACTCAAACTGAGAATCATTTTTACTGTCACTGCACATTTAATGTGAATCAGTCTGGAATGCTTCTTTTTATTCTTTTTAAACATAGAATTGATATGTTAAGACATTTTCTGAAGTATTTTTCTTCTTGTCTTCCTTGACAATAAAACATGATCAATTTACACTACTGTTCACAAGTTTGGGTTTGGTAAGATTACAGTGAAAATACAGTGAAAACAGTAATATTGTGAAAACTTATTGCAATTCAAAATAACTGTGTGCTATTTGAATATATTTTAAAATGTAATTTATTCCTGTGATGCCAAGCTGAATTTTCAGTCTTCAGTGTCACATGATCCTTCAGAAATCATTCTAATATGCTGATTTGCTGTTCGAAACATTTTTTGTTCAGTATTGAAAACTTATGCTGCTTACTGTCACTTTTGATCAATTAAAAATCCTACTGACCCTAAACTTTTGAACAGTAGTGAATTCCTGAAAAACTAAATTTTGTATATTAAGATTTGAAATAATCTTGAAAAGTTTAAAAAATATATGTATTTTAAGAATTGAATATATTATATCTTTTCTAATTAAAAACTACTTCTTTAAAAATATTTAATAATGTATTGCTATTCTGGCAACATGCATTAATATGTTTTATAAAATACTATTTTTGAATACTATTTTTTTGTGCAGTGCAGTGTCTAACTCTAGTACAGTACAGTGTTGATGAAGTTTTTTAATTACTGTATATGAGTAATTCAGTTTTCTAAAACTATAAGATCAAAATAACAGTGATTAACAAGCACATACTGTAAACTGTATGCAGATTAAGAATATACTGCTAAACTACGAGAGTAAATGGTTATGCTGCTATTATGAAAGAGTAAAAAGCCTCATATTAAGTGTAGCTTCCCATAGTGATGGATTTATCTCAGAGTTAAAGTGGGAAGATTCAGCTCTTCTTAATAAAACTGTGATGAATGTGTCAATACACTAATGCTGAATTCATCACATGATCTCAGGAAACAGCTGTTATCTGTATTGTAACTACTGCAGATCTACTGTAGCCCACAGGCTAGTTTGCTCAGCTGTGTACTGTAACTGCATTGGTATTGCAAACTGTTTTTGAGATTTACCCCATTTTCAAATCTGCAGGAAGTTTATGAATTCTGTTGATAGCTGTACCAGGGGAATCTGTTTTTACTTAGTCTGTTTCCTGTGTGCCTTAACAGTGGGACGAGATGTCCAGGTCTCTGCAGTGCAGGGGCTATAGACAGGGCTGCTTAATTATTCATCAGGCTTATGAATATTTGATTAAGCGTCAGAGTTTAGGAAGATTGATATCACTCACGGGATGGAACTATGGAACTCGAGCAGAAGGGTCGAGCTTCACTCGCTGTGAAAGTGAAAGTGTTTGAAAGCATTGTTTGTGAGGCAAAATATTATTGTGATATTAAAATGTTTCTGATGATTAATCACTTGAAATAGGAATGGAAAATCTTACTTTATTATACGTTTGGCTTACATTTCACAGCAAAACATTTTGCAAACAGTATTTTTGTTCTGTTTTCATGTAAAAAGTTTGGAGTCAAGGATGTATTAAATTGATCAAAAATGACTTACAAAAAATATATATATTTTAAATAATTGTTGTTCATTTGAACTTTCTATACATGAAAGAATACAAAAAAAAATGTATCTTGGTTTCCACAAAAGAACAATGATGAGATAATAATAAATTCAGCATATTAGATTGAATTCTGAAGGATCATGTGACACTGAAGACTAAGTAATGATGCTGAAAATTCAGCTTTACATCACGGGAATAAATTACTTAAATTATTATGGAATAAATTATTATTTTAAAATAAATTGAAAACTCAAGTCTAGTTGTAATAATATTTCACATTTTTACTGTTTTTACTGGATTTTTTTTTATCAAATAAATGATATGCTTGCTGAGCATGAGACTTTCAAAAACATTAAAAATACTTCAACCCCAAACTTTTGAATGGTATAGTGTATTAATATCTAATAATTAATATCTTAGTATAAGTAAATTGATCTTGTTTTTAAAGGTGTTTAGGTGTTTTGATTGCAGATTATCAGTGTGACAGTACTAAAATTTGTGTTGGCAACTTGGCACTATAAGCATTTGGTCTATACTTGCCCACAAGTTAAGTGTGCACACTACGGCCAGCACACACTCACATACAAACTCATGTCCTCCCACCTGAATGCTCCATAGTTTTGTAAGACAAACAGTTGTAGATTTTGACAGCTTTCTGACCCCGCTTTTCAGAAAAAGCAGAAAAACAAGGCTAAATAGTATGGATCACAATGTATTGCATTTATTCTTAAACATTTATCTCAAAATCAAAATTGTTTTAAAGCCAAATCCATATCCAGCCAAGCCATATTTCAGGCCATATCTGTTGAAATGTAAAAATCTCTTTCTCATGATCTTCCTAGTAGATCTCCGTGTTGGCCGACACCTCCTCACATCCCAGCATTCCTTGCCTGGCAACCCTGTAGCCAAGCACGGCCACATTGATCTGCGCACATCCATGGATGGCAAATACAAAGAGATCGCAGAGGTAAACAAAGCAGAAATCTCAACAATCATGCTGCTTGAATGCATTTTTTTGTTTCTCCTGTTATGTAAATGTGTGCTTAATGTGTGCGTTTAGGAGCTGTTCTCCCGCAGCCTGGCTGAGAGTGAGATGCGGACCGCTCCATATGAGTTCCCCGAGGAGAGCCCCATTGAGCAGCTGGAGGAGAGGCGGCACAGACTGGAGCGGCAAATCAGCCAGGATATCAAGTACTATATCCCATCATTCATCATCACTTAACCATTAATAAATAGCATCTGTAGTTCTCATCAAACATTTTTCTTAATGTAAAAACAATAAGAAATCCTTAACATTGAATTTATCTGTGTTTGTAACTTAAAATAACACCATTTCCTTAGACGAATATTAGTTCACTGCTCTGTATGCACATGTGACCTTTGACCCACAGTCAGTTCATTAAAAGTCTTTTCTCTTGAGGTTTGAGCCTGATATCCTACTGCGAGCCAAACAGGACTTCATGAAAACAGACAGTGCAGCAGATCTGGAGTGAGTGCCTTTTAAGATGTTATGTGATTATTCATACGAGATCCAGTGTTTGTTAGCTAATACCAGCATCTCCTCTCTTTCTCAGGTATATGAAAGAACAGAGCCAGGCGCCCAAAGAGCTCTATCCCGAGAGAGAGCTCGTTCCTGAGAGAGAGTATCAGAGAGTCGCGATCTCTGGAGAGGAGAAATGTGGGGTAGGAACAGCTCCTGTTTTTCATTTTTCTGTTTTGTTTGTTTTACAGAAACAAGATGTTGTTGACAGAACTGAAGTGGACACTGCAGACATTATATAAACTCCTGAGGGAGAACCAAGTTTCACACATTCTCACACACACACACACACACACACACACACACACACACACACACACACACACACACACACACACACACACACACACACACACACACACACACACACACACACACAAACCCCAGAGGGAAACATGAGCTGACAGCAACACTGCTGAGGGGTTTTCACACTGATGGAGAAAAACAGACTATTAATAACAATAAAGATAAAACATTTAGCTTTTTATAATTTTTTTAGATTGAAAAATCTGTACCTCTGATGGATGAATTGATGGATGGATAGATGATTTCTATGCAGACTGTTTAAGTGAGTCTTCTTTTTCCCAGGTTCCTTTCACTGATCTGCTGGATGCTGCTAAATGTGTGGTCAAAGCTCTCTTCATAAGAGAGAAGTATATCTCTCTGTCCATGCAGAGCTTCTGCAGGACCACAGAACGTTACTTGCAGGAGGAGCTGGGTGACCGACCCCTGGACCTCAACACCTATGAGGAGATGCCTGAGTCCTCTGTATCTGCAAGTGGGTTGAACCAGAGCTTTCTGAAGGAAATATTCAGAGGGTTGTGGATTTATGTTCAGGAGGAATCAGAATTTTATAGCCAAATTGGATTAATTGGTTTCCAATGTACAGTAAAAAAACAAAAACAAAAACAACAACTGCATTTGGGAGAGTAGAAGGTTTTAATGTTTTCATGGAATCGTCTTCAGTTACTACAGAAAGAACTGAAAGCAGGTGCTCTGGTTGCAGATGCAGCATGTTTATGAACCACACATGATCAGTTAAACCACAGCACAAATGTATTTCTACTCATTAAAGCAGTAGTTCACACAAAAATTTAAATATTCATCATTACCGCCACAATGACAAAAAGCACAATAAAAGTCATTGATACGTACAACTTGAATGTTATATTCTGAAGCCATAAAATGGAACAGAGTGAAATTGTTTTTATGCAAAATGTTGAGATTATGCTTTTTGACATTTTGACAGCCTCAGTCTTCATTCACTTTCATTATATTGAGAGAAGTGGCCAGTATATTCTTCAAAAATTCACTTTTGTGTTCCATGGTTTATAAAGACATGACGGCGAGTAAATGATGACAATTTAGTTTTGGGCAAATTATTTTTGAAACTGTTTCCTTGACTTTAGTTCCAATATGTTTTATAGTTAAAAGAGTTTAAGAGTTCTATATGATCAGTGTGCAGTTACAAACTGATTAGTGCATCATCTTATCTCACAGGTGCAACAGTCCACCCACCTGTGTCAGAAACCCACCCCTATGAGGGGTTTGACCCTGCCAACATGCCCCCTGGGTTGGGCTACACATGCAAGATGGTTGATGGTGTTGTTCATGTATACACCCATAAGTAAGAAGACAGAGTTGCAAGTCCCTAGAATTGAGTTGGCCTAATTGTTGAATTTTATATACCGGTATATATATATATTTCTCTTTTCTTTTTAAAATGTTTTTGTAATGTCTATCAGTTCCTCAGAGCTGGATCTGCCATACCCAGACCTGCAGGAATACATAGCGGATATGAACATGATGATGGCGCTCATCATTAACGGGCCAGTGTAAGTTATACTGCACACCATGAGGTTTAGTCCATTCTGATGTAGCATATCCAGAAGAAGATGATCAAATCACTGATTGAAACGGCTTATTCTGTAAATGTGAGCTGGTCCCTGAGTGAGCTGCTTTGCTTGATTAAAAATCATTATGCACTGACCTCAGTTTGAACCTGTGGATGAAATGTAAAAATAAACCCATCCTGAAAGAGATAAGTCCAGTAATTAATTTGTAATGTGAATAATGCGACAAAGGTGAAGAAGTGGCAAAGAGTGGTTAAATGTGTTCCCCAAAATAGCCAGAACTAGTCTGATCTGTTTTAGGTTTAACATATGGATTTCTAATTGTATATTTTTTCCCAAAAGGAAATCTTTCTGCTATCGCCGACTGCAGTACCTCAGCTCCAAGTTCCAGATGCACATTCTCTTAAACGAGATGAAAGAGTTGGCGGCACAGAAGAAGGTCCCTCACCGTGATTTCTACAACATCAGGAAGGTCTGCTGTCCATTTGTGTGAACAACCACTAAATAAAGTATTTTGAGCTTAACTGTAGTGTCACAGGAAAAACCTGATTATATGACCTAGTAATGTAATTCTAGCTATTGACCTTTCATTTCTTCAGGTGGACACACACATCCATGCCTCATCCTGTATGAATCAGAAGCATCTGCTGCGCTTCATTAAAAGAGCCATAAAGAAATATCCAGGTGAAATCGTCCATGTAGAACAAGGCAGAGGACAGACCCTAACTGAGGTGTTTGAGAGCATGAACCTGACGGCCTTTGACCTCAGCGTAGACACTCTGGATATGCACGCGGTAAGAAGTGTAGTTACACACATGACATAAGTGGTTGGAAAAAAGAGATAAAGTCGGCACACCACTGCTCCAAAAACTAGGCATTTATTGACAGATTCTTACAAAGGTAACGTTTCGAGCACACAGTGCTTTTTCTGGTTAAGCAAAACTTTGCCAGTGACGTGCGTTTTGTTTTTGTGTTTGGAAAAATACTTTACCATCACTAGCAATTACACATAGTAATACTAATAAATTATAATAATAATAATAATAATAATAACAACAACAACAACATATACTGTACACTACTGTTAAAAAAAATTGGGGTCAGTAAGATTTTTTTAAAGCTCTCCAAGGCTGCATTTATTTATCAAAACTACAGTAAAAAAAAAAAAAGTAATATTGTGAAATATTATTTTAATATAAAATAACTGTTTCTATTGAAATATATTTTAAGATATAATTAATTCCTGTGATGGTACAGCTGAATTTTCAGTGTCAGATGATCCTTGAGAAATAATTTTAATATGCTGATTTGTTGCTCAAGAAACATTTCTTAATATTATCAATGTTGAAAACAGTTGTGCTGCTTAACATTTTTGTGGAAACCATTGAAAAAACATCTTTGAGAAAAAGAAAGTTCTAAAGAGCAGCATTTATTTAAAATAGAAATCTTTTTTAGAATTATAAATGTCTTTACTGTCACTTTTGATCCAATGAATGTGTCATTATTGAAAAAAGTATTAATTTATTTAAAAAAAATTACTGACCACAAACTTTTGAAGGATAAAATTTGATATGTTATATCTTATTGATATATAAAAAAATATAAAGTGACTATTAACAAAAATATAAACATAAAAGGACGGAAAACTGAAATAAAATATATAAAAGAAAAAGAAAAAAGAAAAGTGTTTCACCATAAATGAAAAGGAAAAGTGTTTCACACAGTATATGCCAAGGCAAATATCATTTGGGTGTTCCAAACTTCTTGGGTTTGTGTGGGATCTAGGTCACTCTCACTAAAAATATGTTGCACAGACTTGCAGTCGCACAAGCTTAGTGGACTTACACTTATGTGAGAACTGAATAAGCTGATGAATGAACTGTTGTTATCCACTGAATGCAAACTGTGACACTACATTAATGTTCCATGTGTATAAAAATCTTTAATTTAATAAAAGAGATTCTTGTCTACATTTTTTTGTGGGAATAAGTAGGCTTCACTGGGGAAAATGTTTTATTTTTTTTATAAATTGATTAAATGTAAATATAAATAATAAAAAAGAAAATTTGCCATTTTAAATATTAAAAAAATTCTGTCTTTCCCACAGGACCGTAACACATTCCACCGCTTTGATAAATTCAATTCCAAATACAACCCCATTGGAGAGTCCATCCTCCGAGAAATCTTTATTAAGACTGACAACCATATTGAGGGGAAATACTTCGGGCACATAATCAAGGTATCACTGTTCCTTATAGTCTTTGAAATTTGCAAAACAAGCATGTTGATGAATTCGGTTTCATATGGTTAAGTACGCCCCCTGCTGACAGTTGTATGTTGGTGCGTTTCAGGAGGTGATGGCAGACCTGGAGGAGAGCAAATACCAGAATGTGGAGCTGCGTCTCTCCATCTACGGCCGCTCACGAGATGAGTGGGATAAACTGGCTCAGTGGGCCGTCAAGCACAAGGTTTATTCTGATAATGTGCGCTGGCTGGTGCAGGTGCCACGGCTATTGTGAGTACTGAGCGTTAGGAAAATCAATGTAAAGTGGACATCTACTGTAGGCCTAATTCTTTTATAAAATTTATATATATATATATATATATATATATATATATACACTACTGTTTAAAAGTTTTGGATCGGTAAGATTTTAAAAATGTTTTTAAGGCTGCATTTATTTAATCAGAAACACAGTAAAACAGTTATATTAATACAATTTAACATAACTGTTTTATATTTTAGAATGTAATTTATTCTTAAGATGGTAAAGCTGAATTTTCATTACTTTAGTGTTCAGTTGTCACATGATCCTTCAGAAATCATTCTAAAATGCTGATTCGCTGCTCAAGAAATATTTCTTATTATATTTACTGTCAAAAACAGTATTAACAGTTTAATATATTTTTGTGGAAACCGTGATACATTTTTTCAGAATTCTTTGGATGAATAAAAAGTTCAAAAGAACAGTATTTATTTAAAATAGAAATCCTTTATAACAATGGAAAAGTCTTTAATGTCAGTTTAGATCAATTTAAAGTGTCCTTGCTGAATAAAAAAATCTTAAACAAAATTAAATTAATAATAATAATAAAGATCTACTGATCCCAAACTTCTGAACGGTAGTGTATATTATTACTAAATTGAAAAGCACTTAAAATTAAACGCCTAATTAAGTAGACTTTTTTCCAAAGTGAATACCGATATTTTCACTGTACATGAAATATACATTTCAGACTAAATTATAAGCATAACTAAGATAACAGGTGGTTTATTGCCTGTGCAGTGATGTGTACCACACCAAGAAGCAGCTCTCTAACTTCCAGGAGATGCTGGAGAACATTTTTATGCCTCTGTTTGAAGCCACTGTCAATCCCAGCAGTCTCCCACAGCTGCATCTCTTCCTGCAACATGTGAGTGAACCTTTTGTCATGTGATAAAGCTAGTTTTAATGTAAAATTATAGGGAACTGTGCTACTGTGGAGTGGAGGCTTACATAGCGCACACATCATCTGTGTGTGTAAATATTCAAGGTATGATTATCTGCCCAGTTTATTTACAATAAACATTTGTTTTAGATTTTACAGTCACTAACTTTTCCATAGAGAAAGATGTGGCCTAGTAATCCAAAGTTTCAAACACTTGGCTCATACATTTATTATTGTCCCTATAATAAGACTATTGTTAGATGCCTCAGATAAGAAAGTGTCTGCCATTAAAGTTGAACTTTTAACAGTGGATAAATCACAAGTAATTTAAATGTCCCACTACCCTGTGTAACTTCAAATTAATACAACCAAATGATCAACAAGTATGGTCACAGTTTTATTATATTGTGAGACTGAATGTTCTTCAGGTTGTCGGGTTTGATAGTGTGGATGATGAGTCCAAACCTGAGCATCACATCTTTAACCTGGACAGTCCAAAACCTGTGAACTGGACAGAGGAAGACAATCCTCCATACTCATATTACCTGTACTACATGTATGCAAATATGACTGTACTCAACCACCTGCGCAGGTATCTGATGCACCCAAGTACTTACCACAATACATTTAATGAATCAATGTAAAATTTACTTTAGAGATTTATGGCACGCAAACCGCTTAATGAAAACCTTCTCATCAAAACCATTGTGTAGGCTACTTAATATAAAAGTTTTTCAGCTCCACGACTGTTTAAATGTCTCATCTCTCCCAACAGGCAAAGGAACATGAATTCGTTCGTATTACGTCCGCACTGTGGAGAGGCAGGGCCTATTCACCACCTCGTGTCTGGATTTATGCTGTCGGAGAATATTTCCCATGGCCTACTTCTGAGAAAAGTAAAGACACTCTAGATACTTCTACTGAATCACAGTTGTACTTGGAAATCTGTTCTGCTCGGATATAAAGAATGTTCTTATTTTAAATATTCATGATTGTGTTCTTTGCATGTGTTAAAATCATATTGTTACATAACATAAATGTACAAGTTTTGACAGAACAACATCGGTCACGACTCACGAGATATATATATATATACCCCTTGCAAACAGTCAAGAATTGATCAGTGTTTGTGTATTTCCGTCAGGCTCCTGTACTGCAGTATCTGTATTACCTGGCTCAGATCGGCATTGCCATGTCCCCGCTCAGCAACAACAGCCTCTTCCTCAGTTACCATCGAAATCCTCTACCTGAGTACCTGTCCAGAGGCCTCATGGTGTCTTTATCCACTGATGACCCTCTGCAGTTCCACTTCACAAAGGTTGCAAGCCACACCATACCATCAAATATGATTTTTTTCCCCATAGCTGTTATTTCTTGAGTCAGGTCTGTAATATGTTTGACCTGGAGTGTGTGGTTGTTCAGGAGCCGCTGATGGAGGAGTATAGCATCGCTGCTCAGGTGTGGAAGCTGAGCTCATGTGACATGTGTGAACTGGCCCGAAACAGTGTGCTCATGAGCGGATTTTCTCACCAGGTGATCACATCTCCACTTACACCTCTGTTAGCAGCAGCACAAGTCATTTTCAGTAACATTTAGGTGTTCGTAGACAGTAAGGTTCAATTTGTTAACATGAGTTAATGCATTAGGCACCATGACTTAACAACAAAACACTCTTTAAAAGTGTATAAAGAACATTCTTTTGTAAAATTATACACCTTAATCTAGATAATTACTACATACACAAAAGTACTCAATCAATTTTTTTTAATTTTTTTTATAAATTTATCTAAGCCCTGTCTGTGAAAACAGGCCTAAAAGTATTAAGCCAGGATTAGGCCTTAGTTAAAGTAAGACATTTAATTAGCTTTTATAAACGTGCCTTAGAAAAAAACATTACTGGTATGCATCTTGAGACGAAACAATGACTTATGTTAAGATATGTCAGTGCAAGTAACTTTCAGTTAAAACTACTCAAACATGCATTTAAGTCTGAGACTAGTCTTAAGCCTTGTCTGTGAAACCAGGGGTTGATCAGCAAGAATGCATTTGGTTGATCAAAAGTGAAAATAAAGACATTTATAATGTTACAAAAGATTTATATTTCAAATGCTGTTCTTTTTAACTTTCTATTCATCAAAGAATCCTATAAAAAATGTATTATGGTTTCCACAAAAATATTAAGAAATTCTTCTTGAGCACCAAATCAACGCTTTAGAATGATTTCTGAAGGATCATGTGATACTGAATACTGGAGTGATGTTGGTGAAAATTCAGCTTTGCCATTACAGTAAGAAATTACATTTTAAAATATATCAAAAGATAAAACAGTTATTTTACATTTGTAATATTTCACAATATTACTGTACTGTATTTTTGATCAAATAAATGCAGCCTTTGTGAGCGTAAGAGACTTCTTTCAATTTTTTTTTTTTTAATCTTACCAACCCCAAACATTTGAATGGTATTGTATAGTAAAATATATTTTTTTTTTTTAATTACATTTTCATTTAATTGTATAACATTAGTTAATGTATTATGAACAAAGCATTATTTTAAAATAGCAATTTTTAAAAATCACATTTATGTAGATTAATAAATGTTGTAAAAATTGTTCATTGCTAGTTCATTGATACCTAACACATTAACTAATGTTAACCAATTGAACCTTATATTGTAAGGTGTTACCTATTTTCCTAAACTTGTATATGGTGCAGTAGTTCTCAACTCAGAAAAATGAGTTGTGTACATGAGTTGTGAAAACAATCATTTATTCCTAACCGAAATTCAACTTTAGGACTTCCAGCTTTTAAAATAGAGGATAAATACTTCTCATACTTTTGTTGGCTGTGCGTCCAAACACAATAGTATTGTGACACTAGTCAAATTGCAGTAGCTAGATGCCAATATGGGCAGATTGCATAACATGCCCTCTTTCTCTGAAACCCTGACCAAATCCACAGTGTGTAAAGGAAAATATGGCCTGGATTACGTCAGAGTCCTGCACGGGTCCGATTTTGTAAATCCGTACCCGCAGTGCTTAAAGCCGCATCCGACCCGTTTTCCAACAGCAGCACTAATTAAAATCCGCACCCGACCCGCAACCGAAATAAAATCAGTTTAGACTATCACATTATAGACACACTTACAAAAATGTTTATTTCCAGGTCATACAGAAGTTATTACATGACCATTAACACAAAAGGCCGGTACATGAAGAACATGGCTAACGTTACCACAAAACTTACAAATCGAACAGACGCGGCTACAACACTATATCTGCCATGCAATTTCGTCTAGCCTACATCTGACAATTTTGGGTTCAAACACGCCCTGCACACCACACATACTTAACAGTGTTAAATTTGAAAAATACTGTCCTATTGAACTGGTTGGTTTATTACCACAGTTCCTGCGTGCTTCCTCAGCGATGAAGTTCCACATTTGTGGCTATCCACGAAAATGCATGCAGCAAAGCCTTTCGCAATATTGTTTTCTTCAGATAACTGATGACGTACAGTACCAGTCAAAAGTTTGGAAACATTACTATTTTTAATGTTTTTGAAAGAAGTCTGTTTTGAAATATTATTACATTATTATTATTATGAAATATTATTACAATTTAAAATAATGGTTCTCTTTTTTAATATATTTTAAAATGTAATTTATTTTTGTGATGCAAAGCTGAATTTTCATCAGCAAGTACTCCAGTCTTTGGTGTCTTATGATCCTTCAGAAATCATTCTAATATGATGATTTGATACTCAGTTATTATCAATGATGGAAACAGTTGTGCTGTTTAATATATTTTTTTGGAATACTTTTTTTCAGGATTCATTGATGAGTAAAACATTAACAGCATTTATTCATAAAAACAGCATTTATTCAAAATAAAAACATTTCTAACAATATAAATCGTTACCATCACCTTTTATCAATTTAACGCATCCTTGTTGAATTAAAGTACTAATTTCTTAAAAAAAAATAGTTATTGTTCCCAAACTTTTGAACGGTAGTGTATATTGTTACAAAAGATTTCTATTCTAAATAAAAACAGTTCTTTTTAACTTTTTATTCATCAAATAATCCTGAAAAAAGTATCTCAGGTTATAAAAAAAATATTAAGCAGCACAACTGTTTCCAACATTGATCATAAATCAGCATATTAGAATGATTTCTGAAGGATCATAAGACACCAAAGACTGGAGTACTTGCTGATGAAAATTCAGCTTTGCATCACAAAAATAAATTACATTTTAAAGTATATTAAAAAAGAGAACCATTATTTTTAAATTGTAATAATATTTCATAATATTACTGTTTTTTTTAAAGTGAAAATAGAGACTCCTGGGAGGGCGTGGGCACAAATAAACTGATGTGGACTTAACTTGAAATACAGACATATTTTTGAAGATGTTTTCCTAAAACTATGCATATATTTCTACGTTTGCACGTGATTGTTTTAAACCCGTATTAGACCCGTGTTTACCCCGTGTCCGACCCGCACCCTTATCCGACACAGTTGGATATTTTTCACCCGTTTGAGCAAAATTTGCGGGTCTCCCCAACCCGTGCAGGACTCTGGATTACGTTACATTACAGCTTCTCTTGCATTGAGGATATTTGTGGGCTGCCCACAGTATGTTCTGTGTGGAGAATCATTGGTTGCCATTCAATTTTGTATAATAAACAGTGTTTGGTACAGTGTTTGGCCACCACTTGATGTTCACTGTGCATCCTGAAGCCAAACCACTGAAACAGACCATTAAAATACAAGGAATAAGAGAGAAAAGCATCTGACTAATGCATCCAAATGTCCTGTGTCAAGGTGAAAAGCTGCTGGCTGGGGCCGCATTATCTGAAAGAGGGGCAGGAGGGCAACGACATCAGACGCACCAATGTTCCAGACATCCGTGTGGCGTACCGCTTCGAGACTCTGTGCGAGGAGCTGAATCTGATCACGCAGGCTGTGCGGTCAGAGGAGCTGGAGGTTGAAGAGCAGGGCTCCCTGTGCATGGCTGCAGGACCGGCCAGACGTTAGAGGCATCACACACTTTCAATTATTCAACAAGTGCAGAGTGCGAGTGAAAGGTGAATCCGGGAAATCTGAGACAGTCATACTGAGTTTGATTCCACGGGTGTTTAACTAAATACCTTTTTTTCATTTGTATTTATTTGGGTATTTGCTAGAAATGTACTGTAGTTATTTTAGTTGTGGGACGCAGGTTTAAAGTCCTGATTGCAACAAACAGAATTGCACAGGAAACAAAAGCACACATTTGCAGAATACCAACTGAAAACACACTTTCAGTGTCGATGAAGGCTCCAGCAACCCACAGTCAAGCTTCAGGAAACCCCAGAAGTCTCCCCCTCTGTCACTGTGGACCTTACACTGTCCATAACCTTCAGTCCAGCATGAAGATCAGTGGTTTACTCCGTCATAGATAATGAACCGTCATTTGGTGTTGCTTGTACACTTGTTCTGAACACTAACAGCCATAAGCATTGGTTCTTTGGCTATTCTGTGTGAGCTCAAGTACCTACGCACATCTCTATCATGAGCCATCATAATCATGTAATTTTTAAATTGATTATTTCCTCCTTTATATTCTTGGGTTTGACAGGTTCTGTTTTAATGTGTTTTTATTGTGTCTTTTATTGTGATATTATTTATTTTCCAGTGGTTATCCTTTGGCCATTTTTATTTGTGTTTGTAATTGAATAATTATTAGCTATTTATTGTAAATCAGACATGATATCAAAGTGAAATGTATTTTTTTCTGCTTTCTCTATCTCAAAATTAAAATATTATAATTATGGGAGTCTGTGGATTTAATGTCGCATATAAACTGTTAACTGTATTTTTCAATGCAGAAATAAGCCATTTTTGAATGTGCAACTTTGGATTAATTTGCCGCAACTTGAAGAATAACTGAATAAGAATGTAATTAGTGGAAACGATGTGACAGTGTGTTTATAATTATGACAAATTCATTTGAACAAATACCATTTTGCAGCATAACGGACTGCTGAAGTCCGATTAATGAAACTGTCAGTCAGTGGCAACCCGTGTGGCCTGGAAAACCCAGACAGCTTGCCATTTCTATTTAAATCAAGCTGACCTGGCTTGAGTATCAAAGACACAGGCTTTCTTTGTGTTCTGTCCTTTTCACCATCCCTTTTTCTATAGCCTGCCCCTCTAGTTTTACAATTTGGGGCTAAACTTGTCGAGTTTTAGAGCATCTGTTTTACAATTGCTTAGTTGTTGCGTCACATTAAACTTTTTTTTTTTTCAAACGGTTTGCCTTTTAGGGTAAATAGGAATATACAATAAAATGCATGAATTGCATAGTCAAAAGTTTTCAAGACTTTTGGAAGACGTTTATTGTGAACGTTAGTGTTAATAAATGTCGAATTATCTTATTTTTGTTACATGTATGATGTGAATGTGTTCTAAATCGCTCCTAAGATGTATAAAATAAGAACATGTCGACTTTTGGTCCTCTGGGAACATCTTAAAATGAAATGCTGGTTATAATTTTGCACGGACAGATTAACATCATAATTTTGTGGGAGTAATATCCCTTTAACTTGAGTAGTTAGCGCCCACGCCCCCTCCTCCATTCCGCTGCTCTGACCCCAACTAGGTTCATTTCGAAGCAGAAACTCTGCACAGTGCACGCTCTTGTTGCTGCAAGATGGCAATGAAGTTGGCATACTGGGATATACGCGGGGTGAGAAACTTTGCATGAAAATTTTTGCATAATTGTTGTTGAACATTTTTAATTGATTCTAATTTGATTTCTGAGATTTTTTTGTTTTGTTTTTTTTTGTTCATAAACTTTTTTTTTTCTCTCGTAAGAGTCATGCAGTTATCACGAATATGAGATTCGTGTGGTTTGTCATGTCTAAAAACGGTCAAACCTAATCCATATGCGCAGCTTGTTTAAATCAACATCTTTTGTGGACTGTAAGTCGAGACTTTAGAAATGAACTGGCAAAGTCAGGGGTGCATATGAGTTTGTTGATACTTTTTTTCGTTTAGAGTGTCTCGTCATGGCCACAGATGCTAACGTTACTTTGATTACAGTTTACAGGTCAGTTCCGTTTCGGGTGTGGTTACACCCCAGTAATTAGGACGAAACACAATTGCTCTATTGTTTTAGTTTATAAGAGCTAAGTATATGCATTTAACATATGTTTAAGAGCTGGGAATTATTTAGCAACCAAATAATACTGCATCACATTAAACATACGCTGTCTGTAGTCACAGGACATTCTCGTGCCTTATTTGTCTCCATGTCTGAGGGAAACTATCAAAAATGTGGCACAGCAAACTGCACAAACATTTGACTGCCTAAACCCCCCTGGCTAACGTTAACTGCTGCTTGGTCAGAGAATCACTCATAAGTTTTCGGATTTCAAATGAGACCAATCTAACTTTTTTTATGTAATTGACTTTAAAAAGTTATGTCTTGAAAGAAAGAAAAAAAAAAAAAAATAGATGACAATATTTTAAGGCTGCAACCGGCCACTGGAGTGATGAAGTGATTATTATTTTACTGTATGCTTCATAATACTTAGTAAATCTAGAGCAGATCTGTGTTGTAATATTTCCACAGTTGGATGAGCAGTTAGGTATTTGTCCAATTAGTGCTACCTCATAAATATGCAAATAAGACCCATATAAATATGCATTGTGAAGTCTCGACCCTCTATTAATCACTTCAAGTGAAAAACATTTTTCAGCATCTCAAGTTACATATAGCATTCCATGGCTATTATTTCATCTGTTAACAGCTTGCCCAGCCAATCCGCCTGCTGTTGGAATACACTGGTACCAAGTATGAGGAGAAGTTCTATTCTTGTGGTGACGGTGAGTGATATGGTCATCATTGCTCAGCAGACATAACTAGGAGTATAAAAGGGAGTTGATTTTATATTCTTGTCTTGCAGCTCCCAACTTTGACAGAAGCTGTTGGCTTAATGAGAAAGAGAAACTTGGGATAGACTTTCCTAATGTAAGTTACGCAGTCACTCCCATGGTATTTATTGTGCAAGTTATGCAATAACTAACCATCACCTTTATTCACCAGTTGCCCTACCTGGAGGATGGTGACACAAAGATAGTCCAAAGCAATGCCATAATGAGATACATCGCCCGCAAAAACAACCTCTGTGAGAACTTGATTCATTTATTCCTTCAGTAAAAAAAAGCACTGGAAATAGTCGTCTAAGTAATGCAAAACATCTCCATCTAATTTTTCTAGGTGGGGAAACTGAAGAAGAGCAGGTGAGAGTTGACATCATGGAAAACCAGGCGATGGACTTCCGCAATGGTTTTGTCCAGCTCTGCTATGGAGACTTTGTGAGTGATTGATTGATTGTATAAATCTATGTATTACAGATAGAAATGATGAACTAATATTATAATTTTTTTGTTAATTGATAAGATAACATGATTTGTAATCCTTTTGAATTTGAATAAAGGACAAAACCAAATCATGCTACACTGAGAAACTGCCAGGAACTCTAAAACAGTTCTCTGACTTCCTTGGTGACAGGAAGTGGTTTGCTGGGGACAAGGTAAATAAGCATAATGTACACAAAACACATTTACTTTGTCCATTTAAAATGGTTTGAAATAACAGTACATCCCATGAGATTATTTGACATGCTTATCCCACTGTCTCATTCTGTAGATCACATTTGTGGACTTTATCATGTACGAGTTGTTGGATCAGCATCGTATGTTTGACGCACCATGCCTGGATGACTACAAAAACCTTAGATGTTTCCTGGATCGCTTTGAGGTTTGGATTCAGCTTTTATCACACAGAAAGATTAGTCAGTCTCATGTAATTTGTAATGTATAAGGATTAACCAGTAACTCCAATATAATTGTGTTCCCTGTCAGAGTATTGAGAAGATTGCAGGATACATGAAGTCAAGCAAGTTCATGAAAACACCCGTGAACAACAAGATGGCCAAATGGGGAAACAAAAAGGAGTGAAAAAATGACAAGACTGGCTAGATCAAACATCATAAGTTGCACCATCAACTGCAATGCATGTAGTGATAGTTATTTTGAACCTGCAATTTAAGGATAATTAGTTAAATTTACATCCCAGTGATACAGTTGACATTAGTATTGATTATAAAATCATAACAAAACAATCTCAGTTGTCTATAGACATAATAGCAATTATGTTTAGATTAAAAGTGTTCAGGTGTGTGTTGCACTTTGATTTTTGTCTATTTGATGCCATGAAAATAAGTATAACATTTCATTGTTATAGATTTCACTATTTGGATTGTAATTCTACATTTGAATTGTAAACTAAGCATTAAATGTATCACCTTATTTTGTCCCAATAAATCAGAGAACTTTTGTTCAATTCAGTTTATAAATTAAGTGGGGGGTTTTCACACGTACACACACACACACACAACTAACAGGTATACTCTGGTAACCTAACAAGGCAAAACATTTTATTGAATTGCTTATAAAATAAATAGGACTATTAACATACAGCAAAAAAAAAGAAAAGAAATAGTAATCAAAAACTTTAAATGTACTTAAAGCTAGGGTAGGTAATCCTGTTCAGAAACACTTTTTTTATACTGGGTGAAATGGTCCTTCCATCCTGAGAGTAGTCAATACATTATGTGTTCAGAAAAACGAATGAAAACGATCAGACCTCTGTAGCAGCTGCAGGACAGTAAAAACTCTGACCAATCACTGCCATTCGGTCCGAGTGTAAAGAACCAATCAGATGCCTTCAGAGCCAGGAGGAGTGTCTTAGCAGTGTCAATCAAGTTCGCGTACGCGCTGATCGCCCCTCTCTTGCACAGCGCGTACTGTCATTCAAAATCAAGATTGCGGTGTCGGTGTGCCGAGCAGCTGTGCTAATGGCGGACAAACAACCAAAACTACCAATTTCTCGAGTGGAACCTGCTCATACAACAAAGACAGGTAAACGGAAAAAGACCGATGACGATAAACAAGCCCGTCGGAGCCCATTGACTCAGTGTTAAAACTCTAGCCGCATAACATACAGATAAAATGTCACGCACTGTGCAAAGCAACAATTGAAACCTGCTAATTCACTGGCTTGTCATGTTGCTAAAATAATGTACTAGCAAACCTTATTTAGCATTACATATCGCTAGAATAATTATTTACATAGCCTACTGCAACGTTAGTTACCGTTATATTATCTTACTGGCTATTTATAACTCATAGAAAGAGTGCAACGTTATAAAGTTACATTACATGTGATTCTGACATGATGCTACATGCACTGCGCTCCTTCCTCTCCGCTTGTCTCAGGTAAATAATGCGTCTTCGGTCGGAGTCGAGTCGCGCGTTCATGTGTTTTGGGGGCGTGGCTTTGAAAGGACCCCAGAAGGGAGAGGGTGGACTGAATGGAAATAATAAGCTGTCTTTAAAACAGTCGTTAGAGGTCTACATACACTCGATTTTTATACTTTCTTTTTCAGAATACTTACATTTTAATTATGTATTGATATATACATAAAGTTTAAACAAATTTGAAAAATACGTTTTTTAGACCATTCTTACCTACCCCAGCTTTAACGAATTAATTCAATTATGAATCATTTTGCCTAGCCTGCTATGGAGGAAGAGAATGTTATGATCGACAGTGCTGAATTTCATTTGTTGATTTCTCTTTTTTTGTATTTTTTGACCACCCGCTCCTGCTAGATTTGTGTTGGGCTGATATTTCACTAGCCGTTTTTAAAAAGGCCTCATTCATCAGAAATTAAAATGACATTATACAAACCCACATTCAGGAGCAAAAAGGTTTTCATCCTAATAACGGTACTTTAAATAAATGAAAAGCTGGATAATCAAAGGCAATCTGTTTTAATTAACTTTATTACTACTTATACACAAACACATTACTGGATTGATGGAACTTAAATGTCATCAAACCTGTTTAACCCCGAAATCAAAAGCTTATTTTTAAGAACATTAAACCTTTTTTTGTTGCTCTTTATTTTAAGGTGTGCTTGTTAGTGTAATTATACCTTCAAGTAATATTAATTAACTACATGTACTATAGGGTTAGGTACGGATTATGCTTAATCTAGAGTGATTACTAATTACATGTAACGTACAAGGACACAAAAATACTAGTGACACCTTTTCTTTCATTGAGAGAAAACAAAATATGCATAACTGAATTAAACTATTAGTAAACAAAAATGACTACTAATGTGTTTATTTATGAGCATTTATTAATAGACAATGCACAATCTGCATGAAGTGTCAGGATCAATCAGAATGTTACAGACATGCCTCATTTTCATTAAGCTAGTATAACAACTAAATAACATGTTAACCACCACCCCAGGGACATCAGTGGAAATCAATTTAATGGAAAAAATGGTATCAAATAAATAAAATCAATGCAATAAATTTGCATAATGTAAAAGGTTATATAATATCCCTTAACAGGCAGCAGCCTGAACTTGTTTTCTAATGAATGGAAAAGTTGAGGGGTGTGTGTAGTTCTTGTTCATTCAGGTCCAGACAAGTTCAGTTTCTTGATCTCAAAAACACAGCAGGGTCCTCAGATTATCGGCGGCCACCATACTGACTGTACTCGGCCTCACCGGCAAGCTGCAAAGCAGATGGAGACTGATAACATTTGCCTGCTCTGCCTCAGTCATTTAATGACCGTTGGGTATAAAAACACCACAGTGAAAAGTGCTTCATAAATAATGGTATTTGTACTTTGAAACAAACGGAGCTGCTTTACTTACTGCAATGCTCGATCTGACGCTCTGCAGTTGGAAGAAGACTCGACCTCCTTCCTCAGGACATATTGCTCTTATTTCATCCTGTCTCATTCCCAGCAACATCGCTCCATTGAACACCCCAAGACTCTGGACCGTCCTACACAAACCCGCAATGAATTAAAATGTTATCAGTAACAAGATATTAAACTCATTCATGTGGTAAAATACAATTTTCAGAACTGCATTTCGGTGTAGTTTTAAGAATAAAATTAAACATGCTAGTAGTGGTTTCTTACATTTTAGAAAAGCCTTTGTACTGTAACCAGGCTTTGACTTCCTCAGGTCTAGATTTCATGTCCAGAGATGGAGGTCCTCTCATATTCTGCTGAGAATATGGAGATAAAAACTTCATAAAACTATGGACTGTGTACAGCTCAGTACATTGTTGAAATAATTGGTTTTAAATAAAAAAGAAAAGGGGGAGGGGAGGGGAGGGGAGGGGAGGGGAGGGGAGGGGAGGGGGGGGGGGTTAAAAAAAGTCAGTGCATTGACTATAACTCACTGTTGGCTTTTGTCCATTGACAGGCTCTAGAACATTCTGAGGGACATAACCCTCTTCATTACTTCTGTTTTTTACTTTCCACCATTGCCCGGACTTGTCGGTTACCTTGAAGCAAGCACAAACTTATTATGGTATGTATTTTCTGCTCAGGAAAAAAGTTTTACAAAAATAAATAAATAAATGTTTACATAACACAACAGAAGAAACCTTTTTCTTTCTTCTGCCGAACACAACAGATATTTTGAAGAATGTCGGTAACTAAATAGTGGATGCCAATGACTTCCATATTATTATTTTTCCCATACTATGGAGGTCAATGGGGTCCAACAACTGTAGGTTTTGGACAACTTGAGAGTGAGTAAATGAAAGAATTTTCATTTTTGGATGAACTATCCCTTTAACATACAACAAAAAAATCCCTCTGAAGCAATTATTAATCTTAAGGTTAATTTCAGCATTGACTAATACATGATTAAAATAAACTTTTGTATTTAATTTTTACAAAGATTAATAAATGCTGCAATAAATGTATTGCTCATTGTTAGTTAATGCATTAACTTAACTACAGGGATCTTACTGTAAATGTTACCAAAAAACTTTACTTTTGATTGAATTAGTGACTTGTGTAAAAGTTGCACAATTACTTCCGGTGGGGTGTTTACACAAAAAATTACCTGCACATTGTCACCCTTCATCACACTCAGTTCCTGAATGTTCCTTGCCATGAAGTCATAGATCACCCTCATATAAAGAGGCGGCTCTGCAGACCTGATATAAAATAAGACAAAAGTGCTACTTGACTTGATTTTAAATATACCCAAAGAAATCTTTAGTGAATTCATCTGTCTATTAAAGACTACATTCTTTTCAACATATATCCTTATAACACTTTAAAAAAAAACAATCTGTAGTGTTATATTAGATGATTAAATTGATATTACTGTGCTTCTGCTACTGTTGGTTTCATTCACGGAAATAAACCTTTGTTGTTATAAGAACACAATGCACTACTAAAGCCTTGGTATGTGACTTCTCCCTCTTTTTAATAGTATTTATTTTATATTACAGTTTGTTTAAGATCATTGGTTAAAGGACAATGTTTTATATTGCTGTCACAAATATATATTTTTATCTGGGTATTTCATAGAGTTCAAGTGAAGTTGCTCACGGCATGGGTGGGGTGCTCCACGGTCTGTCCTGGAAGAGAGAGGAAATAGTTTGTATTTGATCAGGTTAGGATCCACATGTCAAACACTTGACGCGTTTTATAACATCCTTAGCTCATTAAGTTGGAGTTTGTCCTCTGGGAGATTTTACCTGTTCAGGCGGACTCTGATTGACTTTCATGGATGGGAAGCGCTCGCTGTTGCTCCGTGAGAGCTGCCTGCTGGCTGGAGGAGACTGGGATGGGACGGGCGGAAGGGGCTGCCAGCCGTCATAAAATTGGGGATAATATGGAGGGATCTGATTCCCATTTGGAAATTTGGATCTGATTGCAAAAAAAGATGTATTTAAAGAAAAATCATGAGCTTTTGGTTGTGTTTGCTAATTAATGAAGTAATTGAATTGATATATTCTGGAACATAAGACCTTGGGATGTTCCACGCATCACCCAAGTTTCCCCACAGTTGGTCCTCATTTGGTGTGACAACATTTCCCAGGAGCTGCAGGGCTTTTTCTGTGAGCAGTGGACTCAGCACTGTGGGAGGGATGTTTGGAGGATACTGACTCACCATCTGAAACATGAAGAAACAGTTAGAAATTTGTGTGATGAAGGGTGATGTGGTGCATACCTTTAATTCATATTTTCTAAATAAAGTGGTCCTTTTTTTTCGCAAACAAAGCACTCACGTCGCTTCATAAAATTGAGGTTAAGGAGTCACATGGATTACTTTAATAATGTCTTTACTACCTTTCTGGGCCTTGAAAGTGGCAGTTACGTAGCTGTCAACGGAGGGACAGAAAGCTCTCAGATTTCATTAAAAATCTTCATTTGTGTTCCGAAGATGAACAAAGTCTCACGGGTTTGGAACGAAATGAGGGTGAGGTGAAGAAATGTCAGTGTGAACAAATGACTAAATCCATCAAAAGTAAAGCTTTTTCTATGGGCAGAAAGTGCATACATGCTTATACAACTTGTGCTTTCTTATACACTGCTAGGTTTTTTTAAAACAGGTAACCAAGTCAAATCAAGTCAGGTGTGGTCATACTGACTCACCATCTGAAGCTTCAGGGGAACATAAGAACTTTTAACATGCAGTCTGAAAGAATGTTTGTCCAATTTAACTACATAATGGAAAAAATGTATGCAATTTGACCGCAATGCGAACAGACTGAACAAACAGATACTTACAAAAGCGAGGGAAGAGAAGAGACTGTGAACAAAGTCAGAAGCAGGGGGATTTTTTAGGTGACCATCCAGCTTCCCCTGTCACAAGTAGAGATGAGTATGAAAAGTGACATTTGCAACAAGGATAGTGTACGTCTCATATTAAGCATTACGGAGCAGTATTTATTCTGGGCATACAGTAAGTCGTGTTTTTTTAACTATCATAGTGGGAGTGAAAAAAATTGGAAAATGTCCAAAAATATATATATATAACTTACCAGAAGATTGAAGCCATACTTTATCTTTTGCAGGCAGGATATGTATTCCTCCACAGTGGGAATACTTGCAACTATAATAAAATAAAATAAAAATAAACTTAATTATTATTATTATTTTTTTACATCCTTAGGAAAATTAAATAGCAAGTATCAAAATGTGTCAGTTGTTCACCAAATGTTGGAGCATTTTTCTTTTTCTTTTTCTTGCTTCCATCATCTTTTGGCAAAGCTGAGCCAATTTTATATGTGAAGGTCTCAATGTCGGCTGCAACATGGTTAAAGATCTCCTGTAGAGAGTGATTAAATGGATGGAAGAAATGTGTCAATAATGATGACAAAAATAGATGAATTAATAACACAGTGTGTCAATAAAAACAACCGACCGCATCTCTGTCCACATCATTTACTGAAGGTGGAATCTGCTCTGGCCTGTAAGGGGCTTCATCTCTGGGAAATGGCATTGTGGGTGAAGGTCGTCTGTCGTCTGAAAAAAGCAAAACAAAAGCTCAATTATACCAAAAGAAATCAGTGATACATGATACATTAGTGAGAGAACACTTTAATTCAACCCTCTAGTATTCCTCACTTAGGGGTCAACCTTGTGATTCTCAGCGGTCAAAACAGACTGTAGCCAAAAAGTGTAAAATAAATAAAAACAAATTAAAAAAGAAGAAATTAATTTACAATATTTTGTTTCAATAATATGTATTCTTTTGTATTTTGATGGAATTTAATGGTACAAGGCAAAATTCACCAATAAATTATGCACCACTAATTTCTATGTAAATTAATATGAATATTAGAACAAATATTTCATATATATATATATATTTACCTTTTTTTTAAGACCATTTAGCCCTTTCTTATCATTCATATATCATCATTATTATCATTCATATAGCAATGGCCACAACATTTTTCACCAAGCCGATGAAGTAAAAACATAAATACATTTTTTATATGAAAACTTTTCTAAAATGACTAAAGACCAATAGAGGGTTAACTTCAGGACATTTTAGGTTTTTTAAAAGTGGATTTGTGAAATGAATTCTTCAAATGATCACCATAGTCTTCATAGTTGTTGAACTGCGGAGGGGGGACTTCTGGGGGAAGTGGGTTTGACTGCATGGGTGAGAGAGCTGGTCTCTTCATGCTTCCCGGATGACCCTGGCCAAGGATGCTTTCCAGATGGCTCCTGCCAAACAGAAAAAATATATCACTGTAGAGCACTGATAAAAAAAAAAAAATTAATCATTAAGGCAGTAAGTCTAACAAAAATATGTATTTTTACAATCTTTGTAAAGTTACTTAGATACATTGAATATAGCTCACTTAATATGGATTTGTAGCAAAGACCTTTTTTTACGATTATATATTGAACTTATTATCCTGAGTAATCGAGACAAGGGTTGTCTAGACATGTTGTTGGCATGTATGTCCACTTAAAACATCACAATTTAGTACATTATAAAGTTAAAAAGCCAGATTATAAGAATGGACGCTTGATTCTCAGTACAACTTGTTTCTGAGGCAGCAGCTGACCTGATGTCCATCTGTGGTTCCTTAAACGGTGGAGGGGCATCCCCACCTTGCTGGATCGCCCTTTCCAGATCATTTACCACCTCCTGAGCCTAGCGATTCAAAACAGCAGAGATGCCTTTATACAAATATTCAGGGAACTGACAGAAGGAGTGGAAGGAAACTCCCACATCAGTCCTCAAGATATATTAAGAACGATTTATAATAGCCAGATGCACCGCTATCTACCCTCAGATGGATATAACATTTCTGAACACACAAACAGTGTTGTTCCTCACCCCGACCTCCTCACACTGGAACAGGAAGGCCTGTGGAGCTCTCTGGCTGGGATCCTGAACTGAGAAAATCACAAGGGAGTCATACACACAGCTGTCCAGAACGGCTTTCGTCTTCCTGATGCTACTCAAATGTACAGACTCCAAAACCTCCTACAATTCCAGGAAACAGAGTAAGAGTTCACTGTTAGTACTGGAACTGCCATTTAATGTAACATACTTTTTTTTTAGATTAGTGAACTTAAGCATAAAGGCTACCCTTGACCTTGGTCTCTATGTCACATAGCTGTAGGTGGTTGGCCTTGACCTGCATGATCATTTCCTGACCCCACACTTTCCCTTTACTGTCCATTTTCTTCAGCCTGTTCACACAGTCATCAATGCTGCTCATCTCTCTGCCATCTAACACAAAGGTGAACAGGTGCTAGGGAATGGAAAATGAAGAAAATGTTACTATGATGTATCATGATCACAGATATGTGTCCCTTATCAAAAAAGAGCTTGGGTATACAGTTGAAGGCCTTGAGAAATTCTCAAATTTTCCAGTTGAGTTTGTGTGGAAATCTCTATGGAACATGCAAGATAAGCTTTGGTTGTTTGTTCTTTTCAATAAAACACATTAGTGAACTGGGTGTTGGCTTTGTGCTAACAGATTGTGATTATGAGTCTGTCACAAGCAGTCAGCAGCACACATTTGAACATTATAAACACATCAGTTAATAAGTTAGTCACAAATGCATAAACCAGACTAAGACTTACCTCCACTCTGTGCTGAAAGTTGTCTTGCTGTCTGCTGATTGATTCTGCATACTCCTTCCTTTGCACTAAAGCAACATTATCAAGTTAAAAATGATAGTATTTCTTAGGATAGGTTGTGTAAATGGGTTTTCTACTTACTGTAGATGGATTTGGCACTGGGACGAGACATGCCAGACCCCTGGGAAGACGGCTCAGATGAGAAGCCTCTATAATATAATTACAACACAAAATGCCTGAATAAACATTCCCCCACATATTTTAATTGTAATATTTAAAAAAGATATTATAAAGAAATCCTGAAGATAACCCCCAAAAATAATTGAATCAGTAATGTTCAACGCGTTCTCATCCCAAGGCGTCATATACTGACGCTTTTGACATTTCGTCTACATCGAACGCACATGGCACCCTTTTGCGTCAATATGAGACGCAGATAGATATGGGCCAGAAGGCGCCTCCTAGCGGTCTAACCCTACCCCAGACCTAAACATACCCATAAGTTACCGAACAAAGCTCTGTGCGTGTCATATTGACGCTAAAGGGTGCCATGTGCGTTCGATGTAGACGAAATGTCAAAAGCGTCAGTATATGACGCCCTAGTCAATATGTTTCTTGTTTGTCTCACACAGAAATGTCTCACATTTCTAATATGAATATATTCTCAGTTAATTCTCAATTGAACTATTCTTAACCAAAAGCTCACAGTCAACTCTATTACAACATGCAGTATATGGCCGACAGTTGAGCTATTGCTATAATTTTTTTGTGTAATATTATCACGACTCAAGAGAATTCTGGGAGTCCAATTTTGTTGCAACAGTTTTGGTAGGGTCCTATTTTTGTTCCAAAATGAGAGTAAAGTCAAGTTTTTCCATACCAGATGTAAACAAAAATTAAAATGAAAACTACATGGAAAGATTAACTTTTCATTAAACATTTCATTAAATGAATTAAAAATAATGACTATCATACCTTTGAAAAACCAAATGTCTCATAAACTAACTCAGATATTAATTTTAGATACATGGAATAATATAAAACTTGTAACCTTTATAAATTGTCTGAATTAACTGTAAAATGTCACTGGATAGCAATATCTACCACCATTAAACAATTTAAATGATACTAGTTAGTGCATTCACTTTGGCAGCCCTAAAATACTACAACTGAAATGAACTAATACCAGACAATTCTGTGAAAAAAAACAAAAAAACAACTGAGCTTAAAAAAAAATTATACTAAAATAAAGTAGAAAGCTAAATGTAAAATTTTATAACCCTGCCTCATAGCAACCTTTAATGGCCTTTATGATATCTGTTATGACAACCAATATGAGAGAGATAGAAGGCATGACGTTCTACACTGAAACACCCTTTTATGCGTTTCAGGTTCAAATTCCACGCAAACACAAAGATAAACGTCAGCTGACAGAGATGAGGGAGACATGTACCTTTGCTGGAAAACGGGCAAAGGGTTACCCCCATACATTCTTGACTGTGATGTATAACACCTGTAATAACAACGTTATCAGTTTTGAAACCACTCAAGAAAAATAGCAGAACGTTTGAGCAGCTCTGCCAGGCAGAAGCATTAGTTATGAAGAAGTGTCTGTTCATCATTTGTGGTTTGACACCACTGATCTTATCTAAAAGAGCTAAGAAGTGTGAAGTAAGAACGCACATAATATCCTCAAAACTGGTACAAAGTCAAAAATATCAGAACAAGACCTTTCTGTTCACAAGTTGGTGTTCTTAATAAAAATATATCATTTCAATAGTTACTGAAGTCAATTAGTGAATATGCTAGATTCATAAGAGAAATGCCATTTGAGAGTGATGATTTATCGATGTATTTTTCATTACAGAGAAGTACTGAATGTTTTCATCCTCATACATTTCAGTTTGTTTTATAAATGTAAGACCTTTAAGATCACTAACAAAATCACATAAATTTGACTCATTACTTGTAACAACAATGAATCACTAAATGATGGCAGTAAATCATGGCAGAATCACATTTTACATAACAGCTTGAACAATTTAGAAAAGCTAAAACAATATGGCTTTCACAAACCAATTAAAATAAAAGGATTTTGAAACAAAACCTAGACATTTGTGTCTTTTGGATCACATAGCCTCTGAGGTTCTCAAAAACAGGCAAGAAGTGTCTAGTCATGACAAATAAGCAGCAAAAACTGCTGAAAGCCAAATTCTGGAACTTTCTCTGTAACAAGTTATTGTGCTTGGCTTGACAAGAAGAAAATATTAACAGAAGTAGAATGTCATAGCGTAAACCAAGTGTAAAAAGAGAGAAGAAAAAGAAAACACTTATTACCACAGCTCTAAAACAACACAAGTTGTAAAACAACAAGTTCAATTAAGGATATAACCAATCTGGCATTATTCAAATTTGTCACGGTCATATCAACCTGTAGGCAAAACGCCATATATCAGTGACTCCACACGCATTTGGTTATAAAACAGACGTTGTGATTAGCCAAATGATTGTACATTACCTCTGAGAAAATCCTAAACAAGTTTAAGTTCAACTCTCCAAATCTACGTTCAGATTACTCCAGAATTTAGACATATCCTTAAGTCTGTCTTCCTTGTGAACTGTGCGAGAGCAAATATTCTGGACTTCCTGCTCAGAAAAGCTGAGGTCAAAGTCTAGCTCTTGAATTATATTAAGTCAGAAGGTGAGAGCGGGTAGGTTTTTCCATTTATATCCTTGAGTACAAAGGTATTGTCATTAATAGGCAGCCCTGTGACGTGTAGAGAAGAGCGGCGCACACTGACCCTAAAATTTATTTCTACATTTACGTCACACTGAACGCACGTTGCCGTAGATAATAAACCATTATACAAGAATATTTTTCAACCAAATCAATCACAAAAAGAAAATGTTAGGTTTAAAATATTGTTGCAAATAAAAATATTTGGACCAGTTACACTTTTAAAACTAAATGTTTCAAATGGGTTTTTTGCACCGACGCCATATAACATTTTAGTGATCAGTTGTTAAAAGATTTTTTTTTCTTATTGTGAATAACATTTTAATAATCTTAAGAACCATAAATATTAAAAGTTCTTCATGAGGTTTTTTTTTTTTTTTTTAGGAGTGTAGGATGATGAATCATTTGTTTGCAGATGCCACTTGATTTGATGTTTTGTTATGTAATGCACTGATATCATATTGTGACGCTGAAACTGTTAAGCCAAACTCATCTTACTAATGTTATTCTTCAAATAAAGAGGACAGAAAAGGTATTTAGTGAATAACCAAATCTTTTATTTAATACGGGTATGTACACTTTTGACGACACTGCCAGACTGGCATGTTCACGAGGAAAGGGTTAGTTTAGAATGAAAACAGGAGGCTTCAGTGTGGACACCTATACTGTAGCCCTAGCCTGAGTGGCCTTGGCCAGGACTTTCAGATCTGAAATGCACTTGGCGATGCTTTCCTTCTCCTGAAAGACAAAAAAAAAAAAAAAAAAAGTCGATTATTTAAAGAGGTAGAGATAGTAATAACAGTAACAATTATTTTGTAGTTATTTCAGGTGGATATAAATCTATTCTACAGTTACATGTACAATGTTACATGTACTTACCATAGCAATAACAGTATGTTATGCATAACTTAACCTAAACCAATCCATAATTACATTGTAATTACACTGTAATAATGTGTAAAGTGTAACCTAAATTTCAAGAACACATCAATGACTGACATGTTTAGACCTAGAGTGATGTTGGGGAGCTCTTTTCCCCTTTTTCTTCTCATCTTCTTAGTCCAGTCATTTTAAGCCAAAATGGGGGTCAACCTTGAACAAATTGCAACAGAGGCAAACTCAACTGATTTTGTATCCTCAATATGTCCTGAGTAAGAAAAAAAAAGCCCCGAAGAATCCCATTAGGGGAAAGTTTCGAAAAAGACCCAAATATAGCCTATTCATTCTTTTTCTTATGTGAATAGGGTAAAAATTTTAACCTTTAGATATCACCATGAAAATTACTGAGTTGATTAATTGCATCAAGACAAACAAAAAATATATTACAAGTTTTTTTAAATGGTACAAACGGTGCATAATCTAATTACGTATGTGCTAATTTGCATAAATACCACAACAGATCTAAACATTGGGTACAGCAGGTGAAAATGTCTTGACACATAACAGTAAAATACTTCATGTTAAGGTCTGAATGGAACCCATTTAGGCAACCCATGAACATTAATACATAGAGGCAGGAAGAAGTACTTTAGAAACCAGCCTTTATTCATTTAAGAGATGGGGTTTGGGGCTGGGTCCGTAGGACTATTTCTGGGGATTCACTTTTTATTTTGCCTACCTTTTGTCTTCTGCATTCTCCTTACCATTGTCTCCTGTTCTTCCCTCAGACTCGTCCCCCAGAAACAGTCCCACGGACGCAGCCCCAAACCCAATCTCTTAAATGAATAAAGGCTGGTTTCTAAAGTACTTCTTCCTGCCTCTATGTATTAATGTTCATGGGTTGCCTAAATGGGTTCCATTCGGACCTTAACATGAAGTATTTTACTGTTATGTGTCAAGACATTTTCACCTGCTGTACCCAATGTTTAGACCTGTTGTGGTATTTATGCAAATTAGCACATATGTAATTAGATTATGCACCGTTTGTACCATTTCAAAAAACTTGTAATACATTTTTTGTTTGTCTTGATGCAAGTAATCAACTCAGTAATTTTCATGGTGATATCTAAAGGTTAAAATTTTTACCCTATTCCTGTAAGAAAAAGAATGAATAGGCTATATTTTGGTCTTTTTCGAAACTTTCCCCTAATGGGATTCTTCTGGGCTTTTTTTTTTCCTTACTCAGGACATATTGAGGATACAAAATCAGTTGAGTTTGCTCCTGTTGCAATTTGTTCAACCTTTTTTCATAAAATGACTGGACTATCTGTCCAAATAGCATCTTAGCACTGTTATTATAACAGCTGATAGAATGTTGAGTACAAAGTCTCCATCTAGAGGCCAAGCTAAAAATCACTTCAGAACAGATTCTGCACCAGGGATGGAAAACTTTTGGTCCTATAGGGCCACTGTCCTGCAGAGTTTAACTCCAACCCTGAAAATAATTATATATATATAAAAAAAAAAAACCTTCACCTGCCTGTAGCTTTCTAGTAATCCTGAAGATATCGATTAGCTTCTTCAGGTGCGTTTGATTAGAGTTGGAGCAAAAACTCTGCAGGACAATGGCCCTCCAAGACCAAAATTTCCCATTCCTGGTCTAGACTAATGTAGCATTTATATTTGGACACATTTGTAGTTTACTAAAAATGCTCAAATGATTAGGAAAAAGAGAACAACAACAATAAAAGACCAATTTTCTCCAAAATATTACATTCACTCCTCGAAAACAGTCACAATTAAAAACTCCCCCAGAATCGGTCTGCAATTACCATGCACATTAATATTAAAGTGCATAAGCTCACCATTAATAAACAACTCTGACCTTCAGCCTTAAACAAATGCCTCCTTTGTTTAACAAAGACAATAAAATGTCATAAAGTGCCAGTGGCGTGACCATCCTCCCTGTACCTGCTGTGGGGTGATGCTCTTAACAACGCTCTGTTCGACCCAGTTCACCATGTGCTCCTGCTCCATGCGGCGGTGCAGGTTCTGAAGCTGCACCTGGTAGTCCAGCCTCTTCTTCACCTCATTGGTCACCATGTGCAGACGCTCCCTGTAATTGGTCTCCAGCAGTATAGCCACATTGTTCTGATGGAAGATGGAATGAGGAATGTCACACAACGAGTAGTAGTGCCATTTTAAATGTTAATTCTAAATAAATAATTCTAAATTTAAAATGTAAAAAAATCATGTGGATTCATGATATTTATGGATAGTAAAGCAGGGGAGAGATAATAGGCTTGTTCGACTTGAACCGGCGCTGCACAGACCGATCGGTTTATGACATCAAAGTACCGCGAGAGCAATTCAAAAGCACAAGGAGCCGTCTGCTTTCTATTCGCTCCCGCGGTACTTTGATGTCATTCACCGATCGGTCTGTGCAGCGCCGGTTCAAGTCGAACAAGCCTGATCTGTTTTCTTTCACATTATGTCCTCCTCACCCTCTTGGCATCAAAAAGCAAATGTCTTCCTTCAACTCTCCACTGCTCCTTCTTCTCATTCTCAATGCTCTGTTCCAAGACAGCCATGGCCTGACCCTTGACTTCCTGAGCCTTTGCCACTTTATCCTGCAGAGAAGACAAGGAGAATCAGATGTTAGTCATCTGTATGACCAAACCACTCCCTCAGTTACAGGCTTTGGTTTCATTGTGCACAATATCAAATATATTAGCAGACAATCTTCAGCCACTTTTCCACTGTCGGACCAAACTGTTCTCATTGCTTAACTGTTCCATTCCGTGCTGATCCGGCCCCGCCGGTACGGATATGGTTTCATTTTCCACGTTGGGGCTGATAACAGAGCTCTTTGGAATGCAATATAAATGCGTCAGTCATCACCTTGGTAAAGTAAGAGTTAAAAGACAGTATGAGATTTAAATAGCGACAGTTTTATGGAGGATAATCATATTTATTTTAATAACAAACAAGTGACCAATCCTGAGTGGCGACGTCACGACACGCATTCTACCAGTTCTACCACTCTACCTATCGTGCCGTGCCGGACCAAACTCAAGTGGAAATATAACTGGAACCGTTCTTAGAACCGCTCGGCCCGACGGTGGAAAAGCAGCTATTCAGTCCTCAGTGTTAAGCTGCACAAGTTCACAGGCGACATATCTGTTGAATACAAAACATTACAAACCTCATTGAGTTTGTCGGCAAATTCGGCTACACTGGGCCCGAACTTCTTGATGCCATAAATGACGACAGCACCGATGGACGCGGCAGCAAAGGTCTCGTGATTGATTACGTAGATTTCCTTAGAGAGCATGTACAGGAGCAGTCCTGTGCCCAGCATATAAGGCCCTGCAGTCAGAAGAAAACACCACTGTTACGAACAGACCAGTGTATAAAGGTACTGGGGTTCACAGAAAAGAATCTCTACACAGCTCTCTTGGATAAAGAGGGTATAAGTTGTGAATCACAACTTTATTGTCGGTCTACTCATCGCATAAAGCTATCCTATGCACAAATGGCAATAAATGAAATTGAATATGGCTTAAGTGTGATGGCTTAAGTCACATTTGTTCTTTCAAGAGAACAATACATCTATTTACTACGAACTGTTGCTGTACAGAACACTTCTGCATAAAGATTCTACAATAATTTCTACTTTAGAGTGAACTTATCCATGAACTTATCCATGAACTTGGATAACTGGGAGACACTGTGGCATGATGGTCATATGAAAGGTCAAATGAAAGGAGGCAATAAAGCAGACAACCCCACCTGTCACACCAGTCTTGGGGTATAGCAGTGTGAAGAGCTCCTCTGGGAAGATGCCATGTCGGACCTTTCCTCCTTTCTCGGGCAGAGGAGGTACTGGTGCAAGACTCTGGGAGGACTGATGAAAGGAACGGGAGGCCTGTACAAGGCTGGAGGAAGAAATTAAAAATAAAGCACAAGGTTAGAGTTCTATGTGTGTCCTTGATTGTCATTTGTTTTCCAGTACTCTTCAACCACAGACTGGCATACAGAGCACTGACCACAAGATCTTACATACCAAGCGCCAAAGGACCCGTTGTTTTTCAGGGTGTGACCTACAAGAAATAGACAACAACAAAAAAATTAGAAAAGGACTGAAAATCAGTGACTGTCACTTTCATTAATGTGAATGAGAGTTGTCAGAGTACTGCTAGTATGTTTTAAATGCAATTTTCAACAAAAGATTAAATTAATAATTTGACCCAAAATGAATGAGTGCATATTTTCCAGCTGTCACACTTGGCCATTAGTTCTACCTGTCATTAGTTCAATATAATTATTAACATATGGTAACACAGTGTTTTTGATTTATGATGATTTTGGTTTATTGTGCATATCTAATAAAATGCACGTCCTTGCATAGCCTACATGACAGAAGTACCAAAGCTGTCAATCTCCCCAGGTTAGGCAAAATCAGATATAATTTGCACTTCTGAATGAACAATAACTAAGTGGTATTACAATTAAGATGTAAATTCTTAAGCTTCTAATATGCTATGTGGTAAAGTTTGAATGTGGCATTAGCTCTCAGCTAACTGCTACACCACTCAATACAAGGACATACTGAAAGCACATCAACTCTGCGATCATTTTCATACAGAAATGACTGTCTGAGCATAAAAGCTGGACTTCAATTCATTCAATAAGTCATTAGAATTATAATGTATATTAATTACAGCACAAAAACACGTTTCACTGCAGATTCAAGTGCGGCCATTCACACCGTGCGGCCTAATTTTACCCTTCAACTTCACATTCACTTATAAAACCGTCTATTTAATCCACACAATCAATGCGAAAGGTTAGAGTAGCTTTCATTGTATAAATAACCCACCTGAAACGAGCACCAGTCTCGACAACATGCTTTACTGGGTTAATGACAGGATCCCTGGCCGAAATGTCTTCTGTACCGGGCTCTCTGTGCCCTTCTAGACCAAGGATGAGAAACTCTCGCTGATGATATCGCGAGATCTTCCGCAAAACTACGCTTTGAACATCCGGGACATCGACACTCTGACAGGGAGTCAGCAGGTGGCGCCAGTTCATCATACAAGAAACCAAACAATAAAGGAAACGTTGACACTTTCAAGTTGCTGCTAAAAATAACATGAACATTTGAACACATCAATGATGACAGTAATGTCAACAAGCATTTCAATACTTTTTCATATAGAGAAACATTGCTCATGCGATGGGAATTTGCCCAGTAGTAGGGCTACATTGAACAGTGGTAGCCTAAATGTGTTTAATAATCATTTAGGCTATCTTGAACTTTTGTTTTCATATTCTGTTTCTACACCCACTTCAACTTCGATTGAATGATGACTTTACAAATTAATGTGTTTCCAGACAAAGATCAACATGCATTTTACAATCTTGCTTTGATATCACACTGAACGTTGATTCTTTGCTGTCTTTCTCTTTTTCTCCAGTCCCTCTCCATGCGCTATTGCCACATTTAAACAGCCAATATCATAGCATCGCCTCCAGTCCTAATCTCAGGGCCCATGCATGTGTGGCACTAGTTTCAATACGCATGGCTGCTGAGATAGAGGAACTTATACAAGTTGTGAGGTTCATCTTACTTCCTGTTAAGCAAGCAAGGCAAAAGAAATAGACCGCCCTTTGTTGAATGAATAGTTTTCAAGTGCTATGTCAGCTTCAAATCGTTCAGACCCTGCTTTCACAATTATATTCACTCCAGGGACTCGTCTAAGAACAGGTACTTTCATAAAAGGTTGTAAAGCGACAATTATGCTAAAACTTGTTCTAGTTTATCTACATTTATGAAATTATGTTGGTGTAACTTTTGAATGCATGCTTGCTATTCAGTTTCAACAAGTTGGAGCCTAATACATTTAAATTGTGCTTTATTTTTTAAAGAAAAAAGTTCATTTTTACTAACTGAAACACTTATTGGAAGGGAATGTGGATTTTCAGTCAATGTAGTGCCTAAAATTGTTGCAGATCACTACATGGGAGCATTGTATACTGTTATTGTTTTAGAGACATTTTCCAGAGATTATTAAGCAGATATCTGCATATTAATAAACACCGTTTGCATTTTAAATTGATCATTGATGGTACAATCTTTTTCTTTCAGCTGCACGTAGCTCAGTTCATGCCTGTTTTGAAACAATATGACAACAGAAGTGAGTGACTGGACACACTTCATCTTACAGTATGTTTAGTATTTAATATTTGATACTGTATGTAGCCACTGTAAAAAAATATTTTATTGTAGCTGTGAAAGAATAAAAACACTAAGTGTGACCTCAAAAACAAGAGCAAAATTGTAGCTTTTCAGTTTTTAACTTATTTTATTACACCAGTTGTTGTTGACTATCCTCATTTTGAGTCATTCAGCTGATTTAGGATGGTCTATTTTTGAGCAATAATGATATAGCACCGCTAAAGGTTGGATGATATATGAATATATATGTTGTTTTTCAATTACAGGAAATTGCCACTTCAGGAAACATTCATTTACACTGTGAGGTGACATTCCAGTGCCTTAACATATAGCACAAATTTTCCAACTCATTCAGCCAGACAGAATGGAAGGAGCTCATGACAACAAAAGGTCTCCGGCCCCAAATTACGAGTATAAAGTGGAGCAGCGTGCCGTGAAGCACAGAGAAATCAGCCATCGCAATAACACAACATCATGTCGCAGTCCCACAAGAGATCTGGACACAAGGTGGATTAAAAACGAACTGCATCGCAAAAGACAGTTTGAGTTCTTCAAAAGAAGACCAGTAGACCATGGCACATACACACCGTTATCTGCAGTGCCAAGGCACAGGTACTCGAGGGAAACCCTGCACGAACCGGAGTTTATGACGCAAACCTTTACGTCAACCAGACTGCCCTTGATAACAAGTCCAAATGTAAAGCTCCAGAGAGATGGCAGAAACTTTGCAAATCAGGTACAGAGTTTACTATTAGCCAGGTCTTTGGCCTGTGACTGATTGTTTAGATGTTTTGTGGTTTATATTTCTTTTAGACATTTGAGCTGTAAATTCAAGGAAATGTTGTATAGTCTTTAATTACATCATCTATTTTAATATTGAAATTAAATGTCCAAATCCTAAAGACAGCCTCCACTACAATGAATGATGAAAATGATCCCGGGCTGAAATCAGATGGATGGGGTGTCAATTCTGTTCAGCTTCAGAGGATAGTGAAAAAGGAGCGAGGTTAGTGGATCTTCTGATGAATAACTATAACCAGGCCACATCTAACATCGCTTTAATTTAAGCACAAAGCATCATACTTAACAAGACATACTAGGGTTATGTTGTAAAAAATGCAAAATAATTCAATTTTCAAAAAGTTGTGGCAGAACATGTTATCTTAATAATATTATTTTGTGTTTTATGTATATGTACATACAGTATATGATCATACAGTTCTCCTTAAAGACATCACTCAGCTCTCAAACACCCAGAAGACATTACAGACTGCCAGCATACAGACAGAGTGAGTTGCTTTTACATTACCTTTACTAGACTGTTTGCTCTTGCGGTTTAATATTTCAAAAGCTTAAATTCAATTATAATGGACCTGTTTTATAAATATTAATGCAGCATTATGAACTCTCTTTGTTCAGGTCTGGATGTGTTACCGTCAAAGAAGCGGTAAGGAATTTGGTGATTGTTTAAAAAAGAAAATTCTCATATACATTTGTAAAAACAAATAGCTAAACATGTAAATGCTGTTTTATTTATTAATATAATAATTCATGTTTTCCTCTCTTCTTTTTTCAGGATGTCCACCAGTTGTCTGTTTATTTAGAGGTATGGCAAGTATGCAGTCACAACCTATAAGATTGATATTCAAAAACACCAGCTTTTCCTGACTTCATTTGATAATGATATGTTACTGATAATGAAATGTGACATCTCTATGCAGGAGGCCTTACATAGAGAAGAGGCTCTTAAAAAGAAGCTCTCCAGCCTCCAGAAGAGCGCCTCTACATTGCTGCACTCTACAGAGCTCCTGTGGAAGGTACATTAGTAAACTACTTCTTGCTGAAGCATTATTCACACAACACACACATGCACCTGACGGCATTCTAAAATCGAATCAAACACATTGACCGTGTGAACTAATTTGTACAGACGGTCAGATGTCCTTGCTTCCATTGAAGCACAAGATGTTCTTTATTGAGTTCATGCAGCTCGAGTGCTGCGGTTAAAAATGGATCAAAAGGAAGACAAAACGAATGCATGAATGAAATTCATGGTTATTTTCAATTACTCATAATTACTCGGTCATACAATGTCACTCTGCATAATACTGGCTTCAGCAATAATGACGAGTTTCCTGGTTTGAACCCAGAAGACAGTAATGTAGAGAGAGTTGGGGGATGGTCTTGTGGTCAACATCATCCGGCTCGTTATGGCTTGTTCGGAAAAATAGAAAGATGTTTTCTTGCTCACACACAAAATGGAGAGCAGTGTAGGCGTCAGAGAGGGGTTTGTTTGCACTTTTGTGATGCTTCAAACTCAACCTGTTCAAACTTACACATTTTTTCCATTTTGAGCTCATAACAATGTCTGTATTTCTCTCAAGAACCAATATAGCAATGCTAAGGATGGTAGTTGTCACACAGGATGCAGTATGCACAGAAACTGAAAACTCTTGGTTCAGTGGTTCTCTATCTCACTGACACACTCGCACATTTCCTTTTCCTCCCACAGACACGTTGTGATGAGGACTTGCTGAAGAGTAAGATCAAAGCTCTGGAGGCTCAGCTGCAGGTTTGCATTAAGGTAAGACCGCAAAAGATCCAACTCCAGCTCTGAGAACTTACAAAGCAGTCAATTCAAAACAAATAATCTTTTACACTTAGATTGCAAGAATCAAGTGGTTTTTTGAATATTTTTCTGCTTTTCAAAAGTAAGTTTAACATGCGGCCCTGGATAAGTACAGGTCAGAGAGTTTGAGACACTTTTAAAAAGAAATAGAAGATAAATGCAGCAATTTGCCCTTTCAGAAGGTTCCTCGGGATGGAGTGAAAAAAGTGGTGCTAAAGATGGAAAAACAGAGGGAGGAGTATGAACAAAAGGCTCTGAAGGCTATTCAGAGGGCGGAGAATGAGAAGGCGGAAGCTCAGAGCAAAATGGAGTACCTCCAGGTAAGTACCTGCACAGGTCAAAAAAGTCTCAATATTGATATATTTTGTTATAACAAACTTTACCACCATATATTGCTAATCAGCAAAGGACAGAGCTCTTGCTTTCAGAACTCCTAGCTGGGTTGTAAGAATCCAATCTTCCCTTCCCCTAGGGGGCGCTGCAGACGGCACACACAGAGTCAGAGTGGTGGCAGAGGCTGTGTGAGGAGCTGAAAGAGGGTTCGAGTCAGCTGAAGAAGAGGCAGGATGAGTGCACCGATCAGATGCTACAGTTGCAGGGTCACTTGGAGGTATAACAAAGCAAAACCATGATGAGTGAATCAAAGGACTTGAGTGACACATCACAGATTTCTGCAAAACCTGACAAACCACAGGACCCTGGTCAATCTGCTTTCAGCACAGCTAATCAGAAATAACTTTTTTTCAGAAACGTCTGAATAAAAAATAAACAATTACACTGTCCCGCCAAAAAAAGTTGCTGTTTGGATTTAAATAGGCAAATGTTTAAGAGTCTATGATTGGATCATTATTGCAGTGATTATCATGTTTCTAGCATGTTACATATTTGGCAACAGTCCATCAACTCTAATTGATGGAGTGTGTAGCTTTTCATTTCTTCAACAACCATGAAGGAAGACAAATCAAGGACATTTTCCAGGATGACAATGTCAAGATTCATCAGGCTCAAATTGTGAAAGAATGGTTGGGAGGGAGCATGAAGGATTATTTTCACACATGAACTGGCACCTCTGTGTCCAAACATTAAATTAACTGGGGAGACTGAAAGTAGACTTTACAGAGTGCTGGACTCTTGCATTGTCAATACAAGATCTTGACTAAAAATAAATAACATCACAACATTTATTTCCATCAAGAGGTGCAGACATTTTTGGTCAAGATCAAGTATTGACAATGCAAGAGTCAAGCACTCTGTAAAGTTGCCATTCTTCATGCTCCCTCCAAACCATTCTTTGAGTTACATGGTTGTTTAAGAAATTAAAAGCTATACACTCCATCAGTTAGGGTTAGAAGAACTTTTGCCAAGCACATAATATGCTAGAAACATAATAACCACTGCAATAATGATCCAATCATAGAAGCATTTATAGAAGTTACTTTTTTTTGGTGAAAATAAGTAATCCAGCGTTTTTAATTAGAACTGACTGAATGTTCCTTCTCAGGTTGTGGCATGTTTCATTTATTGTTGTATAAATGTTTGTGCAGCGTTCTGTGGGACAGGAGGAAATGCTGAGAAAACAGAGTGAATCTCTTCAGTTAGAGAGAGCACAGCTTCATTCCTGCATCTCAGAGCTGGAGGAGGAGAACCTCAACCTGAGAGAATATCTACAGGAACTCAAAGGTGCTGGCAAACTGACTTTCACTTCAAATATTTAGATAAAGCATTCATGGAAATATTTAGAAACGCTTAAGGAATTAAAGCGTTTCTAAAGGAATTATTTCTTTCAAATCACATTTCATGCATCTCTCTTTATCTGTCTCTTTCTTTCACACACTCACAGGACACAACCACGAGTTGTGGAACAGTAACACACAAAGACATGAAAATGCTTCAGTGTTGGACCAACTCCTGCGGACAGATAACGGCATAGCAAGACAACTGAGAGACACAGAACAGAGACTCAGAATGAAAGAAAATGAGGTAAAGATCTGCCAGAGAGAGCACTGAAATTGAATTAAGGCAAGATATTACAGGCAAAGCCATTGTTGTTTTTTTGCACCCATTACATAGCGGAAATAAAACATCCAAAATACACATTTGAATGTTTATTACACTTTATCTATTTGCATCTGCAGATCTCAATTACAATACATATCTTTAATTGCTGTTGCCTCACAATCATGATGTTTAGCCAACAATCTCCACTTCAATACTTTTGGTTTTCTACAGTATATTCTTAAGTTTTGTTCATATATCATTTGCCTGGTTTATATAATATTTTATTCCTAAGAATAAGGTGAATTTTTTTTCTGGCTATTGAAAGTATTTTCCTGTTTACGTAGTGGTAAATATACAAAATCTTCTCCGTAAAAAAAAAAAAAAAAAAAGAATTTTGAACCTAGATTTCAAACTTCTGTTTTAGAAATGTATGCTGGTATTTTAAATGTAAATGACATTAAAGAAAATACCTTTATTATCCTTATCTTTCCTTAATAATTGTTGTATTTAATATTTTCCTTTATGATAATAAACTACAATTGAACTACTATGTAAGACAAAGATCTTTCAAATATTTAATATCTAAAAAAAAACAAAGAAACTTTTATTAGCTGTAGAACAATAAAATAAGGTAAACCAACAAAACATTTATGCTGTTGTAAAACATTTATGCTGTTTCCTTTCTTTTAGATTTTTTTCTCTCTATAAATAAGATATAGTTTAACATAGTGTTGTCTTGGTTACCCGGCAGTACACAGAGCTGCAGGCGGATCTTGAGGCCCTGGAGCAGGAGTGTTACGGCTATCAGTCCCGACTGACCCAGTGCCGAGAAGAGCTGAACATACTGAGGACGCGCCAGAAAGGCAGCAGGGTGAGACTCGAACATCATACTGTCTCACCAATGCGTGACTATAAGTCTCTTGTTAGACTAGTTTTCTTAGAACTTTTGAGTTTCTATGCACTTGGATGCACAAGTCATTTAAAATTGAGACTACATTACATCATGCACAACATTCTCAACACTTTATCCCCATTTCATTTGGTTTCTCTTGCACATAAATAATTGTCCTCCTCTATCTCCCCGAACAGAGTGGCTGTTGTAGGACCTGGCTCTGTATATGTCTGTTCTTACTGCTCATGATGCTGGTGGTGGTGGCTGGCCTGTGGTTTTATCATCCACCTGCTAGAGAGCAGCTCCGCCAGTTTTACTCTGACCTGGAACAGCGAATGGAGGACTACCTCATACAGGCGGCATCAGATCAGCATGGAGCCTGCTTTAGACCTGTGTGACAAGCAAGAGTAAAGCCAAGAGTCTTAGAGATTTGTTGTTTATATTTATTTTTTTATTTCACATTTTTAATAGATTTTTTTAAAGTTGGACATATAATGTCTCTATTATTTTGCTAACTTTTTATTAGGGGTGTAACAATATATCGCGTCACAAAATATCGCAATACAAAAATGCAACAATATGCATCGTGGATAGTGACAATATGTATTGTGTATAGAAAGAGTGCAAGCATATTTGTCTAAAATAATTCTGTATTTTCAGCTTCATAATCATAAATATTTGTATTCTGGTGTCACCATTGTCCTGTGCATTGAGTTATAAGCACCAAGTCCAAGCCTATTCATTTACTCCCACAATGTAATATCAAATTTAGCATTTTAATCAACAGTACATTTTTTGTTAACCTTTTCCCATATGTCTTGGAGTATCGCAATAATATTGTATCGTGAGTTCAGTATCGTGATATGTATCGAATCGTGACATGTATCGAATCGTAACATGAGGGTATCGTTACACCCCTACTTTTTATGGTTCTTTGTATTAGTATCTAAAACGGACCAAACTGTAAATACTGGTGACGTTACAAAAAAAAAGTGTTACAATGAGTTAATACCTAAATCTGTATCCCATATATAGATTGTACCATTTTTTTACTCTGATAATTGAAATGTAAAAACTGGACTTGACTCAAATGTTAAGTCAAAAGTCAATAGTTCAAGCCTTGAATAAATGAACTATTTACAACTGAGATTTTTTGTTGACATTATTAAACAACATACTATTTGTATTCTGAGCTGTAGCTCTATTTTACTGAAACATTATTTCCAGATAGGGGTGTACATTTCTTTTAGTTAGCACTCACTGAGAATAAAAGGACAATATTGTCCTGTTGAATGGCTTAAAAACACATTGTCATGACAGGTCACGCTCTTTAGCGTTCCAGACTGACCTACACATTAATGGAGCTCTGACACAGCTCATTTGAACACATTCACACACTGCCCCTCCCCTTGCCCAACACTGCTTTTCACCATGGTTTCCTGTGTAAAGATAACCAGAGCACATTAAAACATTCATTCCAACAACATTAACGCTCTTAATACTGTAGCTTGACAGCCGTCATACAGGGTGAGTCATGTTATATTTTCATGGAAATGAATTTGGTTCATAGATGTACATTTACAGAGGAACTTTTTTATGGTTGAATTGCAGCTTAACATGACAAAACTGGAAGTGCAATACCACAGTATGATGCTGCTGTAGGCCTGAGGTGTTTTAACATAAGCTGGCTAATAACACAGGCTGTGCAACAAAATCTTATAACTTATACGCTATTTTCTACTACAGTATCCAGTTTGACAAAAATTGGAAGTGTTCTGTTTGACTAATGTAACTTTATGTATTTCTAGAAGCTCTGATAAATGAGGTCGCCTCTTCTGGTATGTTTTGTTGGATTATGTTTTTGTACTTCTGTGATATCACTGAAGATCTGTGCCTTCAACATCAAGAGTTATGGGGAAGCAAAGGCCAGTAATAAGAGAGTTATGGAGATTTTGATAAAGGTACAAAAGATTTTTGACAGTATGAATAAAGATTAAATGTGTCTGTCTATCTTAAAACATCTTAAATTCTTGAAAATTATTATTATTATTATTATGTAATTTCTAGATCATTTCTCGCTGTGACCTGAGTTTGATTCAGGAGGTTCGAGATTCTAGAGGTCAAGCCGTATCTGCACTGTTGATGAACCTGAACAGGTATATATTTACTGCATGTGTCACTGATGCATGCAACTAATTAATGTATAATATAACAATGTTTTCATTTCGCTTCCCCCAGGTTTGACACATCTCACATTTACACTCATTTAGCGAGTAAAAGAATGGGGAAGAAAACGTACAAAGAGCAGTACGTGTACATTTACAGGTAATGAAACTTTTAAAATGGGTGTCGTGCAAAAATGTTAACACAAGCGAAGTGTCAGTGATCTGTAGTGAACATACCTGAATATTGCGAACACTAGGAGCGATGATGAACTCATCCAGCATATGCTGTGTTCACAGAAAAGACATGCTACAGGTGAAAGAGCAATACCAGCATCCAGAATTCAATGAGACCGCAGAAGGAGTTTTTTCCAGAGAGCCGTTCATCATATGGATCCGTTCTCCCACAACATGTACGTTGCATTAACGTTTCTAGTACCTGGAAATAAAATAGCACATTACAACACAATGATTAGCTCAGATACATTAATATTGAATCTGATTGGCCGTATCATCTTACAGTGGTGAAGAACTTCGTCCTCATTGGTCAGCACACCTGTCCTAAGAATGCAATGAAAGAAATGGAGGCACTTTATGAGGTCTTCCAAACAGTCAAGAAGAAATGGAAAACTGAGGTACACCAAACTTATAAAATATATTAGAACCATAGACAGAATGACATACTTTATATTAATTTCTCGATTGTGTAAAAAACGTTTTACCTTATCTAGAATGTGATGTTCCTGGGGGACTTAAATGCAGCCTGCAGCTATGTTACCAATAAAGGACTGAAAAACGTGCGTCTCAAGAGCGACCCAAAGTTCCACTGGTTGATCAGAGATGAACAAGACACTACAGTGCGTGAAAAAACACGCTGCGCTTATGACAGGTCTTACTTTCTTAGCAAACCTATACACAATAACCATATTGTGACAATAGAGCGCTGCAGGGATGACATAATTTTGTATAGGCCAACCCGGAAGTTAGCATCACACTGGTTTCCTTGACAAGAGCCAATAGGATTTTTCCATTGACTTTTGGATTATTGAAGAAAATAACCAACACATGTATATGATTCTTACATTTTGATCATCAAGATGATCTCCACAACTTTTATGAATTTTGAATCCTAAATACAAAATCGCCAGAAGTAAAAAGCTATAGGCAATAAATGAACTACACCAGTCACATGCCTCACCACCGCTAAGCTTCCGCCAACTCTTTCAGTCTTTATTTAAAATCTACGAACTTGAGTGGTTAGTGAGTAGATGAGTTTCTGTTTGCCGTGATAATGTTTAATGTCCCCGACATTATAATCTATAATCTCATTTAGCCACTTGTTAGCAACCACCTTTTTCAAGACACGAGTGGGGTATTACTGATGTGTTTCATGTCATAGAATAAAACGTGAAAATATCACAAGCTTGTGTTAACCACAGACCTTATTTCAGGCATTTGACCAAAAACCCATGCAAAAACCCCACTGACTTGAACAACCGGTCTGGTTGTCTGAACTACCAGACCGGTTACAATGACTGGTTGACCGGTGACCGGTAACCAATGACCGGTTACAATCATTGGTTACAATGATTTAAAGAGATTGTTTTTCCCCAAAAAATTATATTTTTCCTTATTTTATTCACCCTCATGATATTTTAAACCTGAATGAGTTATTTCTTTTATGGAGGTTAAAATGAGATGTTAGGCAGACTGATTCGACACCTTTTTTATTTCATGGGAAAACTAAAGTTAAAAAATGCTAACTTACAACATTTTCAGGTTTTAGGACTCATTCCTGCAGCACTCTATAGCATTCTGAGTCTAAACTACAGTTACCAGTTTGACAAAATGACATGCCAATGTATGTTTGATAGTCTAACAGTTCAATCTTTCTGAAAATCCCCTTTAGGATTATTATTCATGGAAAAGAACTCATTTCAGGGATAGTTCCAGAATCTGCTCAACCGTTCAACTTCAAACAAGAATATAATCTATCTGAGGAAGAGGTAAACAGTACTGCAAAACAGTTAATAATTCATAACCAATGTTTGAAATGTCTTTCATTTTTTGCATTTAGGCTTTGGAAGTCAGTGACCACTATCCTGTAGAAGTGGATTTAAAAGCAAACCATCGCTACCTCCTGCGCCACGAACTGTAAAATGATGAATATCTGTGAATATGGCCTACAAAGTAGCTTAATACTGTGATAACTTACTGGTATTTGTACTGTGCTCCGGTAATCAACATCTGATACTATGCAGTCTGTGTACAATGTGGTCACACAAGGAAACACAAGCGGCAGAACACATACATGTTTTTAAGGCACTTAACTGATGCTGCAGAGAAAAAATGTGAATGGATAACCCTTATGGAAAATAAAAGCACATATTAGCAGAAAAAAAGTTTACTACACTATTTAAGCCATTTTGGTATATTTACCCATGATGTTATTATACAAATTATTTTAAATTATTCAATAATTTGCTTTGCTGTTCTGCTAGGTGTCCTGTATTTGATGTTGATAATAGTGGAGATGATTAAATAATAAACACAATGTACTCATATTGCCAGTCTCATTGTAATACTTGAAATTGTAAGAAAATCTAACATGGATTAAATTCACAAAACTCCAATTGTGACTCTTTAATACTCATATATATATAAAATGAAAGGTCCTTTTCTTATTTAAGTCAGCTCATATTTTGTCAGTCCCTTACTCTGTTTTGATCAAGAGGAACAGAAGCTACTGTATGCTCTTATGCTCTTTCACTCTGTAATGTCAATAAATAATTCACGCTATAAAACTGACTACACAAACTCGTGGCTCACTAAAAAAAAAGAAAACTGTCATAATGGAAATCATCCATCTTGTTCATCTTAAAAACAGATTTTACTGAGGTGTTTGCATGAAGCGTTTGCATAAATATACTGTTACTCATGAGGAGGATGCATCAATTTAGCGGAGACATGGTGTGGTTGAGCTACTCAAACCACAACCTAGAAAATGTCAAACAAGGCTGCACTCATGCAGCAGTAATACACACACACACACACACACACACACACACACACACACACACACACACACACACACACACACACACACACACACACACACACACACACACACACACACACACACACACACACACACACACACACACATACTATGTAATAAATCAAGTAAATATAGGTTGACATACTTGGTTAACTTTTAATACTTATATTTAACAATGTTAATTTACATTGCATGCCAATTTAACCATTTTTGTTCAGTACATGCTCAATTCTGTGATGTTTCTATTCATGCTCTTGTTGTTATGGCCCTATTTAAACAGGAAGCAGCTATGACATGATGTGGCACGCATCACACACGCTCATTTTGTCAAGTGGTGGAACATTCAGAGTGTCTGTCATGTCTGTATTTGATTTTGTCGGTACGGGGTGAAATTTAATGCTTAACACTGTTGTGTCAAAAACAAGATGGAGCAAAACATTGCTGATTTTCTAAAGGACGCATTCCCAGGTAAGATTTTTGTGTGAGACTTTTTGTGTAATGAAGAAGTGAAAACTTTTGTAGCCAACTGCATGTTGTGATTCTTACCACTAAGCCAATTTATTACATAAATAATCTGACTTTTTTACCTTAAGTCGATATAAGAAAAGTCCATAAAAATACAGCCCAATGTACCTTGCTAATATAAAGGAAGTTTCTGTTTAGATTTTTCATAGGTGGCTAATCCATATTTTGAATTGTGCATTGCATTGTGTTGTGTCTTTTTTAAAATAAAAACAGAGGCAAACTTTGATCATCTACACTCTGATGACGACGTTAACGTACCTCAAGATGAGCCCGACATGGAGGACGACAACAGTCACAGAGAATCCAGTGGATCTGAGTCTGACATAGATTTAGAGTGGGCGAATAAGGAAGAGGAAACTAAGAACTTTTCTGAGAACAATAGGAACTTCTCATTAGATGAACAAAGCATGAAGGCAGGATCTTTGTCCTGTGGTTCAAGAGATGACGACGATGCAGGTGAAAACAAGACACAAACCCAAAACCAGCAATTAAGCTTGCATGATGACGAATGCAGAGAGAAGGAAGTCGAGACAAATGCAGATATCCATCAAATGAACAAGGAACAAGCTGAAGATGTCAGTGTGCTGGAAATGTTTCTTCCAAAAGGAACTGACTATGATCTGGAAACAATGAGCCCAGAGACCCCATCACACCTACTGTCCTACCAGATGGTGGATAAACCTGAAAATGAGAGCTCAACTTCCAAAGAGGACAGACTGGAGCTTGGGAGCACTGAGGAACATGTCCTTCAGCATGCACCAGATGATAATGAGCTCAATTGTTTTAGTGCCATAAAGTCAACATTGCAAGATTGGCCAGAAGCATCAATGGAGGTCCAGTCTGGGGATGAGATGAAAGAGTTTACAGAAGAAGATCATGAAAATCATGAAAGAGAAGAGGAAGGTTTAGCAGAGTACCCCTCTGATTTGTCTCAAAGTGATAGTGGGGACAGCAGTGAGGGTCATGAGGGTGGACAACCCACTCACATGGACACCAAGCTGGCTCAGGTGCAGGTTGAAGAACTGGATTATTCCTATGAGATGAAGAAGCTAGAAGAACCTCCTCTGAATTACAAAGTTGTAACTTCAAGGAATGATGATGTTCAAGTGAAAGATGGATGTATGGATCCTGTAGACATGCTCACTTATGTCAAGAATGAAGATCTGAAAGTGGAGACACCTGGGAAATCTGATGATGACATATTGTTCCAGACAAAGCAGGACAGTATTAGAGATGACGAATATAACAGTGAGATTTCAAACACTGGGGAAAGTTCTGATTTTGGAATCTCTGCGAATTTCCAATCTAATTCCAGTGAATCTTACATGACTGAGCAGCCTGACTATGATAGTGATATCAGCAGTGATGGTGAATACTGCAAGAGCCAAGAAGAAAACCCCGATTACACTTCCCATACAATCTTGGAGGAAAAAAACTCAGCTGCCATGAAACAAAAGCACAACTTCATGAAAGACTTTGCTAGAGATCGGAACAGCATTGACCATGAAATAGAGGATGTGGTGGTCACAGATAGTCAGAAAGAGGTGTGTGATGTGGAACATTTTTCAAGCAATCCAGCATCTCCTAAAGCAGGAATGGAAGGATCTTCTGAGACATACTCATCTGAAAACAGAAGTGTGAGTGAGTCACATCCACTAGAGGCCAAAAACAACAAAGAACATGATAACAGTGAACACTCAGAAGTTTCAGACATTGGTGAAAATATCAACACTTTGCTACCTGGGACATTTTTGACCTTGATGGACGATCACAACCTGAAGCTTGACGAATATGACTGGGACATTAATGACAAAGAAGTGATCTGTGATGAAGAGGACTATTTTCAGGAAGAGCTGGAGAATGATGAGGAGGAGACCGAGAGGGACTGGGAGAAAGAAAAAACAAGAATCGAGGCATTTAACAGATTCTACCAGACCGCCGAAGGCGAGGAAAACAAAGGTAAATGCTTATTTGTGAACCATCTTAAAGCCATAAAGCATTACCATGAATCACATTTTTATTAGGAATTTTATAAATGAATTTTACCTTACTACTGGATAAATTCTTTCCCAACAACTACAACAGGAAGAATCCACAAAGTGACGTTTTGTTTGGATCTAGAATCCTCTCTTTATGAGGTGGATAGTGACAGGTAAAACAGATTTCTAAGTTTGATTCTTTACTTTAAAAGTAAAGTGTTTTGCTTAACATATATATATCTTAGATTTTAGTTCAACATACAAGCTCATATATTTGATTGGCATGTGATTTGCTACACAGCAGTGAAGAGGAACTGAGCACAAAAGGTTGCATCAGAGAGTTGCATCCTCCAGAGTCCAGTTCAGACAAAAAAGAACGAAGCGACAGGGAAGACAGCCATGAACCCTCAGAAGTTTCATACATTGAAAATGTCAGCACTCTTCTGATGGATGAGGACATGAATCTTGATGAATATGACCATGACATTAATGTAGAAGAGTTCTATAAAATGAACTCAAGTAAGGCGATCTGTGATGATGAGGATGATTTCTTGGAGAAGCTGAAAAATGAAATAGAGAGGGACATGGAGCAGGAACAAGCGAGAATTGACAGATGCTATGAAGAGTCTGTAAAAGCAAAGCAAAATGAGGGTAAGTGCTTAAATGTTTTATCGAAATTACAATACTGTTGAAAAACATTGGGATCAGTAAGATTTTAATTAGAAATTAATACTTTTATTCAGCAGGGGATTCAATTAATCATATATATTTCAAATATTACAAAAGATTTAGATTTCAAATAAATGCTGTTCTTTTAAACTTTATATTTATCAAAGAGTCCTAAAAAAAAAAGTATCACAGTTCCCACAAAAGTATTAAGAAGTTAAAATATAAACTGTAATATTACTGGTTTTCAACATTGATAATAATATGAAATGTTTCTTAGGCATCAAATCAGCATATTAGAATGATTCCTTAAGGATCATATGACACTAAAGACTGGAGTAATGATGCTGAAAATTCAGCTTTGCGTCACAGGAATACATTTCTTTAAAATATATTAAAATAGTTATTTTATATACAGTGAGGAAAATAAGTATTTGAACACCCTGCTATTTTGCAAGTTCTCCCACTTGGAAATCATGGAGGGGTCTGAAATTGTCATCGTAGGTGCATGTCCACTGTGAGAGACATAATCAAAAAAAAAAAATCCAGACATCACAATATATGATTTTTTAACTATTTATTTGTATGAAACAGCTGCAAATAAGTATTTGAACACCTGTCTATCAGCTAGAATTCTGACCCTCAAAGATCTGTTAGTCTGCCTTTAAAATGTCCACCTCCACTCCATTTATTATCCTAAATTAGATGCACCTGTTTGAGGTCGTTAGCTGCATAAAGACACCTGTCCACCCCATACAATCAGTAAGAATCCAACTACTAACATGGCCAAGACCAAAGAGCTGTCCAAAGACACTAGAGACAAAATTGTACACCTCCACAAGGCTGGAAAGGGCTACGGGGAAATTGCCAAGCAGCTTGGTGAAAAAAGGTCCACTGTTGGAGCAATCATTAGAAAATGGAAGAAGCTAAACATGACTGTCAATCTCCCTCGGACTGGGGCTCCATGCAAGATCTCACCTTGTGGGGTCTCAATGATCCTAAGAAAGGTGAGAAATCAGCCCAGAACTACACGGGAGGAGCTGGTCAATGACCTGAAAAGAGCTGGGACCACTGTTTCCAAGGTTACTGTTGGTAATACACTAAGACGTCATGGTTTGAAATCATGCATGGCACGGAAGGTTCCCCTGCTTAAACCAGCACATGTCAAGGCCCGTCTTAAGTTTGCCAATGACCATTTGGATGATCCAGAGGAGTCATGGGAGAAAGTCATGTGGTCAGATGAGACCAAAATAGAACTTTTTGGTCATAATTCCACTAAACTTGTTTGGAGGAAGAAGAATGATGAGTACCATCCCAAGAACACCATCCCTACTGTGAAGCATGGGGGTGGTAGCATCATGCTTTGGGGGTGTTTTTCTGCACATGGGACAGGGCGACTGCACTGTATTAAGGAGAGGATGACTGGGGCCATGTATTGCGAGATTTTGGGGAACAACCTCCTTCCCTCAGTTAGAGCATTGAAGATGGGTCGAGGCTGGGTCTTCCAACATGACAATGACCCGAAGCACATAGCCAGGATAACCAAGGAGTGGCTCTGTAAGAAGCATATCAAGGTTCTGGCGTGGCCTAGCCAGTCTCTAGACCTAAACCCAATAGAGAATCTTTGGAGGGAGCTCAAACTCCGTGTTTCTCAGCGACAGCCCAGAAACCTGACTGATCTAGAGAAGATCTGTGTGGAGGAGTGGGCCAAAATCCCTCCTGCAGTGTGTGCAAACCTGGTGAAAAACTACAGGAAACGTTTGACCTCTGTAATTGCAAACAAAGGCTACTGTACCAAATATTAACATTGATTTTCTCAGGTGTTCAAATACTTATTTGCAGCTGTATCATACAAATAAATAGTTAAAAAATCATATATTGTGATTTCTGGATTTTTTTTTTAGATTATGTCTCTCACAGTGGACATGCACCTACGATGACAATTTCAGACCCCTCCATGATTTCTAAGTGGGAGAACTTGCAAAATAGCAGGGTGTTCAAATACTTATTTTCCTCACTGTAAAAATTGTTTCTGTAGCTCAACTGTTACACATGACACTAGCATCAAGGACATAAAAAATGCCAGATAAATGAATGAATGAATAAATAAATGAACGAACAAACAAACAAACAAAGTAAAGTGCACATTTCTCTCTCAAAAGTAACAGACAGGAGGTTTAGGTTGGATCAAGGATCTTCTCAAAATGAGGAAGATAATGATAGGTAAGATGGATTTCATTGATTTTAAAATTTCATTCAGATTTTAGATTGGTAAATTTGTAAACTGGTATTTTATATTGCCTTGCAGCAGTGAACAGGAATCAAACTCAGAAGATGACACTGCCAATGTCCAGAAGACCGAGGTGAGAACATCAGATCATCAAGCATACAACACAATAATCAAATAATAATAATCTCACATCATCTGCTCTCCACGTTTCAGGACCAAAGTGATTCTGATGAACCACATGAGAGACGTTTATATGCAGGAAGGTACAAAGTTTTACCAAAGGGGTTACAAAAGGCAGGCAAGCAGCTGAAGGAACACCCCAAAAGAAATAAGGTAAGTATAAACCCACTAGAATTAAAGAACATTAAAAAACAGCATAACAATATAGATAAAACACTCATATTTTTGAAGTTCCATTTTTTTTAATCTGGAGACAGGTTAGAAAAAAAGCTTTTTTGTCTTTAAAAAACATCGCTGTTTTCCTACTACACCCCATGACGCTTTGCACAAATCATGGGAGTAACTTGCACAAATTTTGGGAGCAACAAATGAATGAATAACCCCAAAAGCTCGATTATTTCTGCAGCAATATTTCGGACGTGTTAAATATCACGGTAGTAACAGATGTCTGTATTATGCAACATAATTATGCAATACACACGTTGCCTTAATCAAATATGTTTCTTAAGTGGAACATTGAGTGATATTTTAAAGTGATTTCCGTCATTTTGACGGATAATAAATATTGCATACCTGCTTTAGAAACATTCCAGTAAACACTTACATTTTAAAGCACCCGTGTGAAAACAAGCCTGGAAAGAGACGTGAGGATTTGGGGAGAAAACGAGAGATAATTAGTGCATTGCAGTTGATTATTCATTATTCATTTATTAGACCACAAATGTGCAGTAGGCTATTGGATAAGGAATATTTGTAGCACAACCTTATGATTTGATTCAGTATTTTTGAGTGGAACTACCCCAAACCGGACGTGCCTTCCATAATCTAAAAAGCAGGAGGCTCGTTAGGAAAAAGGTGGATATAAATACCGGTAATAAAAAATAACAGTGTTTTGAGTCAATAAAAACATGCTCATGGTATCATATATATAGCAATACCATTATACATGTACAATGCAAGTTACTGCACTTGAATCAGTATCCAGTAATGACAATGACTTTAATAGTAAGTCATTACTAATAACACCAATAAGACTCTGACTGAACTCTGTCTTGATCTCTCTAGTGTCTTGTTCTGCTGCGGTCAGTGTTAGCAGTGAGTCTAGCGACAGTGGTGGGGCTGCTGTCTTACTGCTGGGCCACAGACAGCTTGGACTGGATCTACTGAATTCACATGGATTTTGGATATTCAACATAATTCAAAACACAAAATAAAAGTCAAGGCCTCTGCATTATGATAAAGAAATCATTGCACAAGACCATGCAAAATGTCATGAAACAGACAAGCAAGCACACTGAGATAAGACCAACTTTATTTCCTTACAGGATGCAACCTAATATTGTAATGTTTGAACAGCGCTTTGAAATACAGCTTCTTCTTTTTTTAAATGTTTATGTCTTTTAACATGGAAATCTCTGTTTTTTATGTAAACCACATTTAGATAGATTTAATCATCTTCCGTTTTACTAGGAAAAGTGATACATTTGCAGATGTACATGGTCTCTTGCCCCTACAGGACACCTTGTACAAACAAGTGCTTTCAAAGTAAAACTGACCTGAAAAATAAATACAAAATAAAAATAAATGCATTTGATACATTCCTTTATCCCTGACTATATCTGACTGCAGTTAATACGACATTCTTTTATTGCTATTGCTTTCTAATCTCAATTGTCATCCTATTAGGTTGTCAGCAAGCTATATTCCATAAACATGCCATGCAGTTAGTGTATTTTTAGGTCTGATTATTATTCAGTGCCTTCTTCACTACAGCATAAAATATGATGTCTTAGTGCAAGTTACCCAAATTCTAGAAAATTAAAACCGATTGCATACAATAGCATGGATATTTCTTCTTTAACAATCACCAGGGTTTCTGGAAATATTATTAGTTCCTCAAAAAGCACGTCTCTCTCTGTGAGTGCTTTGGCTTTAAAAGTAGCTATACAAATTAATTCATCTTTCAACCCTTCAGATAAGAAATGTAAGAGGGGAAAAGTACCTGTAAGACATGCTCAGCTTTCTGTCGTCGTTTTCTTTGGCTGAAATTATTTTCTCCATTGGAACCTTTCAATTTATAATGTTCATTAAATGCTTACTACAAACACATGCCCTGATTAACTACTCGTTTTTCATAACAGTCTTATAATGCATTTCAGAAAAGACAATGTAAATAAATAAATAAATAATAAATATCTTGTGAATCAAAATTACAGTTGTAAGGTAAAGTGCATTTGATACTGCATTAGCTGTGGTGACTACGCAAACTAATAAAGAAGAGGTGCCTTGTTTGATTCCATGCCGGTAATTGAATACACACAATCTTTTCCGCTTGTGAACGCACATATCCTCAGCCTCCATGTTTGGGGTCTTTTTTAAATCGCAATGTTCATGATTCGTTCTCGCTGATGTTGCATCAGTAATCACTCCCACGTGTGTGTTTTTCCGACAGTTTTAAATGGCCACATATATGTCCATCTGCTACATCCAGGACACTGGTCCGCACAACATAAATTCCAAACTACTTCAGACCGGGCCACATCCTGTCACCGAAAGGCCCCTCTCCTGTAAACGAGAGAGGTGACGGTGCTCCGGGCGTATACAGGTCGGAGTCTGTATCTGACTCCCCCTCGGCCAGATAAGGCCTGAGACGGGTGCACAGCGTCCCGCCTCCCCCACCAAAAAGCCCCAGACTCACCGGAGGCACATATTCCCCTTCTCTGGTCTGAGAAATGCTAAAGCCACTAAAAGAGCGGTCTAATTCCTCATGGTCCACCGAGGGAATGGACAGAGACGTGTCACTCTCGACGGCTGCCTGCTGCTGGATGGGTCTCCTGGACCTGCGCGAGCGGCTGTTGTCACAGCTCTCGTGGAACGGTGGAGGCGGGAGGCGGTACAGTGAGGGGTCGTCGGTGCCTATCGGCGACACTCCTCGGCTGTTGTTCCAGAGAGGCACGCTGAGGGGATGTTCTTCCTGCTGGTGCCACGAGGTAGAGGGCCGACACTGGCTGTCTGTGGGAGTCCTGTTGGGACCAGGATGGACAGGGGACCCGCTCTTGTTTTTATCCTCGTCTTTGTTCTGTACTTTTTCGCTATTATCGTCAGGGCTGTGGTAAGGAGGAGCAGGGTAAGGGATTTTAAAGCCCAGGAGAGCTTCGGTCTCAGATCGCGGGATGCCCATTTGTGTTGTATACACGCTGACCAAAAAGTTGAGTTTGAGGTCCATTGCCCCCACCTGCACAAGGGGAGACAACCGGACTCTTCAGCACTAACATTGTGGGGCTATACAACCACATCAAATGAACTTGACACACTGTGGTTCACCTGTTTCTCCATCTTGTTCAGACGCCCCATCATGCTCTGGTCCTCAGCCATCTCTGTTTCGCTTTTGGGTTTGTCCTTTTCTCCTGTCCCGCCTCCTTTCCCCACAATCTGATCCACTCTAGTGATCCAATAGACCATCACTTCGACACATAGTCAATACGCCCTCATTCACACTGAGATTCAGTGCTTAACTGTACACTGTACCTTGTCAAGTTAACAGAAATTAGCTTTATGGAGGAGAACTTGACCATGCGAATGCAAACATAGGACAGCAGGGTTTAAACCATAGGGAAGAAAATGAATTGAAGCTTGATTTGCTGAAAGTGAATGTGATTTTGCATGCTGCATGCCATACTGCAAAGTTGTTGATCAGCATGCATTCATCAGGGTCTTCAAAAAGATGAATCTTTCAAACAAAGATGTGCTGCAGCATTGCACTGAGATGAACGCTCACATTACTGCAGTGAAAACACATCTGAGTGTCTTTCTCTGCAAAGTTATTGACAGCAGTGTTGGGGAGTAACTAACTAAAAATAAAGAAACGGCATAATTTCAGAGGGGAAAATCTGATTCATTCATTCTAGTGAATCAGAATTTAGTGAACCAGTTTGTCCTAAAAGGCTATATCTATCAAGTGTGAATCTTTCTTTTAAAACATTCTAGTGAATTTGTTTTTCCCTAAAACAGCCCTCTATGTCTTATCTAGTATTGGTTAGAATCAGTATTGCTATAGTTAACAAAACTATTTAGAAATGTGTATATATATATATATATATATATACAGTGCTATGCATAAGTTTAGACACCCATACTAAAGTTGACTAAAAAGAGGAATAAAAAATCATCTTTTGGAAACTGAACTTAATGCCTTAATTTAAAAAATTAGGAAAAATCCAACCTTTAAGGACACCAATTTTCTTTGTGAATGAATAATGTATCGTAAATAAATAAATGTTCTTCCTTAAAATACAGGGTGCATAAGTTTGGACACCCCTATGTTAAATTCCCATAGAGGCAGGCAGATTTTTATTTTTAAGTATTTTTTTTTATTTATTTTTTAGGATACTATGCATCCTGATAAAGTTCCCTTGGCCTTTGGAATTAAAATAGCCCCACATCATTACATAGCCTTCGCCATACCTAGAGACTGGCATGGTTTTATTTCAGTTAGCCTAATAGCTGGTTTGATTTGCATTGAGAGATGATCTTATGGAAAGTACCCCATGCCAATCTCTAGGTATGGTGAAGGCTATGTGATGATGTGGGGCTATTTTAATTCCAAAGGCCAAGGGAACTTTATCAGGATGCATAGTATCCTGGATCCATGAAGTAACTGGCCTTTAAAAATAAAAATCTGCCTGCCTCTATGGGAATTTAACATAGGGGTGTCCAAACTTATGCACCCTGTATTTTAAGGAAGAACATTTATTTATTTACGATACATTATTCATTCACAAAGAAAATTGGTGTCCTTAAAGGTTGGATTTTTCCTAATTTTTTTAATTAAGGCATTAAGTTCAATTTCCAAAAGATGTTTTTTTATTCCTCTTTTTAGTCAACTTTAGCATGGGTGTCTAAACTTATGCATAGCACTGTATATATATATGTATATATATATATATATATATATATATATATATATAACAATAAAAACACAAGCACGTAATAAAATGACTAAAAATTAAACCTCAACATATGAAAGTAAAAGCTAATTCAAAATACTAATAAAAACTGCAATAGTATATAAATAATATTAAAATATCTCTGGTCAGGATCATTCCTTCTAGTAAATTGGTTCTATTGAGTGGTTCATGTAAATGACTAATAACACAGCTTCAATTTGAGTCCCTGCGATATTTAGTGTACTTCTTTATAATGGAATATTTTGTTAAATGCTGCTGTTAATTATTGTTTTTAATTCAGTTAGATTAAGGGTGCATATACATATATATATATGTATCTGCAATATATCTGTTCAAATTTGGTTATTTCACCTTAATGGAGATTCTTTATTTACTCAAAAATCCAGTAAAATATATCTCAGATTAAATTATAAATAAGATCATCAGATAGTTGATTTAGAAAGATTTTTGCCCCCTTAAGGCCCGATATACTTCAAGAGAAATCGTTTTGAGAGTTAAAAAAAGTTAGCTACGGCTGGTAAACTACCATTGTACTACCATTGGTCCGTGGTGATTACGTAATAGGTAGGTGTGCATGGAGACTCCGCCTTCTTTCACGCCGAAATCTTTTCCAGTTCATTTCTCCTGTTCAATTCGTGGAGGTTTGTAATTCTGATGAAACGAGACACTGACACTGTTTTTCATGTTTAATACGGTAAAGCTACTTGAATTTACGCAATCTATTGTATAAAGTGCTATAAAAATAAACGTGACTTGATTTTACTAGAGTGCCGAATTGCAGAGCTCATGCAAACAGATCCACGTTGCAATGATCAGATGCTTTTCTTACGCTTTATTAAAAAAAATGCTTTCTGCTTTCTCAATTTTGTTGTGTGTTTATTTTGTTATTGAGAGGAAAGCGCGCAGCACATATTTACATATTCATCTAAACGCCGTCTCAGCAGTGTGGGCGGCTTCGGATGTTCGCTTACAGTATATCGCTGCTCACGTATTTAGAACTTCGTTTTACCCCTAAACAAAGAACGAAAAAGAACTTTGCATGAGTATATCAGGGCCTTTAAAATATCTTCCCCAACACTGATTGGCAAACATACAAATGACAATGAATTTGTATAGTAAAAAATGTGGGGAAATAAATTAAAATCAAATCACAATGTCACCTGGTTCCATGCCTTATGATGCTTTGTGTTTTAAACACTGTACATTTTAGTTATTCTCTCTTTTTTGAACCCTGGAACATCATGCACAATTGCATCAGTCCCCCGGTAAGCAGGCTGCATGGTCACACCATAGTGAGTAATATTGCACAGCATAAAGACAATTTTTTTATATATATATAATTTTATAAATTAACTTTTGATAAATTCTAAAGCTAAATTCTAAAGCAAGTAATTATGGATACTTAAACCCATCCAAAATGCAATTCTTTCTCAATGTGAACATAGAATATCCAGTTAACAATGCTACCAGTTATCAACAAGTTTCTCCACATGTTTTTCTTTGACTCTTTTGACATTTTACAATTGTAGTTTTATACTATGCTGTCCAATAATAAACCCATTCAGCCTGGGAAGGCCATTGGTGAATTGATTACGTACTTCTTGTGACGAGGGGTCGAGGGGGGAGGGGGACCCACAATCAAATCTATCCTGGCAAAGCACACAGAGAGAACATGGATACCAAGCATCATCAAGCAACACATGGGAACCATTCCATACACCCCAGCGAGGACCGTCGACAAATAAGAAAGAATATATTCCATACATGTCTGTTCTCACCCACTTCTAGGAACAGTGTTTCATGTTTACATGTATGATAGAAATGGTTTTTGCTGTTGGAATATATTGGTATATGTGTGGATGCTATTTCACAACATATATGAGGCTTATTTGAGAGAAAAGGAGTGAATCTGAATTCAAATCATTTTGGATGTGACACAGAAAACAACCACTGTGAATGTGATTTTGATCAAGCAGTGTTAAAGTATTTTTCCTCAATTTTTTAAATCTTTCTTCAATACCAAACAGTGACCACCAGAGGTTGCAGCCAACAATCCAGCTACAGCTCTTGACAAATACTGATTGACTACTGAAACAGGTGGATCGTGTCATTGTTAGAGGGTGAAAACTTTGCGATGTGGTTCTTTTGTTCTTTACGAACTAAAGTCTTGCCTGGCCTGAAGGTTTTTGATGCGTGACAGCATGTCCAGATGGCCGGCTGAATACTGCTCAATCACATCCATCACGTCATAGGGCCTGAGGCTCTCTTTAAATCTCCTCTTAGACACCAGGAACCGCATAATACTGGGGAAGACAGAAAAGTTACTGTAACAGAGCGATAAATACAGAATTCAATAAACATTTGACTGTCCCACCAGTTAAATGACTGTTTTCAGTTTTTAAAATAATTATAAATAATTTATCCATTTAAAAAGTATTTCATTTTATTTCAAAAATCACATAATTCACTTTTATTTTGTTTTTAAAAATAATTGTTGTGAAACCAAAAATGTACACATAATTTGTTTTAGTCGGGTGATAAATGTGTCTTACCAGATTGCTCTGATGGTGACCTTGAGTCCCGGAGAGAGATCCGGCACAAACTCGCAGTTGAAACCCCTGTCGTCCCCAAGCTCCTCTGGAAGGCTCGCCTCTACAACACACAAACGGACAGGCTGCTCCCAATGTAAAGAGTCCTAATGTTAATGATGAACAGCCATTTGACAAGATGAAAGATTACAGAAATCATCTGCCATGGCAGACATGCTCGATAAACTGCTAAGGTGCTCCACATTATACAACAGTTAGTTCCAGTCTTTGAATTTGATTGGCCAAGCGGCGTTCCAAGAGTGATATATGGTCAAACGGCACTTGCACTTTTCACTGTTAGAATCACTCTGCTTGTCTGCATCCCTGGTGTTCCAAACCAGAGTATGTGAGAGTTGTGGAGTGAAAGCAGTGTTGTGTGTTTTTTTATATGTAACTTGAAATAATATCCTTTTTACAGAACTGTTGTATAAAATCAATATCATGCATGCAAATGATGTTGTTCTGAATTTTAGCATGACTATTTCAGCCGTAGGAATGAGGCTATGCTGAAATTCAGTACATTTGCTCATGATATATTGCTAGATTAAAACCCATCATAGATTATCATACAGGTTTGGAACAACATGAGGGTAAGTAAATTTTGCCTTTTTTTTTTTTTTTTTGTGAGAACTATTCCTTATGCATGTCTTTTAGTAAGGCACAATTAAATCACGCATTAGACACACTTTGGAAAAAAGTAAATTCTACTGTATATGACAAGTGAGATTTTTAAAATTGTAGTTAATTTATTCCACTCTTCAGAAGTCAAATTTCTGAAACTGATAGCCCTCCTAATCTCAGGATCACTTTGTCAGCATTAGTCTTTTTTTGACAGAAGCTTCAGACATGCTTTTATGTTTCTATGTGCATTTGGAGCTGAAACAATAGTTTTACTCATGCATGAAGCACTTACCAGGACCTGCTAGTCTGAGCATTTAACGCGATAGCACATGTGAGAGAAACTTTTTTGCACCTAACAAAATCTAGCAATCGGGCAAATTTCAACCCCCTATGAAAAACAGTTTACCATGTGAAGCTAGGACAAAAAAAGCTTAAATATTAGTACTACATGTGTCATTCTCATGCCATATGAATAAGGATGTGACAGCCGAAAAAGTGCATCCTATTCAAATGACATAACCAACTAGTCGAAACTGCACAAGACCGATTTCTGGAAACAAACTTGTTTCCTTGATAAGCTGAGAAATTTCTTCATGCAGGTTAGTGCAAAGTACTTGATGGAAAGTGTAAGTTGCAAAGTGTTTCTTTAACACCTTCATGGAACACATTCTGTCATGGGATGAGAAATAGATCCAGGCTGAGACAAATAGTAACGTTAAGCTTTGATCTGCTATTGCACTTCACTGTCATATGGGTGACAGATAAGGCTAATACAGCTGCTGTAAAAACTATCCAAGCATCAGAAAAGAAATTCATATTTTTTGCGTGATGCTTCAAGTGAGATGAAACTTTCAGCCAAGGGTTCATGACAGAGAGTGTTGGATGATAGGCAGATCTGTGAAGATATGCAGCAGCTCGATAATTAAGGAGCCGTTTTTAAAACATGCATAGTGTTTCTTTAGCAGACTGGTGTTGAGATTTTTTTGGACTAGTGCTAAAGAGATGCAGCCCCAGACAACATAATTTGTCTTACTGATTAAGCCCTCAATCGCTGCCAAAATGTGAAGAGAAAAAAGAGATCAAATGTGAAAGATAAGAGAGAGAAAGAAACAGAGAAAGAAAGAGAAATGAGAGAGAGATGGTCAAAGATGACAATGACTTTAATCATGCAACTGTATAACACATGGCGTTGCTTATATTAGGCTTATGCTACATTATGATTGGGGAAGATTTGCTTTCACATCATTACAAGGCACTTTCCATGAAAACGGTACTGACCGATGTCTCATGACTTTTCTTAAAGCACAAATTTCACACTTTTGTTGTGAGGACCATTAGATATGTTAGAGGAACTATTATGTAACATAATTAACGTAGCGTAAAAAGTAGATTGTTTTAAATACATAAACTGTCTGTATGCCTCCCTTAAAATAGTGATTTTGACCTGTAAACGTTACAATTGAATGATCTAAAAAAGTCATCCTTTGAAGAAATCTGTTGAATTTTATGTTCAATGCACTGTAGTAAAGAACAATTTTTAATTATTATTACTAATTATTACTAATTTTTAAAGTTATTGCAATAAATATAACATTTCATTTTAGGTTATTGAAGAAATAATATAACCCATCTCTACAGCATGGTGAGAATTATTCATGTTTTTCTCAATTGTAGACTTCACGCTCAACCATTAAACCCACGTTAATGATGAAGAAAATACTTTAATTCTTTAGTTTTTCTTTAATTCAATGGAAAATATATAAATATAAGATAAATTTGCAACTCTGTTATTTGACCAGTTGCTCATTGTAGCATATTTATCACTATTTATTCATTTTTAGTAAATAACAAAAGCACACATCAGATTTCTTAATAACAGGGTTACAGATATTGAACAGAACCAGAATATTTAGTTTGACCTATTTTGTACCCTATTCATGGAAAGTCAAATGGTACGATACTGGAAGTGACACCTGTTTCTAATATGTATGCTGTAGTGACACTGCTACATCATTTATTCATTTGAATTCACTAAGCTAAGGTCTGTGATGCTGTTGTTTGTGATTTATCAAACGTAATATCTTGTCATTTCTGCCATCTCTAACCTTTTCGAGAGAGTGATCGCTGCATCACGCTTACAGATTCTGATTATATATAGTCTACTTCTGAGAGAAACTGCTCTGTCATTTCGTTGCTTTTTGGATCATATTTCTGGATCGTGGCCTAACCTGGAGAACTCTTCATGGCGAAGTCCTCGTCTTGCAACTCAATCAGCACTTTATTTTTTTCCAGTAGAGAGAAATGAGAGAGAAACTGATGAGTGTGCAGGAAGTGAAATACATAAAATGGATCAATTTATATATATTTTGAAGTTGAGCACTGCAGAGTTATGCCAAGAGCATAAAACAGATGATGAGAGAAACACAAATGGGCGAATTCACTAATCAACTGTCACTTTAGCTAACGGTATTTCAATGCAAAAAACTACATCTCATTCACTAACCACCTATAATCCAGTTTAATTGTCATTCTTCCTAGGGCAAACATGCTTCTTTGTAAACCAGAAATTGCTGCAGTGAACATTTCATTTAGCATAAAATCTGATTTGCATAGTTCCTGTAGTGAATCGGATACTAAACAATGCAAATACGGTAGCACGTGCAAATAAATGTGTTCATGTGTTCATTCTTAGTGAATTCCCCCCGAAGCATTTTCACCATAGATGAAATATGTTGTGGGGATCAAGCATCTTAAAGGGATAGTTCACTTTGAAATTAAATTTTGGTATGTTTTAGCTTACCTGAAGGGCATCCAAGATGTAGGTGTCTTTTTTTCCGCAGTAGTTTCAATTTTGATATTTTTAGGTCAAACCGTTCTTGTCTGACAGTCATATCATGCAGGTCTATGGTCACGATCTCAAAGAGCATGCACAGAGTCCAAATTAAAACAATTCCCCATCGTCCAAATTAAACAATTCCCCATTGTAAGTACACATTGATGGCCTAAGACATGAAACGAGCGGTTTGTGTGAGAAAACGAACAGTATTTATATCGTTTTTACCTCTTATAAAACAACCACGTCCAAGTGATCTGAGGGCGCGGGCGCTTCCTGCTGTGTGACGTGTGCGCAGACTGGTGCATAGATATATACACTAGATGTCGCATTAAAGACATTCGTTCCAATGAACTGCCGTAGCCAAGGCGACCTCTAGTGTATATATCTATGCACCAGTCTGCGCACACGTCACACAGCAGGAAGCGCCCGCGCCCTCAGATCACTTGGACGTGGTTGTTTTATAAGAGGTAAAAACGATATAAATACTGTTTGTTTTCTCACACAAACCGCTCGTTTCATGTCTTAGGCCATCAATGTGTACTTACGATGGGGAATTGTTTAATTTGGACGATGGGGAATTGTTTTCATTTGGACTCTGTGCATGCTCTTTGAGACCGTGATCATAGACCTGCATGATATGACTGTCAGACAAGAACGGTTTGACCTAAAAATATCAAAATTGAAACTACTGCGGAAAAAAAGACACCTACATCTTGGATGCCCTTCAGGTAAGCTAAAACATACCAAAATTTAATTTCAAAGTGAACTATCCCTTTAAGAGCATATAAACCTTCTCCTATTAATGAATTTGTAAAAGGAAAGGAAAGGAAACCATAGTTACTGCAACTGAAAAGCCACAAATCAACAAACATCTTCAGACCAGAATACAACGTTACACTGCAATTCTCTGTGGACTCAAACAATATGTTTTGAAACATTAAGTCACTTTCATGTGTTTCAGCAATGGGACCGAACCTATGAACCTTCCGAAATACAGATCAGTCTTTCTGGCGGGCTGTTTCTTTAAATAGAAAAACGCACCTGCTGTCTTATGAATTCTAATAAATGGAGTGTCACTGACATCATCTTTTCTGCTACGACACATTAAGCAATCCGGAGTGGCATCTGTCTCTGTGCCAGAGAATTAAGAACTATCCTCGCTAGCTGCTGAAGACCCACTCTGATGCTTAAACTTCAGCATCAAAGGAAGAAAAAGCAAGATATGCAAAGTGAGTATTGTAAGTGAATACAGTATACTAGTGAATGCAAGAATTTGGAAGCTTGCAGTGTATAACAATGGAAATCCCAATAGTCCCATGTGTGCACATAATAACATTCTCTGACCTTCAGAGTTCTGCCGAGAAGCTCCATCTTTCATTCTGAAAGCGTGTTTTGCAGTGAAGCTCAAGCTCTTGGTCACTTTGCTTTGACTCTCTTTGACTCCGTCCTCTGTCTTGAGGGTCTTGGTTTCCTTTCCCCCGGTGCTCTTAGAGGGACTGCCTTTCTCTTTTAAGCTGGGCTTACGACTGCACAGCGGGCACAATGAAGCACAGAAGACAAACAAAAAAGCAAAGGAAACAGACAATTCATCCTGAGCCCACACTTATAGGCGTCTGTTTTAGTGTGGGACAGAAATAATTCCTGAAATCATCCAGTGCTAGAGAGAGAATACACAGTAACTTATATCAATGACCATACACTGCAAAAAAGTAATTTTCTTTATTCTCTATTTTTGTATTTCCTAGTATATATTTTCTAAAATGTCTAACTCTCATTGACATTTTTGTTTTAAGAACAAACCTCACATATATTCTTAAAGACCCCCTGTGGTGAAAATCACGTTTTTAATGTTGTTTATATGTCTATGTGGTGTTTTTAATATGCTTTAAGACAAACCATGTGCACATTCATCAGTCAACACCATTACTGAATATTTTCTCCTTAAAACTGCAGTGAACCAAAGACGTAGCCCTGTTTCCTACCATCACAAACATGTAACTAATCCTGTCAACGTGCGGGGCTTTTCTCCACTCACTCTATAACGTTCAAAGTGTTTCTAAGGATGCTGATTTTTAGCAGGCAGCTGTCTGATTCTGAGATGGCGAACGGAAACGTTATTTGTGATACATTAGCAGCACTTTATTAGCTGTTTGATAACGTAGTCAAGCCAAAGGCTTATCATATCAATTACCATTATGTGTTTGATGTTGTAGAGAGCGATACATTAACGCATTACCATTCTGATTCATCTTGTAGATGATCCTGTATAATTCGCTCTTCCTCTTCTGAATCAGTTTCTGGTACATACAGGTGCTGGTCATAAAATTAGAATATCATCAAAAAGTTGATTTATTTCAGTAATTCCGTAAAACAAGTGAAACTTGTATATTATATAGACTCATTACATGCAAAGTGAGATATCTCAAGCCTTTATTTGTTATAATTTTGATGATTATGGCTTACAGCTTGTGAAAACCACAAAATCAAAATCTCAGAAAATTAGAATATTACATGAAATCACACAGTAATTACACAGTAATCCCATGGTCATTGAACCAGGTTTTGGTTATTTTGGCAGTGTGGGCCGGTGCAAATCCTGCTGGAAAATGAAGTCAGCATCTCCATAAAGCTGGTCTGCTGAAGGAAGCATGAAGTGCTCTGGAAATGTCCTGGTAGACGGCTACGTTGAGTGGACAGCACAGTGGACCAACACCAGCCGATGACATGGCTCCCCAAACCAACACAGACTGTGGAAACTTCACACTGGACTTCAAGCATCTTGGATTGTGTGCCTCTCCATTCTTCCTCCAGACTCTGGGACCTTGGTTTCCAAATGAGATGCAAAATTTGCTCTCATCAGAAAAGAGGACTTTGGTCCACTGTGCTTTATTAAATCCAGAGTTAACGCAGCCGTCTACCAGGACATTTTCAGAGCACTTCATGCTTCCTTCATTTTCCAGCAAGAATTGCACCGGCCCACACTGCCAAAAGAACCAAAACCTGGTTCAATGACAATGGGATTACTGTGTAATTACTGTGTGATTTCATGTAATATTCTAATTTTCTGAGATTTTGATTTTGTGGTTTTCACAAGCTGTAAGCCATAATCATCAAAATTATAACAAATAAAGGCTTGAGATATCTCACTTTGCATGTAATGAGTCTATATAATATACAAGTTTCACTTTTTTAACGGAATTACTGAAATAAATCAACTTTTTGATGATATTCTAATTTTATGACCAGCACCTGTATATGGCTGAATTAAACCATTATTTCCACTTGCCATTGTGTGGCATTTACTAGTTGACTGAGTGGATCAGGTAGTCCGAGCTGGTGTGATTGGGTGGAGGCAGGAACTAAATATACTAAATGAAGCAATGATGTGGTTAGATGCAAGCCATTGAAGAAATTCATAGATTCAAGGTTTTTCACAGTTGATCTCCGAATAGTCGATCTCTGAATGTGAATGAACTGACTCTGAATTTTAGTATTGCTTCTTATATGAACATCCTTTTTCAAATACAAGGTCAATATTGATTTTCACTAACGACAAAACAACAAATTATCCATGAATTTATATGGAACTAAGCTTTAGGAGCTTTCCATCTTTACTCTCCTCCCTGTTACGTTGCATTTGGAGATCGACTATTTTTGACTGTCAAAATGCCAGCGGACACAGCTACAGTGAGTTGTTCAAAATCTTTCTTTTTAGTAAACTCTGTGTACACAAACAATGTTCTCAATGCTTGAGTTCATGTGTAGAGCCCCTGGTGATACTTCGAGCACAGTTTCATGTTGTGTCGAGCCTTCTTAGTGTTTTAAAAATAGCGATTTTTGATGCTATCATAGAAGTGCCCCATGCACTCCCATTCAAAAGGCAATTTGACCAAAAACGAAAATACGGTCAATCTTAAAAGTGGCGTTTGCATTCTAATTATGCTTTTAAATGAACGTTTGCCTTGGGTAGATTAACAATAAGACCCTAGGTTGCATTTTGGTGAGAGTTACCCTTTAAGTCACTAAATATTAGTATAAATCTACATTGGCCAGCACAATTTTTTTTTTTTACTAAGTGCACCTTAAAGAAAATAATTTTTTGCAGTGCAATACAATATTTATTTTGTGATGGATTTAATCAAATATAAATGGTGAAGCAGCTAAAAAAAACATGCTTATTGTATTTTACTTTTATAAATAGATAGCTGATTACTGTTTATTGATACTGTATATTATTTGCTTGTTTGCATATTTCAACTATTTCAATTCTTAACAGAACTACACAGTTGCATATTTACTGATATGCAAGCTCGCTATAGAAATGTTCAGCTGAAGCAACCAAAAAAAAAAAAAAAAACATTGAAATGTTTTAATTAATCAGATAAGTGCTTAAAAATTAGTTATGTTGATTTATAAAATGACTGAAACATGTAAATATTAGATCATTTAAATAAGTAATTTCACTTTAAACATTAAAGGACATTTTCCTTTGCAAACACAAAGTGTGTCATTTCTGCATTCTTCTATTTTAATAAAGATCAGACTTACATGGGCAAAGATATGGATAATGGTGCTTCTCAGTCATGCAATACAATCCACAACTTCTGGATGCAGCAGACCCACATGATGCCACAGCAGATACTTCGAACAACAAAGCAATGAAACACATGCATGTTTTTGGACATGCTGAAAAAATACACAACTGTTATATTATGCAACTTTAAAAAAGCAGCCAAATCAATAAATAAAAAAATGAGAGACCCCATAAAATACTCAAGGCAGCTTGCAGAGGAGGGTGGTCTCGTGGGATGGAGGTAAAAAGGGATGGGAAGTGCTTCCAGGTGCTAAGTGGGAAAGTTGATCTGCAAGCAAAAATCTCTCACAAAGCTAAACAAATATTTGTTTGTTAGCAAACAAATAGCAACAAAGATTGTTCGTCTGCTTCTCTGGTTTGAACAAGACAACATTTTTAGATGCTGGAGAGCAGAACATTTCTCATCCCACCTGAGCTGACAGGAGATTAAAATACTTCAACACCGATACGAATGTGCACTATGATGTACAGTATGTCTCAAAAATTTTGAGCTGATGATAGTACACACTGAAGGAATACATTTAGAAATCAGGGAGGGGGGGGTGGGGGCAAATCCAAATGCTGGAGAGAGATCTGGGCGTGCAGATGTTAGTATCTTTGTGCAACGGTACCTATTGCTTCTTGGGCAGCACCCACACAGGGTGTCTTTGTGTGAAATCGCACTACTGCAAATGTGGTTGGAGTGATTCATGAGAGAGAAAAGATTATACAAGCAGTGGTCAAAATTGGTTTAGGCCATGTTCAAGTGTGGGACCTAAAATGAGAGGTATTCCCCCTTAAACCCACCAAAACAGCCTACAGAGTTTGAGCTAGGTGTTCTTACACTGAATGAAATGAAGGAATATGTTTGATTGATGAGTCACACATTGCACTTGATATTACAGGATTACAAGAGCAGGTCTTTTACAGGGTAGAGACAGTAAAAACACTCCTCAAGTGTGTTTTCTTTAATGAGATGTTTCACCATTAATACAGTATTTTTGAACTGCGCTGATTATGCTGTGTCAGTATGATATTGACTAATTCATCTCCCTGTAAATACCACTTGAAAATACTGTAGTATAAAGTGCAACCAGGTTGTCTTTGAATAACATTTGTGATTTCAAATGACTTAAAACACAGCAATATGAGCTGTTTTCTCATTTGAAGGACGAAAATGGTGCACTGAAACTACGATTCTCAAGAATACTGTAGGTGAATAGGAGTTTTTGATAGAGGTGATTTGGGAATAGTCAAGTATCTATCGGAAAATCCTTGACAACAAACCTTGGAGTGACTTCTGGCTGGGAGTCCTTCCTTTAAAAAGAGAGAAGAACATGATGTTGAAAGCAATTAAGACATGAGATTAATGCAGGCAATACTACAATCAAATATTTTAAACAAGAATAAAAATCATAAATTGTCTGAGAGCTCTAAAGAAAATTCTTCCATTCATTTTACAAGGTTTATAAATTATATTATCTTAGCTTCAATAGCTTTATATATATATATATATATATATATATATATATATATATATATATATATATATATATATATATATATATATATGATTAGTGACCTAGAAATAGTGCTGAATCTGATATTTTTTGTTGCATTGTATGTCAATAAATTTTCTTTGTTGTTTCCAGGTTTTAAAAAAATGTATGTGGTCAGACATGATAATCATAATAATATTCACATAGATATTTAATTATAAAAAAATGCTCTATAGTAAAATGACCAGACCTGAAACCAGATTTTCCTTTCAAACTTCTTAAAATGTCCAGCTGATTCACAGGAGGGATGAGTCTTTAAGTAGAGGTAGAACAGAGAATAGACTTTTTAAATGCATATCAAACCGCAATAAACTGCTAAAGATGTTTTTTTTATTATTAAAACAAGTTGGAAAAATATCAAAAAAGCACAATTAAGAATTAATATACAGTAAACTGAAAAACAGAAAACAGTACTACTAACAAACAAATAAAAATATCTTCAGTTACATTGGTCTACAGAAAGGCAAGATGACTGACTACCTGTACATTGGGACTGACACAGTCTGCTCATAAAAATCCCATGTGCACACTAGGTCTGTCCGCGCAAGGTTTGTGGCATAAAATCTCCAAGAAGCCTGATGGGGGGCAAGGGAATTATTGAAATAAACTTCTAAGGCAAATGACTTCCATAGTTACAGTATACAATACATCACAGTACACAGTAACCACCAACATTTCTAGCCATCTAAATCAAAAGCAGCATAGATCAACCAGATGAGACTGAAAATAGAAAGACGATCCTCAATTTATCAGTTTTAACAGCAAAGTAAACTAAATATGAGTCACACTGAAAGTTATTAGTAAGCACATTTACAGACATCAGGGGCCTCATTTATAACCGTTGCGTATGCACAAAACAGGCCCTGAAAGAGGCGTACGCCACTTCCGACGCATAAATTGTGATTTATAAAAACAAACTTGACGGGAAAATTTGTGCACCTGCACGCAAACTCTGACCCATGCGTACGAACGTTTTGGAGATGGAGCAGTTTGGCGACACCGATGGTGAGCTGGAGTTAAGTATCTTTTTGGTCACTTTTAGACAGAAAATCTAAAGAAAATTAAACATATACAGAAAGATAATACAAATATACTTTCACTCACCAAGCCTGTCACTTGAAGCAAATATCCATCCCATCTTAAATGTCCGCGCCAGCGAGCGCGTTGGGCCGTTTAGTGAAACTGACGCAAATACCAGTTTAAATAAATAAAATAATGATTTAAACTATGTTTTACTTCTGATATAAACATTTAGATTAAATATGCCATTCAAATTAATGGAGTTAAACACTTAAACATGAAATCATTACTGAGAAGTTACAACATTTTTTATATTCAAATTCAATCAATAGAAATATTTGTTGTGGATGCAATGTTTTTGAACACATTTCCTGTGGCGTGCTTTAATGTTTTAACCACAGAGATAATTGCTTATCATGATAATACCAGATTGTCTGAGAAAATAGTTTCGTGCAAATAATGCCCAAGGCCTATCTGTTTCCATTAAAAATACAATTCGGCCAGTGGGAAAGAGTGAGAAAAACTTTCTCTGAAATGTATTTTATACACTATTTGATTTATGTATTCAAAAACAAGGCAAGGATAGGCAACTACATGATTTTTATTAATGTAATGTGTCTTGTACCGTTAAACGTTATCACGTGGATGAATAATCATATGCAAATGATATGCAGATGAGGATCTGCATAGTAAAACTAGGCGTTGTAAGCTCCATATATGGTTATTTCGGGGAGGAGACGCATGTGCGCACAATCTTCCGCTGACTGGGATTTACAAAGTGAATTCTGCGCAGGTTCTGGCGTACGCACGGTTTTATAAGTCTCAAAATTTTTTTGCGTACGCCTTTTTTGGCTTTCGGGCGCACATACACTTTTAGTAAGGTTCCTACGCACAGTTTTATAAATGAGACCCCAGGAAAGCGTATAAATGTTGATTTCCTCAAAATGTGCCTGGTGAGAATTACAATAGAGTTATGGGTCTGACCTGGATAAGACGTGCGGCAGGGTTACGACGCTTCTCAAAATGTTTCTGCCTGTGCTGCTCTTGAACCTTCAGAGCAAAACCTGAGCCCAGGATACCCTGCAAAAGAGAAAAGCGTGCAGAAAATCTGTGAGCAATACCTCAAACCAGGCACTGGAGAGGTTCAACATTTCAGTTTTAACTCACAGCAGGAAGAGCGAAAAAAGCTACACCGATCAGACTGAAGGTGGCAGCAATCAGACGCCCATTCCATGTAATAGGAAACTTGTCCCCGTAGCCGATAGTTGTAAGAGTTATCTAAAGAATAGAAATAATTTTTTTAATAAAAAGCAGCATTTTTACTACAGAGTCTATGAGTATATACTAAGAATACAACCTAGTAAGGCTAGGATGGTCATGCATAGTTATAGGTTCAATCCCAGGTTGAGATCCTGTTGTGTCCTTGAGACCAGTTTATAGAGGAATATCTATATCTACAATGTCTACAATTACTCACTCTGGAGTTAAATGATCTACCAAAGGAGCCGAAGAGGAGTTCTTTTATGGCATTAGTCCATTTGTGAAATGGATCTCTGAACAGCATCTTGTTTCAGTGTGTCTTATCAAGTCTTTTTATCTGATTAGATTGAGTCAGCAGGCCACTGTGGGCTTGGATGAAGCTGTTGCACATACCAGTCCCCACCAGAGGGCGTCTGCGTAGGTCTCAAACATCTCTGCATTGTCATCCTTCTCCACTGAGTACACCAAGAAAGATGCCAGGATGAGACACAGGAATCCAATATACCACGCCGTAATGAGTTCCTACATTTAGGGATTGAAAATGTTATGAAAATTAAGAACATGTAATACACTCCTAAACAAAAATAAAACGCAAAAATTAAAGATTATAAACATATTATATGCCTTTTAGATTTTACTTAGATTTTTTAAATGTTTCTGATAGAAGTCACTTGTGCTCAGCAACGCTGCATTTATTTGATCAAAAATACATTAAAAAAATAAAATATTTAGTATATAGTTTAAAATGTAATTTATTTCTGTGATGTTAAAGCTGAATTTTCAGCATCATTACTCCAGTCTTCAGTGTCACATGATTCTTCAGAAATCATTCTAATATGCTGATCTGATGCTCAAGAAACATTTCTTATTATTAATGTTGTACATCAATGTTAAATACAGTTCTACTGCTTAATATTTTTGTGGAAACATAAAAAAAAAAATTTCTTTTTAACATTATAAGTGCCTTTACTGTCACTTTTCATCAATTTAATTAATTCTTGCTGAATAAAAGTATTATTTCTTGGAAAAAAAGATCTTACTGAACCCAAACTTTTGAGCGGTAGTATACTGTATATGTCTCTAAAAGTTGACAATAATAATAAAACATAGCAAATATGAATAAATAATCTTTCACTTCTTATCAGTTTTCAGGGGCATATATTCAAATTTTTCGCTAAATAAAATGCTCTCTAGAATGATAATGTCCACTGTGACACAACAGACCATTAATAGCAAGTAGCAGCAATGGTTATGATGTAAACTAAAAGACGATTTGGTAGCACTTTATTTTACAGTCCTGTTCCCCATGTACATTCTAATTATAGTTATTACAATAACTGTGTAATAACTAGGTACTAACACTAAACCTACCCCTAAACCTAACCATAACCCATGTAGTTACCTTATATTACCCAGTACTTTCTTAGGAAAGTACACTGTAAGTACACGTAAAATAAAGTGCAACCGACTATTTCAAATATGTCCTGTCCCAATTTCCTATTCAAAAGCCAATCTCTCAATACAGGAAAGAATTTTTTTTAAAACCATTTCACGGGGTGCTTAAGGCCACTGAATAGTTTTAATAGCTGCAGACTAAATGGAGTGATAGTTTTTCCAGTAATAGAATCTAATGAATAATAATGAATTTGCTGCCCACTGACTAAAATGGCAGACTGGTGAAAATATGCTCACTCAGTAACCTACTTAACGTGAACTTTTGCGATCTCTGTGTTCAATGAGTACAATTTTATATGTAAACAACACACATGAAACATTTGTCTATACATATGCATATTTACACACACTCAATACATGAGTGTTACAAATGTGCTGGTGTTTAACAGAAAAATGTATTGTATTGTTTTGTAAGAAACTAAGCACGTCACTGGTCACCTTGCTGTGTGCGTACACCACAGATCCCAGGAGCTTCCATGTGCCACCGCGGCGGTCCATACGCAGCATTCGAAGGATCTGAAGAAACCTCAGACTCCGAATGGCGGAGGTGGCAAAAACATTCCCCTGCGAGCCAGCGGCCAGCACAGACACCGAGGCAAAAAGCACCATGATATCTGCAGAACAACAGTGTCCATTAGTTAGCAGATGAAACCCCTCTTTAACACATTAGAAAGGAAATGTTGCTGTTTTTTTATTTGATCTTCCTTCTTTCTTATCCTTCATATAATGCTCTCGATCAGTGTTGGGTTACAGTGTTACTCTAAAAAGTAGCTAGTAATTACATCTTCAACCGTGTAATTAGATTACTGTAATTACTCTCTCTAAAAAGTATTGCATTACTTATTACTAATTACTTTCAACAACACAAGGATAGACATGAAACTGCTCTTTTATTCTTTCAAATACATAATATAAAATTATTGACCACAGTATTTAAAGGGAGATGGTTACATTAAAAAAACAGTTTAACATTAGACGTTACATTTTGATGTTAAAATCCACTTTTGTTTTATATAGAAATGTTCTAGTCTACAGTATTTAATGCAATTACATCAAAATTAACTAATTAAATTACAGAAAAATTAAGAGTAATCCCTTACTTTACTTTTCAAGGGAAAATTAGTAATTAACACTGCTCTCAAGGATCACGACAGTACAATTGGGTTTTGTCTTTCAACGGACATACTCTGAAAATAGATATTCATTATATGGGCTTTCCAGTCAAACTGATTCTTAAAGGCAAAGTTCACCCAAAAAGTATTATTCTGTCAACATTTACTCACTCTCAAAACTTTCTTTTTTTAATAGAACAAAAGAGAAAAGTTGAAGAATGTTATCTATTTGTGTTTGACACCAGGGTGATTAAATGCTGAAAGAATTGTCATTTGCAGGTGAATTATTCTAGTAATGTGACTAGGATCAGTCTCATATTTACTGGCATAATGTATTCTTTCAAATGCACTAATGGAGTTCACATTATTCAGCTGCAGCACTGGCATCCAGCGTATCGAGTGTCGTGATTCAGAGAGTGCCAACCCCTTTGCTCATTTACCCCAGAAGAAGTTGGCAAAGCAGATTTTATTGTGTCTTGAGCAGAAAGAATAGCGAGAGATTGAGAGATTTAGAGAGAGAGAGAGAGGAAGGAAAATATGCATTAGAGAAGACAATCAGAACAGAAAAAAACGGAAGATGATTTTTCTAACCGATGATACAGAAGGGTTTGCGTGCAAATCTCAGCCTTCCTCGCCATCCTCTGTAGCGACAGCAACACCCGGCTGCCCAGATACGCACAATATATTCCACGCCAAACACCACGATTGTCACGATTTCCTAGACAGACAACAAAGACTTTATCCACTAGTTGACATATGTGGGTTAGGAGTCTGACTCGCTAACCATTAGGCAACTACTATAATATAATATAACATAATATAACTTAAAAAACATCCTCACTAACAAATGAGATGCATGTCACAAAACGTCAACAAGTAGCAATGATATACTACTTATTATGTACAATAGTTATGCATCAAAAATACACACATAAAAGCAATGTCCAAGCTTCTTTATGTTAAAAGAGCATTATGTGCGTGCTTGATGGCTAATGTTACACTGACACAAACAGATCTATAAAGTGTCATGTTCACAGCAATCCACATCAGCACTGGATAACGTCCTACTTGTTACATTCTGTCAAAATGTGGAACAAGATCTACTGATATCTACAGTATCTACAACATGCACACACAAGTCTGAAGTGTTTGATATAAAAACCTGAGTGCATCACTACCATGAATCAGCTTCCTCCAATAAATCACGTTGAAAGAATAACAGATACAAACCAGGATGTACAAGGCACTCTCAGAGCTTTTCTTGTGTTCTTTGATCGTGGCGAACACTGACAGAACCAGGCAGGAAAACACCAGCAGAAACCTGCAAGACAGACAGGACAGTGGTAAATCATACCAATGATTTAATGGAACGCTGGGAGTTACTTTCACATGAGATATCAAAGTTTATGAATAAGCTCCAACTGACAGGTTTCATTTTTAAAAGTTATTCATTGACCATTTGTTTTGGACAAAGCAGTAGATACATATTCATGAAGGACACTTAATTGGAATTGGGCCATCTTGGGCCTATCGTTGGTTGTGTGATCTATGAGGAAAAATACTGGCTTGAGAGAGGCAAGTATCCTTGGAGAGTTCCTGACACCCTGTAGTTAAACTCAGAGATAAATCCCAGAAGAGAGCGGGAGAAAGGGAGTGAAGTGAAATGAGACTAAAATAGCTGAAAGTCTCATTAGCATAAAACCTCACTGGGAATCACACCCATGTACAGTGAGAGAAAAAAAGACAACAGATAAAAACTCTGACATAAAACTTTGGGGGTGCCTGAGATAGACAATACACTGAACTGACGTCCATAGGTACCTGGAGACTTCGAAATCAACAACAAACAGTGAGTTGTGAGATAAACAAGCGGCAACCTTCCGGTCTCTCTCTTGAATCCAACACGGAAGTGACTAAAAACTGCAATTCATCGACTGGCCACTAGAGATAAGCTCCAAAAGAGAGTCAATCCCATATATCCCCCAGTTAAAATGCAACTTTACAGCAGAAAAAAATATGTTTACAGCCTGGTACAAAAAGTGGTTTTGGTCTATTTAGTTAATTTTACCCTTCATGACAACTGTGAGGGGGGTTAATTTTTTTTATACCTCATCCGTTTAAATTATATTAAGTCTTAAAGTTCTGCATAATTAAGGGCGTGGCCACTTGAGAGACGGGTGGATTGCCGCTGCTGTCACTACTAGCCGTTTGTCTGCTGTCTGTTAGCCGTCACGTCACCTCAGCTAATCTCGCCTTTTAGCCCATTTTCGTATATCCGGGAGTGACGTGCGGTGACGCACTGCCAAGATGGCGACGGCCGGCTCCGCCCACTTTGGGCTACATAAATGCTCTTCAGAAACCTACAGATGACGTCACGGACACTACGTCCATATTTTTTTACAGTCTATGGTGATAGAGTTAAATGTCAGAGAATCTCAAGCATCACACAATCAATGAAATCACTTGAATGACTGGTGCAATGTCTTCAAATAAATGGGAAAAAGCAAATCCAGATGCACCTAAACTGAAGAAGTCAGTGGTGAGGGTGACGACAACGGGTCTAAAGGTCCCCTTTTGATTGTATTTTCTCCCAAAAATTAAATAGCAACTAAAACCACCACAGTCCACTTTCCTAAACCCTGTTTCTGCAATGCACAGCAGAAGCTTCCTGAATCATGAGCTCTCATCATATGCAATGCCAACAGATTTATTATGAGATCATTTTGAAACAGTCATTTTTTAAATATTGCAGAAGTGGCGACTGCGAATCCCTGAAACTGGCTATATATTTTGAGATAAAATATAACTCAAAGAATGGTACTTGCAGTAAATTCAAATACTATCCTTCTTGGTCGGTAAGATTTTTTAAAGTTTTGGGTCAGTATGTTTGTGGTTTTTTTTTTCTTTTTAAAGAAACTGATTTTTTTTTTTCAGCAAGAATGCATTAAAAATATATCAAAAATTGATTTCCACAAAACTATTAAGCTGTAACTGGTTTCAATACTGATAATAATAATAATAATAATAAATGTTTCTTGAGTACCAAATCAGCATATTAGAATGATTTCTGAAGACACTGAAGACTGGTGTAATGATGCTGAAACTCATTTGCCATCACAGGAATGAATTACATTTTAAATAATGTTGAAATTTAAAACTGTTATTTGAAACTGTAATAATATTTTTTCACAATATTACAGCTTTCATGTATTTTGATCAAATAAATGCAGATGAGCATAAGAGACTTCTGTCACAAACATCAAAAAATCTTTAATTTCTGGTCAATTTATGTGACATTTGTTTCAAAACATCTTTTAACAAAGCTTCTTTTTAATTTCAGTGGAGAATTTCACTTTACGAGACAGACATTGTTTAGTCGTTGGCCCTGAGTTTGGATACATTTGCATTTTACATTTTCGACTAAAGCCCTGTGAGCGTAATAAATTAGGCAGGGTTCCAGGCCTCTTCATTAGCAAACAGGACTGTAAAGAAAGTGTATCAGTATGCTATTTACTTTCAGTATATCAGGTTCCAGACCTCTTCATTTGCAAACAGGAATATAAAGAAAGTGCACCAGTATGCTATACTTTCAATATATCAATATATCAATATTTCAAACAGAGGAACTTTTGTAGAGTGCTGCTGACCACACTGCTCCTCTATAAGATACATATTTTGTGAGTTGCTGTTGAATGATTGTAGAGGTGTCAGATATAAAAGACATCCTCTCCTAGGCTGCTTCTTGACCCTGGTATTAAAATGAAATACCATAATAGAAATTAATCTGCTAATTTGGAACAATCAAACAGAAGGAGATCAGTAAAACAGACTGGTCCTAAAGGGAATGAGGCCAAAGGTGAATAAATGAAGGCTGCATTAATAAAGGTGGGAAACAGAGGATTAGAAAGTCAATGGTCAGGAAGTCAGCTCAAATGAGTCTTCAAAGGAAATCTAATCTTTAAGCATGGATAAAAAAATGCTGAGTCGTCCAGAAACAGTGATATCAGAAACATGTCACATTATAAGCAACCTTCCTCCTGCCTTCCTGCTCTCAGACAGTTTGGACTTTATAAGGGGCTCCAGAGGATAAAGGAGGCATTTTAATATGAACTTGCCCAGAAATCACATTAACAAAACATGGGTTTTTAGGAGCAGCTGAATGAAAGTTACTATTTGTCCTTCACTGATGCTGATGGCTTACTGACATATGCGAATTAGCCATCTTTGCATTTGCAAATCTCTAAGATCTAAATGTACTGCCTTCAGGTGAGGGGCTTTGTAAATGTTGCAAGAACATTTTGTTTTAAAAGTGCGAACTAGGAAGAACTAATTCGAGTTTTAATAACTCTGTTGGACAGACTGACCACCCACATCAAACATAAGATTTATAATACTGAAATTACCTCAGCAACTATACAGCATTATGGCACACACTGTTTGTAACTGCTGAACCTTTGAGCATGATACGCAATAAAGATCAGTTACATAAACAGTAAAACAAATCCTTTTGACTTTGTCAGACAGGTCATTGCTCTTGATATTGGCAACAGCCAGAGACTAATCTGGAAATTGTAAGGCGGAGTCGAATAGAGAGACAGCAAGGACACATGGTTTGAGTCAGCAGTGAATAAGGTAATAGAGTCATTGATTTAACTTATTCACCACTTTAGCACAATGCTCTCAAACCCAGACTCCCAAACCCAGACTGAACCATGCAGACTGCATTACTGACTGCATAAAATTATTATTAGGTGACATTAAAGGCTGAATAGAGCACAATTTCTCACATCTAGGGCTGGGTATTGACAGATTGCCTGATTTGGATTTCGATTCACAAGCTTGCGATTTGATTCGATTCTGATTTTGATTCAATTAGATTCGATATTAATCGGGGGTATATCAGTACAGTATATGGCAACTACTGCTGTACTATACAGGGAACCCCAGTTTGTACTATACTTACTATAATTTAAAGGTTAAAATTAACTGATTTGTATAGACTATTTACATTTAAATTATACATAAGGAAGTTTAATAATAATGTTACAACAACTTTTTAATGGCATAAAAATTATGTTTCTACTCGTTTTTTTTTAAATAAACATTTAAATGGTGGCATTTTAACAGGTTAATATGCAATATAGTACATATATTATCAAAATTCTGCTCTCTATCGTTAATTTTTCTTGCTGACTAATATATGAACATTGAATGGTTTTCTGAGGTAGAGTAAACGTAACATTACTGTGAAATAGGCCTATTGTTCACAATTGGTTTCATTGACGTCTTTCCGAAGTTGAAACACTGATTGAGCGATTACATAAGACCTGATACGGATTTCTTTCAACATACCTTCGGATGTTCATTCATGTTTATTTCGTGTTATAACTAGTAGTAAAGTGGAAGAGATTTTCAATTCACATGTGCTCGTTGCTGCCGCTTCGCTTGAACTGATGCGCTATACAGCATTCCATCATGTTACATTAAAGAGCGCCAAAACAGTATTTATTGTTTGAATTTCGTAATATAAATGACATGATTTGGAAGCTGAGACTTTGTTTCATATCAAAAGTAACAAATCACAAAGCTAATTGCGATTTATTCTATGCTCACCAAGGCTGACCAAATATATAAGTAAAAACTGTTTTCTATTTGAATATATTTAACAATTATTTTACAATGTAATCTATTAATGTGATGGCAAATATGAATTTACTCTAGGATTCAGTCACAGTTGTGAAAACTAATTTAAAAGCAAATCTGAATTCTTTGATGAATAGAAAGTTCGAAATTATATAAAAAAAATAATCTTTTGCAACAACTATAGCCTACTGTTTCTTTTTCATCAAATTAATGTGCCCTTTTCCTTGCTGAATAAAAGCAACAATTTCTTTAATAAAAAATCTGAACACCAAAGGTTTGTACGGTAGTGCATTTTTATTCTTATAAATATTTTATTCTTAACCTTCTGATTGCATTAGCTGCCCACAACTGACTATCATCATTTAAATTAAGTTGCATATACACTAATTATTGTAACAAATACTCTGACTCGCATATCAAAGACACCAGCATTCACCACTTCTAAGTATCTCCTTGTACCCTGAGAAATAAAGGCTTAGCTAAGTCTGTACAGCATCAGCATGCAAAGTGCTATCTCTGCATTTAATCCTTGCGATTGAGAAAAAAACACTTAAAGTAAGAGGCCAAAGTCAGCACACTGCACTCCACTCAGTGTGTGTATGTGTGTGTGTGTGTGTGTGTGTGCAATAGACAGTAAAATAATGGTGGTGACTGTATAAATAATGTATCTTCAGAACTCACATTCATGTCTCAAGCTGAACTGGGAGTCTTCTATGAGGGTTGCATGACCGGCAGAGCAGACAAAGACATTTACAGCCACTCAACTCATGCTCCAGCATCCATGATAGAGTCTATGGTTATGATGCTGCATTATGACAGATTGATTTATTATCTTCATAAGAGATCAATGGATCTCAAAATATTTGAGGTAATGGAACACTCTGGAAGCTCTGTGTGTTTCTAAAAGGCTTGATAAGAAGAGATGCTATGCCTTGCCTTGAGAATGTGTGGATCAATCACATCTCTCTAGAGATTTGTAAGGATTCCTATTGGGAGTGTCATTATTTAACCAATGGTATACGAAATGAATGACAATCTCCTAGTAAATTCCAACATTACACAAAATAAACACAAGGTTTTTTTTTCAGCAAACAGTTACCATCAGGACTATTATGATTACTAATAACAGTATGCACCAGTAGGACATAAAAAAGAAATTTGAAACGCTGAGACTTCTGTTCAAATCTTAAAAACTCATATTTCATGGTATAAACTCCCTTCTGCCCAACAGAAAGACATTATTTAGGGATTTTTATAAAGATAATTCAATATCTAACAGGGTTCAAAGAATGAAAGAATGAAATCAAGGGGGAAATTCAGTTTATCCAGTAGGATCTTATTTGATTCTCTTTCATTAAAATCCTTTAGGACTGGTTCCAAATTACTACAGACATTTCAATCCGTGAGGATTTTTGATTAGCTCAGCAGGAAAATGAAGGAGAAAATACAACACAGCCCAGTGCAAAATAAAATAATGCCTCGAGGATTCACAGTAGCCTATTTTACAACTTGCATTATTTGGCTAGAAAAAAACAACAACAAAAAAAAACAAAGAGATGTATATAAAAAATATAGGCCTAACGTTACTACGGTATTTACAGTATAAGCAACGTGTACAATGTCATTGTCCTTGGTAAATTCGTGTCGTGTTCTCATTTGGATTTACCTGCTCGTTGTCCACGCAAGCCTGATTTTATTGATAGAGTAGGCTTTTCGGCATGCGTTTCAATTGATTTTAGGTAAATATCCACTTCTTCCAGGTCTCTTTTTGTTATCTGTGTCCTGTGTAGGCCTACGTACTCGATTCAGTGTGTGAGTAAGCTATTCGAATGATTCAGACTGAATCGCGAACCGATTCAGACCTGGTGACCGATTCATTATACAAAAACGACCAAAGAGTGACGACAAAACTGGTTTTAATGTAAACAGCTTTTTATCTCATCGCCAAACACGCGTTTTTGCGTCTGTTAATGCTGATTTATTTCGACACAGACGTCTTTTGAGTTGACGTGTGTGCAGTTTTTCACGGCCTATGCATGGCCATGACCGCCACGAGACGCCAAGGCAAGGTAAAAGTAGGCCAGCTTAAACTTTTCAAGCAAGTCCTGATAGAACGTTATTCCTGTATGAGTCTATTTCCTCTATTCGGTTGTCTAACTACTTGAACGCTAGAACGAATCAACCTTCTCTAATATGTCTTGGGATCGCTCATGCCTTTCAGCCAATCATTTACGCGAATACGTCACCTTATCAATATTCATAAGCCAGACTAATGAGGTTTAAAATGTGTCGCCTCACTTTCCAGATCACCCCAGCGACGGCCCCGTTTGATCCGCTGGCACGGTTCCCCCCTCCTGGCATGCATCACAAATTTGTTGCCGGTGTTGTGTAGAGCAAACACGAGCGCACTGACGCGGTACAGGAGCTGACCGGTGCTGAAACCGAGTCTATAGTAGAATACATCATAGTCTGTGAACACTTTCCAACGTCCCAGGTTATGAAATATGACAGCTGTGAAAAGCATTTGGCGGGCTGATTCTGAATTAATCTCTGCCATTTGCTATACAGACAAAACTTTTACACATTTTCGCACTGTTTGACTGACGCTCTGCGACAAATGCTGCGGGCAGGCAGAGGCCGACAACATCTCAAACTTTCAGCATTCTGGGCGGTGCAGCACAGCAGCATCTGTCGGGAAGGTGGGTGATTCCCTCGCCACGCAGTAAAGACAAGCACATACTCACACATAAGCGTGGTAAATGAACGCCCAGCCGCGGGGTCTTTCCAGCGCATTGTAAAGGAAATTTTGCAGTCTGCGATAACGCGCGTTTCTTTTGTGAGTGATGCTCCCCCTGGACCTCGGTCTGCTCAGGATGCTGCCCCGTTTTGTGCTCTCGGAACCGGCGATGAGAAGTGCCCCGTCTCGGCTCGTCTCCGCAGCCCCGGGCTCCAGTCCCACAAAGCCGACTTTCTGTTTCTTCTCCCCTGACGGAGGGTGATAAACTTCACCGTTGGCGGATTTTTTCCCCATCCTTACAGTCTGACAGATCCAAACGAGTGTATAAAGTAGTCGAAGGCAGACATTGCCGAACCGGGGTGTGTTCTGTAGTGCGGTGGTCTCGTACTAAAAGCCAATTGAAACGCTAAGGCGAAACTGCAATGGGTAGTCCTTTATCTTTACGCCTTCCGGCTCTTGCACGAGCCCCTGTATTTAATGTTTCAGCAATCAGATTTGGGATTAAGTAGCTGATGTAACAAAATGTTTCAAGTAGCCTAGTAAATAATTAGAAAGCTAAATCGTTCAAGGAAGGAAAGGAAACTTTGCAGCCTCCAAACAGCGGAATGGAGACGAGAAGTATATCACCTGAAGCAAAACTATAAGATAATCTCTTATAAAAAGGTTTATGTCCACTGCACGCACAGATGTGATTGCCAGCAGAGCAACCATAATGGATAAAAAAAAACCAACTTTTGATTGGTCTCCTTACCAATCAAAAGTTGGGGTTTAATTGAAAATGCATTAATTGATGCAGGATGTTTCACCGTTCTCAACATCTCTTCACAGCCACTTATACACACTGTAAAAGTAATGCAACTTATTCTGTGCTGTTACATGTAGTAATCTCTAACAATGACAGGTCAGAAGTCATTTATAAACAGATACTCTTTTATTTTGTTTGATATTAGCAATGCATTAAATACAGTTTAAAGACAAACCTAGCAGAACTTCATTAAGAGGTCTAATTGTTTACTCTAGTCAGACTGAAGGCTTCTATAAAATCATGTTATCATGGCTGCATTCGCAAATGAGGGCGACACATTGAGCTTTGGGGTACAAGACAATTTTACATCCGAGACAATTCTGAGGCGCTGGGCCCCTGGATTTACCAAAGGTCCTCAGTTTTATCTCAATTCTACTCACTGAAGATCAAAATATATACTATATATTGGTAATATTACATTACCTCAGGAAACGAGAACTTTATACAATGCTTTTAATTCAACATGGAGTTAAAAACACCTGGATAAATGCTTACATTACCAGCAGGAAAAATGTAAGAGCCATAATGCACAGTTCAGGAAAGCATGAGGACGCAGAGAGACTTCACAGTCAAATATTAATATAAACTATAAGTTAAATAATTTTAGATGCAGATTAGATCTACTCCTTCACTCCACCAGTGAGGTTTTGATTAAACTGCTCTTAATAGGAACAATCAGAATCTGTAAGACTAAGAAAATGATTTTGAAATGAAACAAAACAATCGAAAAATAGGAGGTAAAGACTAACAAACTAAGGCCCCCAAAAGAAAGGCTTGATTTGCGAGCACCATTGAATATTGTTCCGCTCTTTGAGCTAAAAGTACACTTGAAATTGAGGCAAGAAGTTAAAAATTGGCAATATAAACTTAAAATGGTACTGAAAACAGGTCAGCAGTATATGTATATAAAAAAAACATTTCAATGCATGCATACTATGTTTCAGATGACTGATTAGTGATGTTAAATTATGCAGTCTTGTCAACTTTTGAAATGGGAAGCTATCGCACAATAATGGACCGAGATGGTGCAGAAACCTGAGATTTTAATACAGTGATAGGAACATGCTAATGCTAATGCTACGTCTTTGGGTTTTACTAGATTTATGTTTATCATACAGAAATGATAAGTTTCATGTGGACATTATAAAGCACTGTAACAAGCAACAATGAGGACTTTCAAAACATACAATAAACACACTGCACAGATTCTGTGGATTAAAAACACTTGTTTCCAGTTTGCTTTGAGGACCAAGTAAAATGTTAAAATCAAATGAATCATAAATGTGCATTTTACCAGCACTAGCCTTCAATTTTGGATATATATGAAAAAAAAAAAAATTAGCATAAATTCAAGTATTATTTTTCTAAAATATTTTATCATCAATACATGTAAAACTGCAACATGATATTAAGTTGCAACATCTAACTTCCATGCATGTAACAGACAGTGACGTGCTATGAGCTACAATAAAAACATGAACGCCTGAATAAGATTATTAGATGATGCTTTGTTGCATTATTGACACTAAAGTGACTATTTACTCAAATCTTTGTTTCTTTCTCTAAAATTGTCAAATTTGAGCAAATAATGCAAACTGTCAGGGTTACTGGATGTAACATATATAACAATATATATCCAAAAACAGACTTTGCATGTAACAAAAGCCTGTCACACACCGTACAAACTAGCTTAACTAGTCCAAACTAATCCAGGCCTACTCGGTTACTGACCACACAGCTGCAGTTAGAAATTTAAATACTGAACACATTGTGTAAAAACACAATAAAGTTTCCTATCCAAATATACACTAAGTATACAAAATGAAAGATGTACAATATTATATTTGTTTTAAAATTATTAATACTCTTTAAATTATAGCACTGCTGTTCCCAAAGAGCATATGCTTATCCCTCTGATACATATATATATTTACCTAAATACAAAACTTCAATAAATCCTACTATATCTATTCATTCTTCAAATGATCCCTTTGCGTTTCTTTTACAATGTACATTATGTTTAACAAACACTAAAGAACACAAGCTTTTTTATTGTGCTTTTCCAGCTCCCCAGAACAGTCACGCACTTGTAACAGCATTGACTCATGCTTAAAAAAAAAAAGTGCTATTCACCAGGGACGAGCAGACATTATTGTACATTTTTCTCCAAGTTGATCAATAAGCTGTTTCAGTCTTCAATATCAACATTCTGATTACAGTAAAATCTTGTATTTTGAATGCAGGTCTAAGTTTTTGTACTGTTTGAGAAGCTGATAGCCTCCGTCTGTTTCCCTGTTTTCCTTTAAATGCGTTGTTGATAAAACTTCACAATAAAACTGTGTTGTTAAACAGAATCAAACTCATTTAAACACGACAACGGATACAAATTAAGATTATGAAACTGGTCCGTGTAGGCTGGAATGATTTCAGTACTTTCGTAATACCTGATACAAGTGAGAGAAACGCAACAGCTCTCTGAGGGCACCACCTCTCATGACACAGTGCAGACACACTCATGCTAAGCTACAGTAATTGCACATAATCACCACGTATCTGAACTTAACGTCGCCATCCAGACCAAACCACCCTACTTTCTGACCCAAGATTGCAGTCAACGGCGAAGGAAGAGATAATACAGACTAGATTTAGCCATTCACATGCCAGTCCCAGATCCAGTAGGAGACTAAACAATGTAGCAATGTGGGCAGACACTGCTAGCCAAGATTAGCATCGTTTGCATTAGCGATTTTCTCAGCTGCCAGAGCAGGAGATAAAGGTGGCCAGATTTTTCCTCATTCCTCATCATGTTGACCTCATCCGGACCTCTCTGGATGAGGCTGGGGCGGGAGTTGAGATGTACTGAGGCATAGTCTCAAAATGATAAGCCAGTCTTGATATCTCCCAGCATCTAGAAGGCCTGAGAGACGGACATCACCTCGTTCAAAGATCTCCATCAGAAGGGGGTAAACACAACCTGAAGAGCCTGTGATGAGGATTTAGAAGTAGCAGGAATTTAGTAGGAATAATATTCCTACAGTAGCAAGAACAATGTTCAATTTTTAATGTCAGCGACGTCTTTAAATAGCAAGAGTCAGTAATACCTGGGAGCAAAAGGTGGCATCTGGTCCATTACTCTGAGATTTTTGGCTGAAATCTCCACTCTGGTGCCCTGTGAATAAAGAGAACCATTATTGTCTGCCAGAATATTCTTCATATTCCAACACACGCTGAACTGTTTCTAAGTGTGTGTTACTGTTTTACTGTAATTGCAAACCTTGTTGAGCCTTTAGGCTACTTGCCTAAACAGTTTTATTGATGTGTTAGTCAGAGGTCAAGCACTGAAGGTGTGTAGGCATGTATTGTATCTGCTATGGTTTTTCTTATTATTTCACTAAGGCAGCCCACAGAACAGCCCGTATGCAATGGATATGAAACTTTCATGTGTAGTTCAGTGATTCATGTTTCATTTGCCTAATTAGAGGGAAGGAACTTTGTCATTTTGAACACTTTTTTTTCAAACTCCTACAGTTTTAATCTTAATTACCAAATTTGAATCAGACTACAAACCAGTTAAAGGTCCCGTTATATGCCCCTTTTCACAAGATGTAAAATAAGTCTCTGATGTCCCCAGAGTGTGTATGTGAAGTTTGAGCTCAAAATACCCAACAGATCATTTTTTACAGCATGTTTAAATTGACATTTTTTGGGGCTCAGAAAAACGAGCTGTTTCAGTGTGTGCCCTTTAAATGCAAATGAGGTGCTGCTGGACGACACAGGGGGCGGAGCTTCATGAGCTCGCGCTCAGTCTGTCAGGAAAAATTCATCTCACGGAATGATGATCAGAAACTCTCAGTAACGGCGTTCATTTCGAGTCGGACAATAATGCCTACAGAGTCAGAGTGCTGTATAGAGATGAAACAGGTATGGTTTAGTAGTTTAATTACGGTTATTATAACGTATTTGTCATCTGCTTGTAGGCTATGTATCCATTATTTATTAATAGCCTACAAGTCTGCTGTCTGAATGATGATCAAACATGTACTGATGAGTTTAATAAAGTTTATTGTACATCACACAAAAGATGAAGCGTCAGTTTTACTTCAGAAAATCACCGTAAGAGCTAAGTAAACACAGTAGCCTAAGTTATAAGAAGTGCGCAAGTAGCCAGTAGAGTTGAGGGAGCATTTCTGTGGGCGGAGGTTAGTCAAGAAACGGTTCTAGTGACATCATTAAAGAAGGAAGTAGAGGGATGTAGTCCAATCGAGCCGTTTTTTGTAGTCAACTTCTGTTAAATAAAATATCTCGCTTGGCATTGTACTTTGAGCTTTATAATTTTACAGATATTATTTATGCTCTAACAGCAACATTACACACTAACTAAAGTTTGAAACATGGGATCACGCAGAACGGGACCTTTAAAACCATCACTGTCCAATATAACATGCTTCAGAGTTACTGAACTCATTAAGGGACATCAAAGAGGATCAAAAACATGTTAAGAGTTAGTCTGGCATATTCGGCAGCTGGTGAGGATTATATGGTCCCAGCGATTTTCCATACCGACATTTTCTACCAACCACAGGATTTCGCAGATTTATTTTAAGTTAAGTTTTATTGGCATTAGGTGAACAGTTTGAATTATGTGTCATAAAATGTACCTGTTTACGCATGATGTCCATAGTCTGCATTAGGCAGCGGGGCATGAGGCCGTGGTTTCTGGCTAGAGTAATGGCCTGCTCCAACGACACATTCAGAGTACACCTACACAGGACAAAAACCTTAGTCAGAGGTGGTTTAGACAATCTGTTATAGATTTACCTCAGTGTAGCGGTAACCTAGGATACAAATCACCTGGATTCGACACACATTTGAGCAAGAAATAAATTTAAGTCAAAATAAAATACTAAATATTTATAGCAGAAACTTGACTGTGGCTCCACTTCAGTAGTAAGAGGATTAAAGACGAGAGGCATGCGTTTTGAGCCAACACTCAGTTTGACCTTATTGCCATCTGTGGTTTCATTCATCATCAGATCTAGAGCAAACATGAAGATTTGACTGAGATACCTCTGCATCCCAGTAGCACACATGGTGATGTGACAGGCCCCCAGCCGGTTGCAGAGCTCAGAGGACACCAGCAGAACACTGACACCAGAGGGCTGACCCGCAGAGCCCGCTTTTACATTCATATATGCCTGCATGAGCCGACAGAGGTCATCCAACGTGTTCAGTGGCCGCAGGAGCTGGAGAAAAATTAAGTGAAACTGATTTAAACTTTCGGATTTTAAACAGCTTTAATCAAAACACATTTATATGCAGTGCTTTCTGCATTTTAATTCTATTCTTGTTGGTCTGTACAGGAATTCCAGTGCACTAACATACACAAAAAATCAAAAGTGTGGGGTCTGAATGATCTTTATGCTCACCAAGGATGCATTTATTTTATATAAAATACAGTAAAAGCAGGAATATTGTGAAATGTTATTACGATTTAAAATAACTGTTTTATATTTGAATAAAATGTAATTTATTCCTGTGATGACAAAGCTGAATTTTCAGCATCATTACTCCAGTCTTCAGTGTCACATGATCCTTCAGAATTCATTCTAATATGCTGATTTGCTGCTTAAGAAACATTTCTTACTATTATAAATGTTGAAAACAGTTACTTAATATTTTTGTGGGAACCATGACACAGTTTGCAGGATTCTTTAATGAATAGAAAGTTCAAAAGAACAGCATTGGTTTGAATCAAAAATGTCTTTACTCTAACTTTCGATCAATTTAATGCATCCTTGCTGCTGAAAAATCTAAATTCCTTTACAAAAAAAACATTTACTGACCAAACTGTTTAACGGCAATGTACAAGTATCTCTCAACTAACCTGGTCTATTTTCATGGCAGTGGAATTTGAGTCTGAATTTGATTTCTCCAGATAAAAAGCCCTGAAAAAAATTAAAAACATTGCATAAGCACATATGATAACCTTTAAAGCACTTTTTCTTTTTGCCAGTCAAACATTTATTTACTTAAGATGTTTAACACTTTAAGATATGCAAGGTATGATGGCGAAATGCCCCTAAAGGGGGTTTGTACCTGAGTTTGCGGTAATAACTTTTGACCTTCTCCAGTGATAGAGCATTTGTGCGCTGCTGAAACTCTTCCATGGAAACAAAATCCTGAGACAACACACCCTCTGGCTTCTCCAGCCCTAGTAAAGGTGAAGAAAATGCAGATGAACATCATGCTTTCCCCAGTGCTGTAATGCTCTCCAAGTACCTCTAGATGGAGACCAAGACTCATCAAGGAATTAGAGTGACTTTCATTAGCTCTAAATGAGCACATTATGAGCATGACTGATTCTGGGCTGATGCATATCCAACACTATGACAAGGACATCTGAGTAAGGATTGCCCTTAAAAGTCTAGATTTCAAAAGGCTATATTCAAATTTGAGACATACATGTATGATTTCTTATGTATGCATCTAACCTTTTAAAGCAGCATCCGAACCTCAGTTTGGAACATTACTCATTTGTACGTCACACAAATTAAACTTTGCACAGGAAACACTATTTTAAATAGAATTTTCTGTGAGTATTTCTGCATGTTGCACAATAGTCTAACTCGTTGTCATTACCAGAGTTATTATCGTTAACTAAAACTTAAAACTAGAACAACTAAAAACATTTTTGTTACTTGAAATAAAATAACCGTTAATGAAATAATATAAAACATAAAAAAGCATTATATTTCATCTAGTTAAGGCATCATTTTATTTTAGTTTAACTTGAAGCTCTAAAATAACTTGAACTAAAACTAAATTAGTAAAAACTTTAATTACAAAAGGAAAATAAAAACAGAAAATATAATAATAATAAAACAAATTCAAACTATTAATAAAAACTATAATACTTTATCAATGATAGTAAAATACCACTGTACATAACACTAAAGGTTTATAATGTACATTTCTCTTGCCTTGATTTATTCTCATAATAAATTATGGGATAGGAGTTTCCTGAAAAGAAACATGCAATGATGCCTGGTATCTAAAGAGGTAACATAATTACAATGCCAACCTAAAGCCAATGGCGCCTTAAAATACAGCCTCTGTAGGCAGCTCAAATTACAAAATTAAACCCCATTTAGAATGAAAATAGTCTTTTATCTAGTTCCTTTTGTCTGCTCCCACCTCTAGTGAAGAGGACTGATTGAAGCTTCAAAGAGCCTCCATTTTTCAGTCTTGTTGGCAGCTCACTGAAATGACAGTTGTCCAGGAACATTGTCACCCTGATGGCCTGGCGACTGCCTTCCACCTGGTAATGCACAGGTGTGTCTGTGTGAGAGAAAAAAAGCATGATCCACAATGAGATAGTATTTAAAATTCCAAGCAATTTCAAGTCTTTTCCCTCACACTAGTTTGAGAAAGTTTCTCAATGGGAAAATTCAGGTTAATTAGGTTGTAATGGGATGAGTAAAGCCAAAAACCTCACAGATGTGTGACTGTTCATATTTGTAAAACACAGAGATGACCTTGTAAATAAAACACCTTTGCGGCAGAAACAAACCACTGAGCAGAACATCCTCCCTCGGATTCACTCAAACCAAAACAGAAGACGGCAGATAAAGCTGCTCTCCTATCATGGCTAACTGTGCTGACATTCCTGAAGAGGACATCTGGAGGGTGTGTGTACTTTATGTTTGTGTGGAGGGGGAGGGAGTGCTGTTTTATAAAGCTCATAGTATACTTCGGCCATCCGTATTCCGCGACGGTCCTCACACTTTCCTCGTGACGTAATTTTCGTCATCAGGAGGGTCCGCGACGTTCGCACACCCGGATGTATATAAATAAATACAAATAAATGAAACCTAAATAGTTAATTAAAAACAAAAACAAACTAAACAAAAATATAAAAAATACATAACATTCCTATAAAATTTAACTAAAACTAAAATCAAATCAGAAAATAAAAAATAAAAGCTAATTCAAAATATTAATAAAAACAATAAAAGTACATAAATAATACTAAAATAACACTGGTTGGTACCCAGTGAGAAAATATTTATTCATATCAATAAACAAACAATTAGAATAAAAAAAATTTAAATAAATTATTACGGTGTTATTTATTATGTTATTTAAAATGATTTAAAGGGGAAGCCTGGCAGCAAACACTCCTTTTGTCTGGCACTGGCTTAGCAAAAATATAGTCCTGCTAAAAATAAAAAAACAAAAACACTTGTTGAGCCAATGTTGCAGTGTCGGGATGGTCAGTATGTGCAATGTTTTGAAAGCGCCACAGTACTTATTGGGTAAATCAGCCTACAAATGGCTTTCATAACAGTCGCATTCGCATTTTAAGGTTGGCTAAGTGAAAGAATCACACACATTTCTTTTAAAACTGTATATACAGAAGATGTATTTTTCTGTGTTAATACTCCATGCGTTACTATATGTGATGTCTTACTTGGGACGAGGCACTCGTTCTCCATTAGGCGGAACAGCACGGTGACTTTCTCCAGATCCTGCAGTGCTGCTTTTGTATCTTCCAGCATGATTCGCTCTTCTCTCTGTTGAACGAAACAGTTTGTGAGCCCTAAATAATCAAGTCCTTAATGGTGAAGCAGGAGAGTATTTGACTAAAACAATATATTGCATACCAGGGATGTAACGGTACACATATTCCAACCAAAAAATTTCAATATGGGTCTTTTGGTTCGGTACACATGTGCGCCAAACAGACGTAGTGATGCTATATTAAAACAGGATATTATCATTCTAACCTTATTCTAAAATATTTTGCATCCAAAAGTATAAGCACTTCAAATCTCTTGCCCCAATTACAACAGCACCATAAACTGCAGTATGTTATATTGACAGACTTTTTAAAATTGAATAGACAGACATAGTTTGTTCAGTAAACCAATGTTTAATAAAAAATAAAAATAAACCTTGGTTTGTTTGTTTTTTGCTCCTCTGCTTCACCGAAAACGTGAACTCAAAAACCAAGGTACATATCGAACCATCATTTTTGTGTACCGTTACTCCCTATCTGAATTCATAAACAGCATTCTGACAGTATTGGAGTCATACAGCATATCTAGAGAAGAAACTTGTGATGTGACTAGAACGGTTTCCTGTTGATGAGAAATCCTGGAGGTTTTGGAAATCAGTGGCCTTGGTTCAGGATTTATTCCTTATTTACTCCCAAGATTCAATTCCAGGAATAAGAGGTTCTACGACATTATTATCATGCTTGTGTATATTAGTAGTAGGCACTGAGGCATTGTGGGATGAGTGTCACTGAATCAGCTATGAGAAGACGTGACTTCTGGTCATCTGTCTTACCACATGTGGAGAGAGTGTTGACTGGAAGTTGAAGAGCACTCCGATGGCGGCGATCTGCTCCAGCCATTTACGGCTCACCTCTTTACTGTCCTCCTCATACTCTCCGTTATTGTTGAAGCGCAGGTTCAGTGCGTTCACAAGCTGCTCCGCCAATGCGCACAGCGCCCCCACCAGGGACTGACAGAATATGACATCCCGCCGCAACTGGAGTTCTGTGTCTGTCATAGAAGAGTATTGCATAAATATGCGTGTTTACACATGTATTCATTGTGCTGGGAGCAGCATTTATTTTAAATAGAAATCTTTTGTAACATTATAAATGTCTTTACTGTCACTTTTGATCAAAAACTGCTGAATAAAAGTATTAATTTCTTTAAATAAAATAATTCTGACCCCAAGCTTTTGAACAGTAGCATATACAGTACCGCTTCATAACATCCTAGGTTCTCTATTAAAATGTTATTGTATTTTATTCATCAAATTGATTACATTGAAATAAATGTAATGCATTACAATTAATTGCACATATAAATATGTATTGAGAAAACCCCCCAAATGATGAATATGTATGGGTCAGAGGGCATTATTAAAAAAAAAAATTAAATGCTGTTTTATAGTTTTTAATTGCTCTAAATTTGTGTTTTTAAATTGACATATGTAGCTAATACTGATTAATTTGCTGTTCACAGATCAGCATACAGTGTATCCAAATCAGTGGTGTGAGGTGATTCCTGAATGTCCTAAAACAGTTGTAAGCCGTGGTCCGAGTGTGTAATACTCTAAGCAGATGGTGGGTTTCAGCACTGGGCGGGAACAGGGTTTGGAGCTGCTGTCTGTGTTGAGCAGTAGGGATAAGAGCTCTAGATCAGGTTCCAAAGCAAACGCTCAACAGCTTCCATATGTCTCCCACCACAGACCCCATGGGACAAATCCCACTCTCTCCGTTCTCTCACTTTATCTGCGTCTACTGCTCACTAAGAAGCTCACAAACTGACACGCCTCACTGCAACTTGGCTGCACGCACGCACACAAACACATGTACGTACTCCCTGATACAGAATTCCAATAAAACACTCCCTTATCACACACAGAGGTGTCTGTAAATACAGGATAATCCAAAACTGTAGTGGGGAAGACAAATCACATACACTGCAGTTTCCTGTCTGAAATCTCACTCAGATGATGACGCAAGTGCAGGATCATGTAAACATTCTGGGTTGACTTCTTAATAGCTATTTGAAATGATCTACAATGATCAAGTTCAACAAGGGAAAGTTCATATCAAGGCGTAACTTACCAGTGCATTTGAGCAGCGCCAACAAGAGTTGACTCCTTCCATCTGAAACACAGTTACAAATAGACATGAATACAACCCAACACACTATAATACAAGACAATATAGCTGTATGATAAGGCTTGGGAAACCTTAACATTTTTTACTGAGTAGCATTTCCACTGCTCTGCTTTTCCATTGTTTTTCTATTTGAACATGCTAGACGGACATGTAGCTAGCTCTGTTTGCAGCATCATGCACATGACAAGCATAGTGCTCAAGTTAAAAGAAGTTCAACTTTTAATAAACAGGTCCACAGACCACTGCCATGTGTCACATGGTTTTAAATGCAAAAACAGTTAACACTATTTCAATAGTCCACTTTAGAAATTATTATAAATTTAGTAACTTTGCAACTACATGTCAATATTTTGATGGTCCCTTAACAGACATTCTACTGACTATAATTACGAAAAATCTGAATGGAGCAAGACATGAATGCAAGTTTGAATTTGATTTTTGGAGGACTCCTAAAACATCACTAGCATCTTGATATATCCCAGTGGTAAAGTTACTTTTCGAATTAATTCATTTGCTATTATAACTGCATGTTTTATTACATAAATCTGCATTAAAATAATTTACACTAATAATATAATTTGCACAATAAAACAAAAACATGTACTAAAAAAGTAAAAGGGTTATTTTGATATTTGATATTGATTGTTCAGGCTTAAGCGTACCTTCTACGAAGCGATGAAGGCTGTTAACTAGAGATTTGATTGAAATGGGCAGGTTCCAAGGGTCCTCCTGGATGTTCTTGTGCAAGACGTGCCGCCAACGTATAGTCCAGTCATCTGTGTGCCGAAACTCTATTACGGAAAAAAAGTGAAGGTAACAATAAAAGATGTTCACAGATGTGGTTTGCAATATCTTTCAAACAGGACAATAGGTGTAACTGGCAGTGTGAACATGCACAAAAAAATTTAAAAATACATAATTGCTGTCAGACCCTTTTTTTAAAACGGGGCTAATTATAAACACCCCTAAAATACATAAAACACATAGGAGAAACTAGTGTGGTTTTCTCACATGCAGTGGTAATAACGTACAGATGTAAACAGAAACATTCACACGCCCCTACCCAAAAATGTCTCCCACACACAAACGGAAAACCCAAATACACACATCCCTCAAATGAGTTTCCAAAGATAGCACACATTCAAATATAGCGCACACCCTGACCGGGCGGTACCTGGCTGACTGTGGTCGGTGTGAAAATGCTTGGTTTCCTCACAAGCTTTGCTCATGACAGGGCCCTTCAGGAGACTGTTGATAGAGTCAACCTGAGAATGAAAAAGACACAGTTATGCCTGTCACCACACACACATCCTGTGCTAACTGAAGACCGGCTACACGCCCTTGCTAACGCCAGGCCTGCTGCTTTCAGTCTGTCCACATGTAACCTGTCTGCACTGGATAAAGAGCCTATTTATTGATATCTGAGTAATTGAGAGGGGGTCAAAATCTGGTGACCTCCAGAAGACGATAGATTTTGAGGTCAAAGAGCAGAGGTGTAGAGGTCAAAGAGTGCTCACTAGAGATGATGGTAATGTGATAAACGATACTGTGGGAGTTAGAGAGGGAGAAGAGAGGGAAACTAAGAGGGGATGTATTGATGAAGAGCAAAAATAGAAGATAAAATAAGAAGGTGAGCGGTGTCAGACAAAGGGCAACAGTTACAAAGGGAATATCAAGTTTAAATTGGCAAAAGACTCTAAAAGTTTCATTTATGATTGAGGAAATCAATATACCTGGTTGAAGAGGTGTTCCAGACATCCGTGTAGTTTATCCTGCTTGTCGAAAGGGATCTGCATATCACATGGTAACTCATCTCCTGGAAAACAAAATAAAAGTAGCAATTTCCTTTTAGTAATTGCCCTGAATTTCAACATTGTAATCACATTTAAAAAAGACGACAGTTACCTGAGCCCATCTCATCACTGCCCAGGTATGAACTGTTGCTCCGGACGCTGGTGTATGACAGCACTGAGTCCCGGTTGCTGTTACACTCACTGTAGAACACAAGTACAAATGTTTTTTAGTTCATGTGATGAAAAGGACGCTTGTAGAGACTGATTCAAAATTTGATATTTACTCATTCACAAAAACGCTTTGAACCGTTCTGAAAGTATGATATTCAATCAAACCAATATCGAGTTCAGTAATTATTCAAAGCTGAAGAAAAAATACAAATCTAATGAAAAACTTCACTGAAACGATCAATTTCCCAGGCTCTCCGTATGGTCGGTCCATGCTCATTTAATGATGAAATTCACTGATATACAGCAGCAGGACTGTTGAACACATATTAATCAACTTGTTTGGGCCAAGAATTCTGGATTTTGACTAGCTAATATTGCTTTAAGCTCCTATGGTTAAACTGTTTTTTTTTCCCAGAAAAATGGCACAAAAAGATAAATAAAAAAAGAGCAAGCTTCCACACTTTGTAAAAAACTTTAAGTAAGAATGTTATGTTACGGTTTAGAACAACATGAAGGTGAGTAAATGATAGTAGAAATATGTCTTTAAAACAATGGTATACTGATTATTAGAACTGAAGTCATTTCACAACAATTTAAACATCAACAAACTTCCAATTTCAACGTTTATCCACTGAGATCAACAATGTTTTAGGTGGATGTCTACTTGGCAGCCTTGAAATGTTTACTCTGATATAGAATGAAACTTTGTGCTCCAAAAAAGCTTGAGAGGGGAAGACAGGCTGTACTTCTACCCACTAGAAGAGTAGCAGAAGTTCCCTTTACCCACCCCAAAACTAGAGGAGAGGCCAAATTTAGCACCGCCACAAGCCAAGAATGGAAGCAGATCAAGCTCATGACCAGCAGGTTGTATCACTCCCAGAAATTGAAAAAGAAAAAAATGTTTTACCATTTAACCTTCTGAACCCTTGAAAGTTCATGTTCCCTAACAGCCAGCCCTCTTCTCACGATAACAAGAACAGACGGCCTACCTACATCCCACAGACAAATCCAGTTACTTGCTGTAAGAGCCTAAATAGAGGAAAAACGTTTCTATCTATAAAACATGATGGCTGCAGCTGTTCATGAGCTCACCCTATCACAGAGTAGCAGGATTTTAAAGCGGAACGCCACATAATGATAGAGGGTGCAAAGGCAGGCAACCGGTTATCCTGACAGAAGCAAAAAAAAAATCCACTCGGCTGTGGTCAGTCTCAGTTTTGCCCTGCTCCGTCAGGTCTAGATCACAACCAAACAAACTTTGCTCCATATAATGACGACATAACAACAGTGACTGAATGTATTCTTTAGTGGTTAAAGCGGGCGTCTGGGTCGCTGTGACACAACAGGTTCTTTGTAAGGGATGTTTATCGTCTCCCTACGTGTCTGTTTTAGCAACATCTGTTTGACAGGAGCCCAGAAGCCCCGTCTCGCTCACTCTCTCTTGCCTCTCTCCGTTTCACGCGTGTTGGAGGAAGACTGGGATTTTAAATCAACTTTTATGTCATTTCATGGAAAACAAAATGTTACTGTTAAACTCATAAGAGAGAAGAAGGTTGCTGCTCTTCTCAATATGGACATTTTAGAAACTGATTTATTAGACGGATAAAGAAAGGAGAGATGATGGGATCAGGACATGTTGCAGGCTTGACGCAAACCTTTGTTACTCATTTAAGCACCCAGGCTTGACGATGTTTCATAAACAATCTTTTCCCCACCTGTACGAGTCTCTGTAGCTCATAGTGTCGTGTCCAGAGTCCTCTTGATCATCTTCGTTCACTTTGAAGCACACTCTCTTGTTCCCGCAATGCTCCGTCTTGTCTTGGTCCGTCTCCTCCGGTATGGGAGAGGTTGAGGGGGCGGTCTCAATCGAGGGTGGCTCAGATCCCTGGGGCTGGGTCGGTCCAGTTATCGATGACAGAAGTCTAAAATTAAAAATATTTAGAAAGGTTTGGAAACAGCTAGGATTGGAATTGTTCTAATGAATTTTAAGAGTGCTTTGACACTAAACCTGGATTATGAGTTGATTTTTCCCCTCATGGAAAAAAAAAGAATGCATTAAATTGATCAAAAAAAAAGTAAACACTTCTACTTTGTTACAAAAGATTTTATTTAAATGAAATGCTGTTCTTTTGAATTTTCTATTCATTAAGTATGCTGAAAATTTGAATTTGTACTTTTTTATAGCCATTCTGAACTTTAATATATATACATATAAATTCTACATATAGCCCCGTTAAATTAGCTTATTGTTCAAGCTTATTTAAACAGTGTTTTAAGACAAAAAGGACAAAAGTGTCCCTAGTTAAACAAACACCCTTATATTTTACTAATGAACTTTGTTCTTTTATAGGACAGGGAAGTGTAGACTGACAGAAAGGCACTGGGAGAGAGGTGAGGGAATGAGATTGAGAAATGACTTCACTGACAATTAACTTCTACATCAGCACATGCTAGCTACTGAATAACAAACACTTGTTCCTCCTGAGAGGCTGTTGAAATGTTTCCTCTGCAGTTGTCTGTTATGGCTTCGGCCTTGTTTTTTTATGTCTGAGCCCTAAATATTTTTAGACTGTCATAAAAGAACATCCTGAAGTTTTGAACTCGAGGAACTCCTCAAAGAGGAGGCTACTAAAACCAGATGAGAATTTGAAAAAAAGTTGTGCCAATTTACTCTTTAACTGATGCAGTGATGTGCTTAAAACTTTTTTCCATTTATTTTTGCTAGTTAAATATACATTTAATCTAAAACACTTGAGTGCAGTTTCTATTAAAATGTTTTTGACCTAATACAAAAACCATTTAATAGAACTTTTTTAGCTTATTAAATATTTTAAAACTTAAGAATATTTGAGATTAAATGTATATTCACTATAGAATAATAATTTCCAACTTGTAATTTTAGATTTCCAAAAACATAATCTATTTTAAGACACTATTTTATGGTAATACACTGTTAATCTACCTCACCACTTACACATCTATCTGGGCCACGTATTGCTTCATTTCTCGCACTGAAATGTCCAGGCGGTTATAGAGGCAGATGTAATTGTCCTGGCTCTCTGTGTCTTCCTGTTTGAGGAGGAAGCTGAGACCTCCCTCCTCATGCTTCCTGCCGTCCTCCGTGCTCCCCTCACCCTCCTCTGTCTCTTCATCCAAACTCAGGCAACTCCAGGAGGGGGCCGCCATGCTGGTCACACAGTGCACAGCGTGGGACATGGGATTCAGATTGGCTGCAGGAACAAAATGACATAAGATTTGTTTTTATGTCAAAAAAGTCACTTTTCTGGATTTCTTTTTTCACTGAGCTTGTTGCAATGCATTCTGGGATATATAAGCAATGCTACCGTCCATTTAGGCCAAGAGAAGACATCTTAGAAGACATAATTATGGTACCCAGACTTTGCAACAGCCTTCATGCTGTCTAGGGACACAGCACACTAGATTTGGGCTTCTGTGACCGTGACTCAATAAAACAGAAGAATTGAATGGCTGAAAACCAGCGAGGCGTACTCTTGCATGTGGTAAAGACATGGACCATGAGGCTTTCAGCTGCAGAGAAGTGTACCGGAGGAATTTTAAACATCTCTGACCGTGAGACAACTGCAGAGCAGATGTGAAGCAGAGACTGAAAAATAAAACATCTCGTGCTGAGGAGCATAAGGAACAAAGCATTATGTGGTCCTTTTCCCAGCTACACGTGGCGGCTAGACAGTAAGTTGGGCCGCAGCAATCTGGGCAGGTGGAGCCAAAGAAGTCTTGAAAATTGCAGGATGGTTTGGAATTTGGATTTGATAGTCTTGAAAGCATCAGTTAGAATGACTTGAAAATCAAATATACAACAAAAGGGTTTATTAATTTATAGGTATATTTAAGCTGGATCACAAATTCCAGGCATTGCTGCTAATCAAAATAGTATTTTTCTTTTGGTAAAGAAAACAAATTACATTTTACAAAATTGATGTAAAAATTGCTATGAATAAATTGTTAAATTTTTGTTCCAAGAATAATCTGGACACATCTGACCAACTGCTACAATCAGGCCAGGAGAAACCCCAAAAAACATTTTTTGTTGAGTTTGCTAATTTGTTGTATTTGATGAGACTTAAATAAAGCATCAGGCCTCATAAACCGTGATAATAAGAGAGAGGGGCAGGCGTTAGGCCTCATTAAGTGGAGGACTGTAGGCCTATGGGACAAGGATGATGACATCACTAAAAGCTACTTATTGTGGCCTAATGGTGTCTTAATGGAGGTCTGATGGAGGAGCTTTAAAAAGCTCTGGATTACTTTGGGAATAGCAGGCCATGGTTTTTACAAGACCTGGGAGGTTTTCACCATAAAGCTTAATTACTATTTTACAACTTTCAATGCTCATAATGTGGAGATTTGGTTAACTGAGCCCATGAGCTGAATCCACGATATAAATAATTCCAGACAAATCAATCTGGGAATTGAGTGATTTTAACATAGTAGTATTTAGTCATTTTTCAGACAACATATTTTATTCATCTCTTTGAGAATAAATAAAAAATAAAATAATAATGAACTATTATATGTAAATATTTTAATAAATATAATATAATATTTAACATTAAATCCCCCTAAATCCCCTTAAATAACTATGCACCTTGGTCAGGATCAAGGCCGAAGAATGAGTTCTTGCGTCCGAAGCGGATGCTGAAGGCCCGTCCGGCTGAGGAGGTGTTCTTCGGGCAGGTCACCTGCATCAGGTTCAGGTGACAGTTTGTGGGGACGAAGTCCATGCAGCCCAGAACGTGAGGTTTAGTGCTCGCCTGCTTAAACATGGGCGAGGCCTTCGTCTGCAATTCCTCCACAAACTGGAAGAGAATATTAAAGCACCATGAAACAGCACTTGCAAACTATTTTTCCATTTATTATGACGAATATCAGATTTCCATTTTTAAATATTGATTTAAGAAAATAAGAAAAAAATGACAATTCATGTATCAAAGCATTGTGATATTTTCTTATCTAATATGAAGTGCACCAGGGAATATGACAAAATGACTGAGTAGTAACACAGAGAGAAGCCACACCTGTTTGTAGCTACTAATGCGTTTATCTATGCTCTCCAACTTGTTGTCACAGATGTTTCGAAACTCAAACTGTGGCATCGTCACCACTTTCTCATTCTGAGCCATTAGCTGTCGGCAGCTTTTCACAAACAGACTGTCGTCCTTCACAAAGGCCTTCAGTATCTGAGAAAATTCAAAATACACACAAGAACATGTGATGGGTTAGAGAAAACTTCCTCGGTATGTCTATATTGGAATTTAACTTATATTTGCACAGGCCCAAACATAGGTCATCAGAAACAAAATTCAGAAGTCATATATTCATTGTTTAAGCATGGTCTGACCTTTGCAGCGAGGTTGAAGCAGCCCTTGGGTTCCACCATCTTCTCCAGAACACATTGTTTGATCCCTGCTGTGCTGACGTACTCGTACACAACCCCATGTTCCACATGAACATTATCCACATTCAGACTGACCGAAGGAACATCGTCAGAGATGGACAACAGTTCCAGCCTTCTTACAGAGCCTAGAAAATCCAGAGAACACACAGATATAAAGAATCCAACAGGAACACCGATGAATGTGCACAGGACCCTTTTCCATCACATTTCCATCACAAAGGTAAATTATGAAAAGAATTGAAATTGTTCAGAAAAATTTTAAATTATAAACAATAAGATAAGTTTAAAGTTTATATTTTTCATTTTCAGTTTAGTTTTAGTTTAAATTGTTCAGACAGTTTAAAGGGGGGGTGAAATGCTATTTCATGCATACTGAGTTTTTTACACTGGTAAAGAGTTGGATTCCCATGCTAAACATGGACAAAGTTTCAAAAACTAAGTTGTACGTTTGAAGGAGTATTTTTGTTCCAAAAATACTCCTTCCGGTTTGTCACAAGTTTCGGAAAGTTTTTTTCGAGTATGGCTCTGTCTTACGTAAGATAGGGCGGAATTTCCTTATATGGGTCCTAAGGGCACTTCTCCGGTAAGATCGCGGCCGCGCGCGCACTCGTAGACTAGAGCAAGAGAGTGAAAGCAGTTCACCATCAAAGCGCCCTGCCCGGCTTTTGGGAAGTCAATGTCACCAAAGAAGTGTGTTTTTGGTTGCCAGGGCAAGACAACCCTGCACAGATTCCCAAAGAACCCAGCGTTAAGGAACCCGTGGATGGAGTTTGTTTTCCTGAGCATAAACGGAGTTGTGTAGCTGTTTGTTCCCTGCATTTCGACGATGATTGTTTTATAAACAAAGCCCAGATCGTCTAATGCTTAAGGATCGAGCAGTCGCAATGATAAAGGTTCGCGGTCGTGCGTTGGAACCGGACGGTGAGTAACTGTTGAACAAATAATGTCTCTGTGTGTTGTCACTAGCTCGGTGCGTTAGCACAGCTAAGCTTCGCCCACACGGCCTGCCCCCAGCCGCTCGTTTTTTTCCGGAAAGACTCGGTACACCCTATCTTTCTTTGATTAATATAATAAAACAAAAGACTTTTTGGAGATATGAAGGATGCAATATTACTCTATAGGTACTCAAGATTAACAGGAGATTGAGTGAAAATGAGCATTTCACCCCCCCTTTAAATTATAAACAATAACATATATACACACACACGCACACAAACACACTACCATTTTTATGCAGTTTATGTTCACCAAGGCTGCATTTATTTGATCAAAAATACAGTAAAAACAATGATATTGTGAAACAGCATTACAAATTAAAATATCTGTTTTAAATTTTTATTTATTTTAAGCCATTACGCCAGTCTTCAATGTCACATGACCATTCAGAAGTCATTCTAATAAGCTGATTTGGTTATTACAAAGAAATAAATAAGAAACATTTCTTATTATCAATGTTGTGCTGCTTAATATTTTTGTGGAACAGCATTTATTTGAAATAGAAATCTATTGTAATATTATAATTGTCAAGTCAGGTTTGAGATATTAATCAGTTTGTTATTATCCATTATGTTGATCCTCTATTGGTCAAATGTCTTTGCATGAGTTCACCACACATGAATTTTGGTACATACTGTAGCAGATGACAAAACTTCTTCACATGAGCTTGCATTCACAAACGCATGTGACATTGGATCTAGTGTTCCCATGGCTTTTGCATTCATAATAGTTTCCGTTAACGATAATAACCTTTTTTTGGGTACACCTGTCATTTGCCAGCAAACACACACACATTCTACCTGTTCCATTAGTGCAGCCATCCTCTGAATCTGAGCCATTCTCACAACCCCTGAAAGACATCTGCTCTTCCACATCCTCATACACACGGTACGCCCACTGACCACAGCTCTGTGGCAGAAGAAAATAATGTCACAAAGGGAGGAAACAGGTACTGTCTAGAGTGTCAGAAACAAACAACCTCTAGGATCACCATATGTGGGCCTACATAGCCTATAGAAAAACACATAATGCAGAGTTAAACACAATGCATGCTGATTCTCACTGTGTCTTGCTGCTCCAGGACAGGCTGATAGCCACTGAAGTGCTCCAATACTTCCTGGTAACTGCTCTGGTTCATGTTGTTTCCGTTGACTTTAAGCACACATTGACCAGGCTGAAGACCCGCTGCAGCTGCCTCAGAGCCTGTATACACACAAAAAGAATGCCTATAATGCACAATAACCTTAAATGAACCAATAAAAGACGTCAAATGGATGATTTTGATGTGAAAAGGTTGTATACTTTACATGTAGGCAAATCCAAACTGGTCTAGACACTGTCTAACACACAATGTGTTTGATGTTATGTTAGCTGCCTCATCAGTGTTGACTAAGCATCAGTTTGTATTTGTACAGTAGCAACCTAGCTATATGTGTTTGTTGTACTTTAATGCATTTTAAATGTTTTTTTTTTTTGTGTGTGATTTTTTTTTTGTAGTTATTCCTGGCCTTTTGAAGCCTACTCTTAAAAATAAAGGTCCCTTATTGGCGTCTATGGTTCCATTAAGAACCTTTAACATCCATGTACCCTTTTTCCATTGCACAAAAGGTTCTTCGTGGTGGAAAAGGATCATCAGATTATTAAAATATTCTTCAAACTGAGAAAAAAAATTGTTCTTTTAGGAATGGTTCACTGAAAGGTTTTTTGGGGGACCCAAAATGGTTCCTACAATACTTCTTAAAATACTTTTTGGAACCTTTATTTTTAAGAGAGTAGATTTTTATATGTACTCCCAGGTACCTGTCCTGAAAAGTCAGATCAATGAAACATGTCAGATCATGTATGTATCATTAATGATGTATGCCCATAATGATAAAGTATGCGACAAAAAAAATTCTCTTTGAGAGCTAAATAAAGAAAACTGTTTGATGTAGAGATTTTAAATTGGCCATTTCAGCGAGTTGCAGCAACAATAAGATTTATGAGACAAGAACTTATGATTATTGTTTATTAACAGGACGATTTCACATTCTCAGCTCTGCCTTGAATATACCACTTATTCTGGAATTTACACCCCCTTCATTCATGGGCACTGGCAGTGATAAAAGCTTCCATAATGACACATCATAAATCTTTTTTTGCATTTGTCTAAGTGCCGTGAAGATGAGCTAATGGTTTAACTTCAAAAAGCTCCTAGAATGTGCTTTTTAAATCCAGAAACATGTGCAGGGATCCGGAGTTTGGGTTCAAACGTTGAAGAGCTCCAGATGTTGATCACATGACCACAGCAGCTTGGTGTCACGAATTTGCTTCATTTCAAAGCTTTTTATAGCACATTAACATCTGCCTGGCAGGTTATACGTTGGGAATGCAATGCATTCCCCAATTCAGAATGACATGCATGGATGTTTATGGAAAAAACAGGATTGGGTCTGGTTTTTGAGGCCATAATCACTTCACATATGAATGTGACAACGTGCATGTGTTTTTTGATCATTACAAACAACGAGAACTCACCTTTCTTAACTGCATGAACGTAAGGTGGACAAGAACCGCAGAGAACAAACGGAAGAGTGCCATGAACATCTGGAATCTTCACAATCCTATCAGATACACACAAATAAGACACAAACACATAAGCTAGGCTTTTTTTGTCCCTTTTATTTAAAAACTATGACATGAGCAAGAGTGTTTTTCATGGATATAATTGTTAGGGACACATAACAGTGTCTACTCTAAGTAACAAGAAGTGCCGGCATTCGTTTAAATATTAATGAATTCTCTTTTGAAAACAACAGTTTTGCAATGTGCAGCTCTCCTGCATGTAACTCTAACACCAGTAGTGTCCTTTTACACTGTGCCTGGCTACATTTAACACGTCGATGCGTAAGTATCTGATTTCTACCATGTACGAGGACTCACTCTTTGTTCTTGGTGGCCACCAGCAGTCTGAGGGAGCGGCGTATACAGAAGGACTGGTTGATCATGGTCTCCACCTCTGAAAAGGACCTCAGGAAGACCAGGTCCTCATTAATGGAGTAGATCTTTCTTCCCGACTGCAGGCCTGCCATCTGGACAAAATAAAAAAAACATGAAAACAAAGGAAATACCAAGAATCCAACTGAAAAACAATCAAAAACACAATAAATTAAGGTGTCATTCATAACACTTTTCTTTGCTTTGTATGATGATGTGGAAGGGAGGGAGAGAGAGAAAGGCCACATACACAAACAAATTAGGTAAACAAATTACACGTACACAAATTAGGTTGTCAAGTCATCTTGTAGTGGTTAATCCTGTTCTGTACACACAAGAGTTAAGTATTTACAGGAGTGACAATTCTATGCAGTGTGTACAGAACCAAACTGAACAACTAGCTGTTAATGACATTTAAACTCGCATTGGAGATCCGTCCGCGAGACGCCAGAAAGTTGCAATGGTTACCATGGTGTCAATCTTGCAATTTCGGGAGAGAGTCGTGTTCTGTACACAAACAGAATGATAATTTAGAGGTCGCCACTGCTGAAACTACAAAGTGTGTATGTGGCCAAAGAGAGAGACAGAGAGATGAGTGCTATGTAAATGAGGATTAGAAGATTGTCAGAAGAGTTGAGAGAAACTCACTCCTTTATGGCAAAAGAGATTTATAAGTTATAAGCAGCAATTTCAAATTACGGAGCAGTTCATTTGAAGGTGTAATTTAAAACGTGCGATTGTAGCAATCTAGCATTCTAGCAAAGAAATATTACTCTCTGGGGTTCCTCAGGGGTCCATTCTTGGACCCTTACTATTTCTTATTTATATAAATGATTTGTCGAATGTTTCAAATATTCTTACTCCAATAATGTTTGCTGATGACACAACCTTGGTTATCTCTCACTCAAATTTTAATTTATTGATTAGGAATGTAAATGATGGTCTAATTGCTTATGCTAATTGGTTTAATATAAATAAATTATCTCTAATTATATATAAAAAAAAAAAGAGTCTATTGAGGTACCTCAAGTGTCAACTACAAAATTACTGGGTGTTTTTGTTGACGAGAGCCTGAGTTGGAGGAAACAGGCTGACTACGTGAGCAGAAAAATACATAAATCTACTGGTATAATAAGGAGGGTTAGGCATCTTGTTAATACAGAATGTCTTCTTCCTCTTTACTATAGTTTAATTTATCGTTATCGCTCATATTGTAATATAGTTCGGGCGAGTACTTTTCCTACAACATTTCAAAACATTACTACCCTACAGAAAAGTTTTGTTAGAACCCAATCAAATGCATATACTTCATCAGCTTCTTTATTTCAGAAACTTCAAATTCTTAATATTTATGATATCAATTTTTTTCAATAATGCGTTTTTATTTATAAGATATATTCAAGTGAAGGTAACATTCCAGAGCAATTTAATATGTATTTTAAAGTAAATTTACAGGTTCACTGTTACTTAACTATCAATCTTCAGATTTTCATCTTCCTAAATTTCTCACTTGTAGAGGTCAATACTCAAAAAGATTTAGGGGTATTAAATTATGGAATGTTTTTAATATTATGAAATATTATTTTTGGGTTTTTGATATGTTGTAATTAACTTGATTCATTCATATACATTTCTTTATTTGTTATTGTAATTTAGCTCTCTCTTTAATTTTATAGTTTATTTTTTTCTTTGTTGTTTAGGTGGAGGCTTTAAATAACAAATATAACCCTTTTGGGTTTTCTGCCTCTCCCTGCACAGTATTTGGATTGCATTTTATTGTTTTTATGTACATATTTTATACTTGTGCATATAAACTAAAATCTAAAAAAAATAATATAAGGAGGAGAGGAGAGGAGAGGAGAGGAGAGGAGAGGAGAGGAGAGGAGAGGAGAGGAGAGGAGAGGAGAGGAGAGAAGAGGAAAAGGAGGAAGGAAAGAAAGTTCAGAGGAAAGAAATAAGGAAGAGGAGGAGGGAGGAGGATGGAAGGAAAGAAGAAATAAATGAAAAGAAGCGAAAAGAAGAAACTAAGAATGAAGCAAATAAGAAAAAGGGGGAAAAAGAAACATACACATTTGGTACAATAGTGTTACACAGCCTAAAACCTTTGTAAACAGAAAGAAAGGTCATATATTCATATACAAAGAAAGAAAGAAAGAAAGAAAGAAAGAAAGAAAGAAAGAAAGAAAGAAAGAAAGAAAGAAAGAAAGAAAGAAAGAAAGAAAGAAAGAAAGGGCAAGTTTTAAAGAAGGGGAGAAAAAAAGATGAAGTGTGATGACTCTGTGGAGAATATGATGGGACATGCTTAATTGCTTCTCCCTGATCTCCAGAGAGCAGAGCTGTGAAGACGGAGGGATTGAATGAATTCAGCAAGCGTGTCCTGGACCAAGACTGCAGATCTGAGCGGCCCATGACACAAGTGTCAGAACATACAGCACTTCTACTCATTCACTGTATTAATCAGCATTACAGTCACGCTCTCATCTTCAGCTGATGCTCCTGTGTGAGCAGTGTGACACTTTAATATGGACAGAATGTCTTGTGTCAGGTCTAACAGGCACAGTGGGGATAAAATCAGTGGGGGTTTAGATCTTAACCATAATTATCTACCAATCTTCTTCCATAAATATCTGGCAGAGCTGTACAGAGCATGAACACAAATAACCCTGTGCACTGAAAATAACGCATCCGAGTTGAAGAGGTCCTCCATCAAATTACACATAATGATCAGGGTTTATTCCCCAAAGGCAGACTTATCAGATTAGTTCCACACTACACGTCCAACAAAAGACCTGGGAAACAACCATGGTTAGACGCCAAAAAGAGTCCTTGAGAGATCTGGCCTTCAAGAAGAGTTTAAGAAAGGTGAACACATTATTAGACAACCCCACACTGGATAAAAATAAATGGACATCTATCAGATTGTATTACAGTAGAGCGTGGCACAAGACAGGGATGACTCCACTTGGTCTTTCCACTATATATATATATATATATATATATATATATATATATATATATATATATATATATATAAACCATGTGGACTGTGAATAAGTCAGACATAAAATAAAACGTACACACATGAAATGATTTTGCATGAAAATGATGCGCTGTTATGCAGATATATTTTCATAGTAATATACATTTATGCATTTGACAGATGCTTTCATTCAAAGTATTGCATTGAAGGTATATAATTTATCAGTTCATGCATTCCCTAGGAATCAAACCCATGACCTTGGTGTTGCTAGCGCCATGCTCTACAGTTAATATAACCTTTACATGGGTGAATCTCACAAGCCAGTCAAATAAAACATCCTAGACATTATTCACTACAAAATCAAGAGAAATTTAAGAAATGATATCTTGCATACAGAATATGATGCTTTTTGCTGTCGTTTTTGTTTTCAGAATAATAACCCTCACAATTATCATTGGCATAATGTACAATTAGTGTAGAATGAAAATTACTTTTTTTTATTTAAAGTTATTTTATTTAAGGTTAAAATATAATTTATATATATATATATATATATATATATATATATATATATATATATATATATGGTTATATAAAGTTTTTATTTTTTATTTATTTTTATTTTTATTTAAAGATTTTATTCAGCTAGGATGCAAATACATTTAAAGTTACAAAATATTTCTGTTTCAAATAAATGCTTTTCTTCTGAACATTCTATTCATCCTGAAAACAGTTTCCACAAATTATTAAACAACACAACTTTTTGAACATTGATGATGTTTCTTGAGCACCAAATCAGCATTTTAGAATGATAATGACTTGTTTTTTTACTTTTTTTTTTTTTTTACTACTACTACTACCAACTATTAATGGGACATTTTCTTGAGAGGTTTTATGAAATTGCATAGTCCAAATCTATATATAACCTTAATGTTAACATATTATGTCAAAGGCCCGGTGCTAAATGTGACTGATGATCAGACACAGCCTTGTAAAGACACTGCAACTCCACTGAATATATTAAAACATGATAGAAAACAGTGGTTTAGGTTTTGTAACTCTATGGAAGGCTATCAGCTCACACATGGACAGAATTTGGGTGGAAATGCCTAATAAGAAAGAAAACACAGCTTACTAGGGAAAACCCAAATGTGGCAGACTCTGTGGGACTAAAGTCAACCATTGGCATGTATTTTGGGAAAGCTCAGTCAGTTTTTTTGTTATATATATGGGGAAGAAAAACATGAAGAACTAGAGGAATGGAGGAATACTTTCGCGCATTGCATTTTGTGGAAAAAAAACTGGCCTTCAATTAAAAATACATCTGAGACCTGCATGCAGCAATGCTCAATTTAGAAGATGGTTGCTCAACCTCATACCTCTGCATATGAGCCCCTGGTCACACTCTTCACTACGATGGCCTTGTTCTTCTCTTCGATCTCAAACCCATAGTCCTCTTCGTCAGGATGGATCTGTACGGGGACAAGAGAGTAACTGCATCATCATGACGGTCAATATTAGCAGGAGAGTAGGACGTTATTATGATTATTTCATTTGTGCATCTAAGAAAAAAATTCAGCAAGTGACAGCACGGAACAGAACGTGCAACTTTCAGGATTCAAATTGTGATTTAGCAGTTTGGTGCCATGCTGAGAGAGCTGCAGTGTTTGTGCAAACGTGTGAACAAGCTACGTATCCTCTAGTCAAAAAGCTGTTTGAGGTGTTAAGTCCGTTCTTCTAAAAATAACTAAACAATAATCTGCTCATATGTGCCACAGCTGCATGCTAATAGGTCAGCTCAGGTGCTAAAGGCTTAATCATGGAACATAAAGGGATATAATGCTCAATTTCTCCACAGCTACACATGAGATGGGCTTTTATGTGCTTTTATTATATAAGAGCTGAAGCAGAACATGTTTACCAGCCCTGTAAATGTCTTCCTCTGTTTTATTTCTATCCATCAACCATTATTTTCTCTGAAAAACTGCAGTGGCGTGACGTCTGAGAGGGCTGGCTGAGAAGGGTAAATCGAGAAGCTCTTAGCCTCTGAACAGAGAGGAGAGAATGCAAGATTGTCATGCATTTGATGGTCTGGAGGAGGAATCTGTCAGTCAATAAGGGATGAAAGAGTATTTTGTAAAGGTCAGGGTAATTACTGATGGATAAGGAGGGCCTTAATTGGCACAGAGGAGAAAGTCGATGCACTGCTGACAGTTTTGCTTGAGTGCGTGTAGTAGCATGTGTATGTGTCTATGAATAAAAGTGGGTGCGTTATAAATGTGAGGTCAGAGGGTAAATTATCTGAATCTGATATAGCTACACAATTTAGAGTGATTGAACTAAAATCAAACTTTTTACAATTAAAACAGAATCTCAGATAGCATCTTAAGACTAAACTAGTAAATCTACAGTAAATACACCTAAAGAAGCAGTCACACTACTTTTTTTTTTATCACTGACTTCCATTCACTCACATGCGAATGTGGGAGTCCAGAAACGCAAACACAAGTGTGCATTGTGCGGTGTTAAAAGTTCAAGTTTGGTGAACTTGGACCCTTGAAATTGTATCACCCTTGAAGATCGATATGTCACACTGTGACCTCTTAGCTAAATTAAAAGAATACAAACTTCTCTGAGGGAGTAAATTGCAAATTTTTACATTTTGGATTTATTATCATTTGTTATACTTAAACTATTAAATACCTTAATAAAAACTAATTAAAACAGTAGAACAGATATTAATGAACTATCATTTTGCTACAAAAAGATGATAACATAAATTCCCAATGGGACTCAAATGAATCAGTGAAAACAAACAAACTGCAATTCAAAGCTACATTTGAGAGAAATGACAGGAAAGAGCCTTTAATTATTTTGATGCCCTAGTTCTTATGGGCTATAAAGGGACATGCAGTATAAACAGCTACAATGCTGTTTGTTGTACAATGCTGTACAATGCAAAAGCTTCTGAATTTTGAAATAAGTTCAGCTACTGTCAAGCTATGGAAAAATGTGGTTAAGTAAGTGGCATTGCTAGTTGGTTATCCCTCAACACTTCTCTCCACAGGGGTGAAACCCCTGATGTGTACGTGTCTTTGTATCTCACCACTATGGATTTGGCAAGGATGTTCTCGATGAGTTTGAAGTCACTGCGAAGCTGTTTACTCTTGGAGCTCGTACCCTCAGTCTCCTCATCGGCATAGAAGCGGAAAAACTGCGAGTCATCCTTAAATTCGCTTTTCTCCAGAACTGCAAGGCAAAGATAGAAATGAATTTAACCGAGAAAGAAAAAATAAACATTTTGCTACTTTTATAAACTGGTAAAAAAAACACTTATAACTCAGTGCTGATCATATCTGCTGATGACAAAACGATTTGACAGAGTGAAGAGGGCCAATTGCATCACCCTTCAGTTCACGTTAAAACAACTCATGATGTCTGTGGGATTGATGTCTGGGCAAATCTGAGGTGAAGGATGAAGGAAGAGGATTTAATGGGAGGTCTGGTGTGTGCAAGTGCACAGTTTTTCCCTCTCAGGAAGATGGTGTGTGTCTGTCTGTGTGTGTGGATGTGTGTGTGTGTGTGTGCGTGTGTGTGTGTGTGTGTGTGTGTGTGTGTGTGTGTGTGTGTGTGTGCGTGTGTGTGTTCAGGAACTTTGTAGGGACAGGCTGTTCTGTCTGTGAATTCCAAGCAAAATATTGTTGAGGATAGTTTTGGAAGTTGAGATCCGACATGACCGCAGAACACTTCTATAACTCTGACAGGAGGCATGTGTCTATGAGCTTGTGTATCTCATCGGAAAATGTCCTTTTCCATTATTGTGATAATTTCTGTTCCATCAGAGGCCCCAGATGTTTTTCCAACAGCTGTTTACATCTACAACACACTTATCTCTCTCCATTCTACACTATGACCTCTGGCAGACACATGGAGAGTGTGATGTTAAAAAAGCAATAAGTGTGTGACACTAATGCACTAATTAATACATTTAGAAAGAAAAAAAAAAGAGATATATAACACTAGGCAATTAAATTAGCATTATAAAACGGATAGTTCCAGAACTTGATTGTGACCTGCTGAGCCACATTCGAAGCCATTGTAAAATAATGTATAAACACACACCTGTGACCTATTACATCAGAATTACTATGCCACTATATCTGTGTGTTTCTGTGTCTGTGAGTTGCTTGGCAATCATTCTGCTAAACATTGCTGATGAACAACATTGCTTGGCGGAATAATTATTTGTCATCAATAAATTGTTGCATTAATTGTTGCTGTGTGTATATTTTCTGAAACTTTGTCAGGTATGTGCAGCAATCGTTTTATAAAAGCAATTCAGATTTATTTTATTTAAACAGGGACAATGCACAAGTTAACATTAACCTTGTATCAAAACAAGGAAAGATGCATTGTGCCAATTAGCCCCGTGAAGCTGTGATTTACAGTGATTTTAGAACAGCTTCACATAGTGCCTAATAACACCGTTTAGCTGTTATAAAATCACAGTAAACAACAGCTTATTGTGGCTTATTGCTTTATTTTAAAACACAATTAATGTTGCATTATATTTCCAAGATGGCTTTAATGCTGCCAGAGTCAAAACCCTTTCTCTTTCACTTTCTCTCGTACACAAACACCGCCACGGTTCAAAGTTTTGCCCTGGACACAACATGTGTTGCAAACAGAGAAGACCAATAACAAAATATGAAGTTTTTTTTTTAAAGATGACTTGTGTAATTTCTTCAATAAACAGTGGCAACTATAAGAAAGCCATACGTAGTCTGGTTCCCATGAAAAGTATAAACACTGTGTCTCTATGGCATTATCAAAACATTTCTCTGTTTGTTTGAGCAGCCTGATCAGCCCTACACAGCAACATTGCACCAACCAATGGCAGCAGTTTTATTTTCTGACTGACCGCTAATGTGGTCAGTGTTCAGGAAATCTCGTTTCAAAATCTTTACTTTTTGAAAATTCCATTTAATGCCACTAGAGAGAAACAGAAGTAGTGGCAGCATACATCACCAAAGACAAGTTTTTTATTTCACCAGAAGATCAAGTTTATGACATTTTGATAAAAAATTATGAGGCTAAATAAAAAAAAATAAATAAAAAATAAAAAGTCCAGTGAAACATTTAAAGTAGTCAACATATGTATATAAAGACTGACCGTGGTGCATGAAACCAGCATTGCAGAGTCCAACACCGAGGGTCACCGCATCTTCACGGCTTGTGCTGTCACCCTGCAGAAGGAAAATCACGAACAAAGTCACAAAACAATCAAGATAGTGAGCCATGTTAGATGACTTCTGTGTCTGGAACGAAATGACAAAATGGAGCAACTGTGAATATTAGACTGTAAATAATCAGAGATAAAAAATTAGAGCAGAAATAGTATATAAATCGTGTGCAGAAACCCAAAAATAATTAATTGAATGATAAATAGAAAGTTAAAAAAAGCATGTACGTTACATTTATGTAATAAAGTGGTATATTTCTTTCTCTCTGTGTGTGTGTGTGTGTGTGTGTGTGTGTGTGTGTGTGTGTGTGTGTGTGTGTGTGTGTGTGTGTGTGTGTGTGTGTGTGTGTGTGTGTGTGTGTGTGTGTGTGTGTGTGTGTGTGTGTGTGTGTGTGTGTGTGTGTGTGTGTGTGTGTGTGTGTGTGTCCATCCTCATGTTACCTGTGACACAAGCCATTCCACCAGTTTGCTAGCTGGTACAACAGATTTGAAGGTTTTCAGATGATGATCTCTGTCTCTGTATATAAAGAAGATTTCAAATTGAACAATGTTCACAACTGTCCAAATCAACACATTGAATCATTTATATATGACATTAACTTTTTTGCTCACCAGCCACTGTGGCTAGTGGTTTTCCAAAGTTACTAGCCACTCAGCATTTACACTGGCCACAATTTTGACATCAATACCATGGGGAAAAACTGCCATATAGATATTTTTAATATTATCTTATCATTTGGCAGCAGGTATATTAGGGTGGTGTCACTTTAAGACTTGACTCACGGATCCATTATATTGTTACACATGCGTTTTCTTTCTCAACTGTTTATGTTCACTTAAAAGATAACTGACTTTTAACGTGAATACTCGCCAAGACCGGCATTTTGACATTATTTTTTGTGTATTTGACTGTTTAAGCACAATAAGCAGAGAAAAGAAATCAATTTAGAACTGAGAGGCAGCTTTATGTGCGTGCACTTAACAATCCCACGCCGAAATTCAAGCCCTGTAACAGCAACAACATTCATCCAGCGCAAATGAAACAAGTGAGTGAAGGGAGGAGGGTTTGAGTCAACGCGCTGTCGGAGAGATGGGAGAGTGAGAAAGCGCAGCTGGTATCGTGCATCTATTCTGCGGAAAATGAGTATTGGAAGCGTTTCAGATATACAATTTTTGACAACACCACATTGCACTTAATTTCAGATGCCTTTTTAAAAGACTACAATTGAAAAATGTATGTAAAATTCAACCCGCCAAAATGGCTACTAGGAGAGACTGTGTTAGACGCCACTGCTGAAATCCACCCGCATATATATGTTGTACACACACATACATAATTGATATAATGACAATGGAAATGTTTCTGATTGTTACAATTTAATCACTGTGTTAAAGCAGTTATTTATTGATTAAGTGGCAAAGGTTACATTAATTAAGGTTGCTAAAGGAGTCCAATGATCTGGAAATATCTTCTATTCACTGAGATCTACTATTACCACTAAGTCCCAAGACCCCAGACTGCTCCAGGGTGGTCTGTCCTAGCAATTAGTGTAGTGTAATTAGTGACCTGGACTGTAAGTCGCTTAAAAAGATGAAAAGCATCTGCTAAAGGGCAAGTAACCAACATGTTAGTTAATTTTTGGATCTGAGATCAGAGTTGGTCCCAAATGCAGTTCAATGGCCCCTCCTTACTCTTTATGTGAGGCATCAAAGGTGATAGGTGACAGAAAAGCAATACGACTCTGCAATCCTCACACACGCACACACACTTATACACACAGAGACAATGTGTGCAGCTGGTCAAGGTGAATCCATGAAAGACAAACAAGCACATCGCATCATTTAAGACAGCTGAAATTAAGACACTGAAATCAAATTGAATAAAGTTATTTATAAAAAATTTTTTAATTTAAATAAATTGGATAAACTGCATATATTAGATTTAATTATAAAAGAGATAATAAATGAAGTGTAATGCTACTGTACATGTGCAAGCAAAAGGCGTTAGCAAAAGATTTTGTATTAAACTTGAATACAAGTCATCTTATTGCTTTAATGACAGTGAGAATTAAATAATAGTGTTGTCTGTTGAGTGTGAAGTATGGCAGAAAACATGTGTCACTTACTTGATAACAGGTGTGAAGAGACTGTGGAGACGACAGTAAAGTCTCACTCCCTGCAGGACACACATACACTTATTTAAAACAATTGCACCGACAGCTGCATCTCTATGCATTTCATTTACTGTTGTCCTTCTGGAATCACCTCTTAATTGATGTGTTGACACAATTGTTTAACAAGATGTATCAAATGCACTCAACTCAAGATTCTGTTGACTTCAATCTATAAACTGACTGGTTTCAATTGACCAAAACTTAGTGAGCCACCTGGGAATGGAACCTCATAACTGACTGATTTGAATCACTCTACATAGGCACAAACAGCATACTGTATAAGACACTTGAATCACAATTTATTCCAATAGATTTTGATGTTAGCATGTTGCTAAGCTAATGTCACAATATGATATTCTAAGACGGATAAAAATACATGACACAAACACACAAATTGAGTAGAATACTGAATTTTTAATTATTCTGAACTTTTTAATCATTTTTTATTTATTTATTTCATTTTGTCCACCATCTGAGCTCATCACAAAAAAAAAAGAATATTTAGCTATGGGATAGATAAGATGAGGTAAATATTGTTTTCAGCCAGTATTCTAGGGTAAAATACCTTTGAGATGATGTCCTCCATTTCACTCCTGGCTTTATAAGTGCCGTCATCGTAACGGAAGCGATACAACACCTGCTCGTTCTTGAACTGGTGCTTATCTGACACTATGGTAAAAAAACACAGACACAGACAATTAAATGTTATGTCATGCTTAAACGCTAAACTTTACCTCAAACATAACACCACTGAGATGTAGCTGAGCTTATGTTGTGATGCGGTGATTTGTTTCTCTCACTGTGGTGATGAATCGAAGTGAGTGAGTGCCATTGCTACACAACAGCCTGTTTGACTTCTCCTTGAATGCTGCCACCATTATTATTGATTGACTGCCTGAGCCCTTATACTTGGATTCATCACTCCAATCACTTCTGGTGTTTACAGTTTTCACTGTCACAATCGCCTGGCTGTAATGTAGAGGTATGATGCTCCCCAAATCTCAGGCAAACACTGCACCTCATGAATTATTCAGAAGAATGTTCTCTACCAGCATTTCATGTCATGTTACTATCCAGACTGCCGATCATCTGTAGGGGATCTCAGTGAGTGCTGGCCAACAAGAGACAGTACGTGCCAGATTTATAAAGAGTAAATATGTCAAATAGTGATTTTTAACAGTCCAACGTTTGTATAAACAGTTAATGGATTGTGGTTAATTTGCCAAGACTGTATAAAAAAAACAGAACATGGACAACAATTTAATTTTGGCGATGAAACCAAGCAATACACAAAAACATGTTGATGAAATCTAAGGGGGTATGAGGTTAAAAGAGGAAAAGATTAGAGATTCAAAAAGAAAACACTGAGAGAAAGAATAATAGATTTATATTTTAAAAAAAAACATAACATGGCAAAACAGTTGAATTGTGGTAATGAAACCAAGCAATACAAAAAAACATGTTGATGAAAAAAATGGGGGTGAATGAGGTTAAAAGAGGAAAAGAAAGAGAGACACACACAAAAAAACGAAAACACTTGAGAGAAAGAATAATAGATTTTAATGAAGTAATGACACTTACAAATAACACTTTGGAGTTACCAAGGTACAGTGATGGGTCACACAATGGTTGATTTTTAGCCTAATTATTTAGGGCGTCCAGTATGTTGACCGATTAGTCAACAAGCTGTTCATGCAACCAACCAACTGTTCGATTTTAAAAATATGTGAATTTTACACATCCCAGGATCAAATGATATTCCCATGGTATTTACTATATTCACATTTACATAGCACCTTAAAAAAGTCCAAAATAATACCATGATATTACCATGGTCCATGTCCAATAAATCAAGGTAATACCATAGTTCTTTAAAGGGAGAACATTCTCTTACCATGATGGATGATGCCGTTCTCCAGGAGAGCTTGACCCAGGTTGATTCCCTCCTCAGCCTTACTGATCTCTCCACTCTCCAAGAGCCATGAGACAAATTCACTGAGGACACACAGAGACAACAGTTGTATCAGTCTGCACATAACACAACACTCCACACATGCTAAAGAAGGGATTTATGAGCCACTAGTCAAAGGTACTTGGGAACTTGGATTCACTCAATCCTTTAGAGTGACTGGTCAGAACTGGTAAAAAGTTCACAAAGGACACAAATCAAGATGATATCATGCTGCATTCCACTCTGTTAAGGTCTTAAAAGTTCAAACACCAGGGTTCACATATAGCTTTAGTTTTGAAAAAGGGCTCTATTTGTCTATATACACACACGCATTTTGTTTATATCTAACAATATATAATTATATCTTAATTTAGATTTTTTTACATATATAGAGCATAGTTTGGTGGCAGTAAAAAAACATTTTTAGTAGGGATGCGTTAAATTGATCATAGGTTACAGAAAATATATTTATAATGTTATTTACAATAAATGCTGTTCTTTTGAACATTCTATTCTTCAAAGAGTCCTAAAAACAATGCATCATGGTTTCCACAAAAATATTAAGCAGCACAACTGTTTTCAACACAGACAATGGCCCTCATTTATCATTCTTGCGTAGAAACGGGCGTATATATTGGCGTAAGATTATGCTTACACTCCTCTCATCGCCTGATTTATGAAGCTGTGCGTACCTTTGAAATACAGGTGTACGCAATACCTGCCCTTGATAAATGCCGCGGCTGAAAACGATCGTCATTAGAATAACACGCCCCTATATATTCAAGTCTCCGCTCCCCCCACGCCCTCATTTTACGCCATGGACACACGGAAGACGGCAAAGAAGAGAAACTTCTTTGAGAAAGAGAAAGCGAAACCAGGGAAGTGGAAAGAAACAAAATTGATTTCTAGATTTTTATTATTAATGACGCTTATTGTTATTTAGAAGAAGAATGTCGTTATTATTATTTGTATTATTATTATTATTATTTAAAAGAAGAAGAATGTCATTTTTATTATTTTGTCAGTCTGAATTATTTTTTTGGTCATTGAAAGCCTGTCATTACTAAACCCAGCACATCTGCCAGGGCTAACCCTGGCCTAACCATCGTTTCAAAGAATAGTACAACGGCGAGCGCGTCGAGTATAAACGCCTCGTCCGTTTGGGGAGGTGCGCGCGCAGTCTGCGGAGACTCGCGCTGCGGAGCCAGGCGAAAGTATAAACAAGGCTTGAAACGTCAGGTAAAGCGCACAGGCTCGCAACTTAAGGAGTACATATGCCTACAAATCAAATGCTTTGGTAAAATCACACAAATTAAACATTGAAGTCCATGTTGCACAAAAATAAACACTGAAGTTTATAATTACTATGTTGTTGTTTTTTTACAGTGGGTCATAATATATCATATCTTTTAGTTTGTCAGTGCGTTTTGTGGTGTTAGGAATTGTTTTTCTGCGCATTCCCGCACTCAAAACGTGCGTACACCACCTCCTGAGCTGGCGTAGGATTTGAGCGTGCCGTACGCCAACGTCCATATTGATAAATCTCAAAGTCACCGTGGTTTTGGGTGTACGCCAGGTGTACGCTGGAAATTTGGTGTACGCACTTTTGATAAATGAGGGCCAATGAGAACAAACGTATTATTTTAATAAGAACACAATCATAATATTAAGCATGATATCTGAAGGATCACAGTGACAATGAAGACTGGAATAATGACTGAATAATCTATGCCATCCCAGGAATAAATATATTTTAATATTTCACAGTATTAATGTTTTTACTGTATTTTTATCTAATAACATACACACATATATACACATATATACATGCATACATACATAGTTTGCTACAACTTGACTTTAGCTAGTCAACAGTCAAATGAAAATGGCAAGAATAGTAATAAAATGATTAACTACTTCTGAAGAAAGCAGAGGAGGAATTTATTAGTAATTGCAAGTCTGAGGTGGTTTAATGGCGACTCCAACGTTGTGTGTGACTGTATGTGTGTGACTGCTGCGTGAGAAACTGTAAATCCCATTAGATTCAGGGACAGAAATAAGCAATGTGTAAACAGTTATGACGCCTTACAGGGAATGTGAGAAGGGTGTGTGTGTCCTTGAAATGTTGAACGACAACAGCGAAGGTAGAGGGGTCGGATGAAAGGATGGGTTAACAGATGGAGCAGGAAGAGAAGGCACCCCACATTCACCCAATATAGTAAGACATTCATATCTCACCTGACTACACAACTGCTCTGCCCTCTACATCTCCTTCAAATCAGCTGACCACATGCACAACTTCATGAACTCTTTTAAAATACTTAACCTTGATAAGTCATTACCCTTCACAGTCAAAAACTTCACAGGGATACAGATTACTAGATAATACAACGAACTTAGGCCAACCCGGAAGTTTCGCATCAACCTGGTTCCCTCGACAGAAACCAAATAAGATTTTTCCATTGCCTTTTTGGATTATTGCAGAAAATAAGCTCAGTGACTAACAAAAGTGTATGATTTTCACACGTTTTGTACATCAATATAAACTTCACAAATGGGGTGAATTAATTAGTTTATGTAACTCATTAATATTCTCCACAGCTAATGCACACAGAGCTCTCTTGTGAGAATTTTCTTACGCTTGTATCAATATCTGTCCGATTTTTCCATTGCCTTTTGGATTATTGCAGAAAATAAGGTAAGTGACTAACAAAAGTGTATGATTCTTATACATTTTGTAAATCATGATAATCTTATGAAATTTGAAACCTAAATACTGAAATAAATCTAAATCTAAATGTAGGAAACACCTTTTTTTAGATAAGTAAAAATCACAAGTGGGATATTACAGCTGTATTTTATGTTGTATATTAAAACGTGAAAAAAAATCTTGAGCTTGTGTTAACCACAGATATTTTACAAAAAAAAGCAGCACTTAATTGTCCCTGTCAAAAAATGAGCACAGTTGTGAATAATAGATTTGGATTCTGTGTTTTGGTGGTAAATGTCAAATTCCTGAAACAAGTGCACATTTTTCTTATATTTTAAGACTTTTGTACAACATTTGACATGCTGATGCCCAAGTTTTATTACAGCTAGACATTGCATTCAGAAACTATAGGTCAAATAGTCTTCTGGGCCACACATAATGTTTTATCTCAAGGGGTTTTAGATGGTACATAGTAAAATCTTATGCGAATCGGACAAAGGCACAGTTTGAAATTAGCCTAGAATTATTTTGAAAGGGTTTTCAATCAATTCAACATGGTGGAAGAGGAATGCAGCTCATACGGTTCCAGAGTTATTAGCAAAAATGCATGTGTACATCTAAGCAGTGGCTGGGATTTGCAGCCATTGTGTCAAGTTTGTGGTCTTTGCAATTACAATATCAAACACAAAGTTTTATAGCAGAAAAATAATGCTACCACAAAAGAGGAGAATGTGAACAAATATAAAAAAAGGTTCTAGCTGCTGCTTTGACCACAACAAAAAAAAAAAAAAAAAAAAAGAGAGATGACAATGTCAATAAAAGGATAGTAATCACATAATCAAGCCTTTCATACAAAATGCAAACAATAAATGTTTATGATGTGGTTATGTGGGTTATGTGGAGATCTTACAGACTACTTCCAAAGCCTTTATGTGCAGTTCTGCAGAGGAAGTTCACAGAGGAGAGGGCAGTCCGGCCCATGAAAGAGAGCAGTGAAATGAAACAGACAGTGAGTCTGCTGTGATTACATAAGTCTCTAATTCAGATTGGCAGGAAAGGGAAGGGGTGGAGGTGGGCGTCCCTGGGGTGAATTAATTAGTGTTTATGTAACTCATTAATATTCTCCACAGCTAGCGCACACAGAGCACTCTCACATGCTGTAGATGCGTGTGAGAATTTTCGTACGCTTGTATCAATATCTGTCCTGTATTATGCATGTACTGTATGTGTGAGTGTGACAGAGAATGATATAATGAGATATTGAAGTAATATTAAATACAAGCTCAATTACCACAGAAAATAATTTTTGACTTGTCCCTCAGTTTGTAAAATAAATAAATAAATAAATATAATAAATATATGCATGTTTACAAAAATGTACTTAGAAGATTATGGGTATAAAATCAGAATTGTGAGGCTTGCATTTCTGTAATAGCACTTATATTAAGTGTAAAAAACTGTTCTGAATGGATGAATTTCTAGTTATGCATTACCATTTTCACCCCATCATTCAACCATCTAAACTGTCCTTTTTTGTATCCTTGCAAGTACTATGCTAAAATGACAGGATTTATCGGTTCACGACATGAGTTGAATAACTGGACAAGGATAGCAAGTGATTTTATCCTTGTCTCATAAATGCAACTTGATTTTGCAAACTTATGAACGAGTCAAAATGATTTTCTGTGAATATAGAAAGCAGATGATTTCAATAGAGCTTAAGTTGTAAATAACCAGAAACATTCCTTCACTGCTTTGGCCATTTAAAGCTTTTTACCACACCAATAAATCTTTGCTTTAGGTCATTGCTGTAAGTTTAAATGCATAAATGAAATCTCTCAACAGTACTTCAGAACTTGTGATGATGTACGGATCAAAATCTCACCATATTTTGAAGTAAATTGGGGAAATTTACTTAGCACAATGGGGAAAAATAAATCAATAGTGGCTCAAGAAATAGCCAGAGATGAGAGAAAGAGCCAGAGTCTGAGCAGTAGCAGAGCGTTTGTCCACATTAACAGCTGAACTGCTCGGCTGTTCTTGGAAGGAGTGGGATTGTGTTTTATTCTGAGAAGGATGCGCAAGCCAGCGAACAACAGAGCCAATCACAGCTGCTTTCACCTGGACCACCGAGGCTGAAACGCTTGAATAATTGTGTTCTGAGGGAGCCATGCGAAATGTATCCAGTCAGGTGTTGACAGGACAACAACAGCACAGCTGAGGCTGTGAGGCCAGCGACTGTTTGCTTTTAAGCCACTTCAGCGGAAGTGCTACTTCAAATGTATTTCAACTACAGTCAAGATAGCCTTTTGAAGAAAAAAAAGCTACCTAACAAGATTCTGACGTAAAGCAGCTAACTACATTGAAGCCATTTAAGAGGGAAATTCGTTTAAAATTCACAACATCAAATGAAACTGCTGTTTGTAATCAGCAGTAATTAATCAGACACAAAAAAAAAACTGAGAATCTCAGTCAGACTCATATTTTATGTAACTTAAACAGATCATTTTAAATGAAATAAAACTGGGAGACTTTAAAATGTTTATAATTGAGTTGGAAAAATGGAACAGCAGCATTCAAGCTTCAATGAACTATTGAGCTTAAAAATTATTCAGCTATTCCATTGAATCTTTCCTTCTTTTTTTGGAAGTAAAGTATTGCTACTCACTGGCTAAAGCAGCTTGTGACTGTAAAAAGCGAAACTATTTTAAAGCACCTGAGCAACTGAAATATGTAGTTAAGTTAGCAGCATTGCTACTTTGAGTTTCTTATTCCCAACACTGCTCAGCAGCAAGGCCCTTCCGATTTATAAACCACCAAATGAGGCTCATATCTGAACTTGTGAATTTTTGCGGCCTTTTAAATGAGATTGCATCAATATAATCTCTTTAAATGGACCACAGGACAGTGCTTTTTTCTCCTTATCTACTAATGCAGTGCAAAAAGAGAATTTTAATTGGTGTGAGGAATCTCTCCTCTCAACTCCCAAACACACACACACACACTGTATTTGGAAGTTTAATGGCGTACATAGCACTCATTGTTCATTCATGGTGTTGAAAGACTGGGTGAGCGAGCGACAGAAAGAAAGAGAGAGAGAAAAATGAAGAGAGATGCACAGAGAGAAAAAGAGAGAGAGACTGAATGCAGATTTCTCTCTAATGAAGGTTTTTTTTTTTTTTCGCTGGGAATGTCTGTGTCCAATGGGGTGCTTGGCAGTGAGCTTGGGAAAGCATTTACAAGCGCTAAGTAAGTGTGTATGTGTGTGCGCATGCATTTTCATTCATACAGGGGCCTCTTGGATTAGGATGACTTGCAAGATATTCAGGAGACAGTCAGATGGCGTCAAAGCAGCCGAGGGAAGGTGTCACACTCAGCGCGGACTGAGCCAATCACTGGCTTGGGAATTGACCGGTCAGTAAGGAGAACCCATTAGTCTGGACAAGAATCTCTAAAATACATTACATAATGCTCAAAACTTACTTTCCCAAGAAGCATTTGGGTACAATGGTGAGTTTCCTGCGTCGATCTTTGATGAGGTGGCGGCTCTTGGTCATCATCATATGGTACAGCTTCTCTCCCTTCTCTGCGATCATGACGTAGGCATCACGCTCCATCCCGAGCTTCAAACCTGCCAAGCAATGAGATAAAAGAGTCAAGAACCCCGAATAAAAGCAGACAAATCAAAAAGAATTGTGTATTTTTACATATTTAAACAATAACATTTATTGATAATAATGTATGGTAGTAATAATGTATAGTAGTAATAAGATGCATAATGTAAAAATAATTTATACAAATAAAAAAGAAAAAAAAATTAAACTATATTGTTTTTTTTTGTAAGTATGGTTTATATATTTACATTTACGAGCAATAAAATCAATAGGCCTCATTTATGAAAAAAAGCTGAATTGTTTAATTGTATTACTGTATAACTTTTTTGCAAAATCATTCTAAATGTAAATTGTCACATTCAATGCAATTTTATTTTTTAAATAAGAATGGAATGCAAATTTTTTTTTTTTTTTAAATAAGAATGGATTTATTAATGATTTTTGAAAAAATATTTCATAAATTAAAAAAATCAAAAAAAAATGTCCAAGGTCAGCTGCACCTGTAACCCAAGTCAGATGTGCACAAATGATAATTGAAAATCTTGAATTCTTGTAAAATCTAATAATAAAGGTCTTATTTGACAAGATGTCTTAATAAAAAAATAAATAATAGCAAATTCGCTGAAATTATGAGGGATGAACTAGACTTTTATACTGTTCTACTATATAATTACAGTTTATTCCTCAAGCGTTACTTTCAAGCTGTGGCGGGTGTTGCTGTGTCAGTTAATGTTTAGGTGAGGCTGAAAGGAAACACTGGTTTAACTGATTTTATTATAAGGTTTGTGTTCACACGTTCACATGGATTCTGCTATAGAGGTGTTTTGGTGGGCGGAGGGCTGGGTCGCAAAATTGGCATCAGCATTCGACATATAAGCCACATGCTTTACACAAAATAAAATAAATGGTGTTAAACTATAACACGAACTGAGTAATAAAAGAAATGGTTATCATACATTACTCAGAACAGGTCCAGGTCACAGCAAGTGATGTGGTAAGAATAACTGTTAATCTTAAGTGGTTAATAAAGTGAGAATAGATGCGACTCTAGATGCAGAGAATGACCTCTGCCAGAGACTTTGCAGTTTCCTGAACAGACCTGAAGAGAAAAGCGCATGCTAAAAACTGTGCAATAGTGCAATGCCACAGATGAAAACAGCCTTGTTTATATTAGCAGTGCAGCCAGAGTCGAGCTGTAACGGAAACAGGAGCTTCACGCAAAGGTTGCCTAAAAAAAAAGCACTTTGTCAGTCGTCCGAGGCATTTTGCTTGTTGCCTAATGCAAAGAAAAACTTCAAACAACCCTTCAGTCAAGCCAAACATTCAGGTTTTTACCGTACATTTAAACAAAAGGTGATGTTAAAGAGAGTATCAATGGGATTGCAGCTGATGCAAGCGTGCTCAGATGTGGCGGCAGCTGGCATGGCTCTCATTCAGAGCTCTTTACTGTGTCTGAGAGCCCAGAGAGAGGGAAGCCACCGGCAGCTGCAGCTCGTGCTCACAAAGACTTTTTTGAGGAGGTGTTCGTGGCAGCTGTACGTGGCTCCAATTCAATCAAGTCTCAGGAAAGAGGCAACACATCATTAAAAATGGCTCCTCAAAAATGACCCTGCTGACGCGTAATTTCCACCTTGGCATCAGAAGCTCTGATGCTGAATGGCAATTTTAGAAATGAGCAGACCTTCATTTCAAACCCCAAATCTTCCTGTTTTTGTCCTCATTTTGAACTGCCGATTTCAATCAGTGCACACCAACATGAAACGGACGAATGCAAGAATAACTTTAAAGAATGTTCACTTGCTTTTTTAGCTAAAAATTGAATTTAATTTGCATAAATTTAAATAAATGTATTTAAAATGTATATTTAAAATGTAATTTTGAATTATTTAAAATTATTAAAACATTATTTAGTTAATTATTTAAAATTATTATTTGAAGGTATCAACAGCTTTATTGAGTATGTAAGCATGCTCAACAGAACCGTTCCTTTGCAATGCATTATTCAAGTTTGTGTTTGGGTACTTGAGAGAAATATTTTTCTAGTCTTAGAATTCAGATGATCAGAATTTCTGAATCGGAGGCACATTTGCACGTCAAATATTAATCGAGATGTGTAATTCAACAACGTCTTTGTATAGAGAAACGAGTGGGTGCTGGCTGAAGACTCGGACGGTCAGAGAGGTGTGACTGATGTGGCACCTGTTGGAATGGGCTCCGATTTCAAACGTTGGAAACCTGATACGCACCATAAAACTTCTGCTTTCATCTGGCATCTCAGCATAAAAGTGACTCTCTCGCTCTACCGCCAACGTGCACCGCATTATAATACTTTGGCTGAGGACTTTGCCTTGGACACTGGTAAGCTGATCCTACAGACTAATACTTTATGCTGAAACATAAGAGCCGTGATCAGAATGGGCTCTGTGGTATATTTGAGGTTTAACTGCTATGATCATGTGACCTAACAATCAGAACAACCCTGTAGTACATCACACAGGCCTCAAAAGAAGAGATAACAAGAACAGGTGTCCAGCAAAGGACAGGTGTTCCATTTCGCAACAGAACAGAAGAAAAAATCCACATAAAAACATATTAGGTACAGCAAATTGCAGGATGCTAAAATACAAAGCACAGTGGAAATGGGCTCATTGTTATACATTAGGAGGTATAAATAATTGCTTTGACAATCATTTAATCCAATAATTATTCTTTACTAAACATTGTGACTAGCACTGGCAATTGATTAATTATTAAAAAATATTAAATTAGTTAATTTTAACATTATTACTTACACAATAAATATTTACCAAATGTTAAATTGTAAAAATATGTTAAATTGACAGCCTACTGGAGTTGCATCATGTATCCGAAATTTGGTAATGACTTTGTTTGATTGATTTGATTTCATTTGATTTGATTTCATTGATCCTTATTGTATACAAAATAAAAATAAATGAAAAATAAAAGTTACTAAAGGGACCAATTTAAAGGGATAGTTCATCCAAATCATTTACACACAATTTATTTCTTCTGGTGATCACAAAAGAAGATATTTTGAAGAATGTCAGTAACCAAACGTTGATGGAATCCATTGACTTCCATAGTATGGAGGGATGGGGTCCATTAACTGATTGGCTAACAACATTCTTCACAATGTCTTCTTTTGTATTCAACAGAAGAAATAAATTCATACAGGTTTGGAACAACATGAGGGTGAGTAAATGATGACAGAATTTTCATTTTTGGGTGAACTATCCCAGTAATGCACAGAAACACACAGAAAGTACACAATGCATTTTAAAATGTTTTACATTTAACTGGTGTTATTTCATGATTTTATGTTGCAATGACAAACCACTAATCCACTCACTCTCTCTCTGTTCACGTTCCTTTAAAATGGCGTCTAGCCATTTCTGCTTGTCTTCAGCGTTCTTGGCCATGCACACAAACCACTTGTTTTTGGCCGTGTTGTGAATCTTCCAGCCACTGGTCACCGTGTAGTTGTTACTGTGATAGTCCGCTAGAAAGACAATGAAAAACATGAACATGAAAAACAACAAAACAAGTACATTTATTTGTTAAAAGCTAAATAAACCAGATTAATCAATCAAAATCTTTTACGCCTTTTCCTCTTACCATTACTAAATGAGTTACTGACCCAAACACAAATGCTGACACTGATAATAAGATTTTCTTCAACAATCTAGAAGCATTAATAATGTAAAAAGGTTAAACTATCCCATTAAAAAGGAATCGTTAAAGATGCATTTCAGCATCTCTCCCACCATTAAACCAAATCCTGACAGAGAGTTGAGACTGGGGTTCAGACTGTTACTCATAGTCCAATTTTAACCCAGATTTGACAGCAGGTAAATTATATGGAGAAATGAATGAGGTATGGAATAGGTAATGAGCAGTGGTTAATGTTGAGGTAGTATAAATAGACTTCTGAGCACTGAGAGGATTCGACAAAGGCTTTTAGCTCACATAAAACTGGAGAGAATTTATGAGTAATCGCATTTGGCACATAAATCTGGCTCTGTAATAAACACCACTTAAGCATTATCCGATCGTTTTCCAATTAAAACAATAGCTCAGTCAAAACAAGCAGATCAAATTGCCATGCTTTAAATATGAGAGCGATGAAGAAACGTGGAGTCATGTGAAAATACGGAGCGGGATGTTGCCGCAAATATGAGCCATTTTATAATGGTTTCAAATGTGACTCATTCAATAAGAACTATACAGTCAATGTTATAAGTGTTATAGTTTTACTGTTTTGAGTCATTTGTTTTTCACTCAATAGCTACAATTTGTGGTACTGCTTTTGGACAATGTTTGTATTGTATGTACAGTATATACTTTAGTTCAATATTTTTTTACTGGAAATTCACTTAAATGCATCTAAAATGTTGGGGAAAAAAATACATTTATAAAACATACATTTATTTTTACATTTTATATACCATTATTATGTGAATTTCCAGCAAAAATATTGACTGGGATGTAAAATTACTCATAGCGTGATATAAGATTTTGGTCATAACTCCCTCCACTTCCAATCAGTATTTATCACTACACTGCCTTGAAATCTCCCTTGAAACATCACTATAAACATGCAATTAGGATGAATATCTGAAATTCAAACACATTATCTTCATTCCTCACCCACAACATGCGAGTTGTTTTATCTGTAACCTTATCCAAGAAGGCAAAACGCATCAGCTAAATGATACATTTACACAGATGTGGAGTGTCATGTGACACAAGCCCTGATAAACATGACACTGAGAGGACTGAAACACAAAACACGTCTCACATTGGCCGTATCAACTGATGGCACGTGTGGTTTAGGCTGGTACTTTGAAAGTCCTATGGCTTGTTTTTCAGAAAGGATGTTTTTCTTTGTGGCTCAGAGAGAAAGAGAGAGAAGTTGCACTTCCACTCTGCTACTTAAGGTGTGGTGAAAGACTAAAGAGCAAAAGGTGAGAAGAGCGGCCGTTACTTCCCCTGAGTGTTTAATTTCATGCTCGGCCTGACAGCTGAACGGCACCTTTGACGACGGCCCCTTAGCGGTCAGCTCAGCGGAGGTGCTAAATGCGAAGTGCTCAATTCTAAGAAGCCCTGCGTGATCTTATCTTCAGGCCACAGTGGCACTAATTTCTACTGCAAAAGCTGAAGTTCCCTTTAAATGGTTTTGTTTGTTGCTTGTGATGTTCATAAGCATCACATGGTGATCAGATGGAACAAACAAGTATATCACGCAGGAAACTCCATAACACATCCCATGAAAAAAGTTGCTTTGCACGCTAGTGTTCAAAAGTTGGAGGTCAGTTTTTTGAGAGAGAGACAGAGAGAGAGAGAGAGAGAGAGAGAGAGAGAGAGAGAGAGAGAGAGAGAGAGAGAGAGAGAGAGAGAGAGAGAGAGAGAGAGAGAGAGAAATATGAACTCTGAAGAGAGAGAAATTAATACTAATATTTAGCAAGGATGCATTAAATTGATCAGAAGTGACAGTAAAGACTTATATTGTTACAAAAAGATTTCTATTTCAAATAAAAATAATAATTTGAACTTGCTAATTCAGTATCTTTCACAAAAATATTAAGCAGCATGACTGTTTTCATCATTGATAATTATAATAAATGTTTCTTGAGCACCAAATCAGCATATTAAAATGATTTCTGAAGGATCACGTGACACTGAAGACTGGAGTAATGATGCTGAAAATTCAGATTTGCCGTCACATGAATCAATTACATTTTAAAATATATTAAATCATAAAATTGTATTATTTGTTATTTTAAAATCTATAAACATTTCAATATTACAAATAAATGCAGTCTTGGTGAGCACAAGAGAATTCTTTCAAAAACATCTTACCAACCCAAAAAAAATTAGCGGTAGGAAATATTTGTATGACAGGGCACAAACACAGTTGTTTTAAAAAACTAGTGAGCTGCATGGGAGACTTGACTTGAATATTTTAAATATTTGAATAGTCCTTAACGTTAGCATGATGCTAAGCTAACGACTTAATACTCCAAGCAGCACAAAAATACATACCACACACACACACTTTAAAACCTACCAGTTCCGTCTTCCACATTCTCGACCTCCATGACCTCCGTGTTGATGCGACCTCTGAACACATACTGCGGCCCGTTGATGGATTTCGTCCTTTTGGTGGATTTCTTCCCTGAAACTCTGGATTTTTTAAAGAGTGGAAAAATTAGACAAGTATTATTAAGTTTCTACATATCTACCTGATGGTTTTGTCAAGTGTTTAACCATAACACACTCCAATACATTGTTTACGTAATTAGGTTACCAATATCAGTAGACTAGATTCATTGATAACTCAAAAGCATCTAAAAGGCCTTACCGGGATTTCCTCTTGCAGTACACTAGGAGGTTGTCAAACAGAAAGAAGACTCGTTCCTGAATGTTTCCAGCTGATATCTTCAACAGATTGCCTTGGAGCAGCAGTTCTGTGCAAATATCGGTCAAGTTTGTCCCCTGGAAAATGAAAAACGGAAAGAAAGAAAAAAAACATCTTTACATGTGGCAGAGTAAGATTTTTCTGCTGAGTAATTCCACTTTGAATGTTTTAGTCAAAAGTGTTTAGCTGCCCGTGTTCATGTAGCGGAGCTAAAAGCAACAGAAACTGCTTAGTCGATCATTTCTTTCAACAGGTGGACATTTTCCTTGTGTTTTATTAACAGTGAGACTGTCTAATTTAATTTAGAATAATTACAATCTGGTCATTAATCATGGCCTTCCATGAGAAGAGAAGCCTCTCCTTACTCCCACTTTGCTTCCTAACAAAAAACATATAAAAAGCAGTGACCCCTCTCTCTTTATGGGGATGGAGGTAGCCAGACACAGACAGGTTTTGGTAACACATACTGTGTCCTGTTCAATATCCAGGACCATTACAAATTGATTCCACTCCGACGCCGCAGTCCGTGCTGACTCTGTACAGGATGTGATTTTCTAAGCTTGGCAGGTGTGGGCGTGTGTGAGTGTGTTTGATAAGCAGACTCCATTTTCTCTGCTTAATCAATGGCGTGCCCAGACGGGTCAATTAGAGAGATGGGAATCTGCTTCCCGCTTGTTCTGCACTATTTACCTATAAAGGTGAAACACTCTGGTCTAAATGGAAACTTAATGCATTTGCTTTTAAATCAGACCACACATCCTAAAACGCTCTATATCCGAAGTGAAATACAGCCTGCTTTTTAAGCTCTCGTTTTAAATTGCATTAAATGTTTAATGTTATCTATACATGATCTCAGAAGCATTGAAACCTTTAATTTACTCGCCCTCATGTCGTTCCAAACTCATGTTACTTACTTTCCTCAGTGAAACACAAAAGGAGAAATGTTGAAGAAAGCACTTGCTGCTTGTTTCATATAATAAAAATGAATGGAGATCCAGGATGTCGAGCTCCATTATGACCCAAAAAAGCACCATAAAAGTTTCATAGACTTGGTCCATGTCACTTCTGCCCTATAATCCAAGATTTCATAAGTATTATGAAACTTTTACTGACCTTTTGTATAGAATTTTGTTTTTATTGTTCTCCTTTTGTAATTCGACAGCCCACATTAACATTTATTATATGTTAAATAGTATCCAACCCATTATTTAACATGTTTTATTTAATTTGTGTTCCACAGAAGAAAGAAAGAAATATTAAAATTGACCGGAGTTCTCCTTTAACTAACTATTAATTATGACTTTTGCCTCTAACTCTCAATTACTGCTTATTAATAGTTAGTAAGGTAGCTGTTAAGTTTATGGGGTTAAGAGATGTAGAATAGTCATGCAGAACAAGGCATTAATATGTGCTTTAAAAGTAATAAGCAGGCAATATCCTAGTCGTATGGATGCTGATAAGTAACTAGTTAATAGTGTGAAATGGACTCTAAACTAAAGTGTTACCCAAATTTCAAAATATGATTAAATAATCCCCAGTTTGTCATGCTTTGCGGGGATCTTGAATGGTCACAGAGGCATGAAGGGACTGGAAAATAACAACAGAAGAAAGAATGCACTGTATGCACTAAATTGTGAAAAATTTTAACTATCTAGTACACTTAGGGCTACAGAAAATGCCCCACTTTGTCCAACCACTCAGTACTGCATCAGATAAATCAATAAAGAGGGTTAATGGACAGGGCACAAAGAGTGAGAGAAAGAGAGGATGAAGACAAAGTAACTATGGTACAGAGACGATGATGGAAAAAAAAGAGGCGGGGAGATACAAGCAAAGAAAGCAAGCAAAGAAGTGCTTAAGAGAAAGAGAGAGAAGAAGGGAAAGTGAGTTTGTGGTGGCACACTGTCGCATGTTACACAAAACTAAAGGATATCCATGGTAACGGGCCTTTGTGTTAAGACTTCCTCTTCCTGCTTGTGATATGTCCTAAGAAAATGTCATCACCATGTCCACATCAGTGATTCTTTTGAGGCTTCGCTTAAAAATTCTTATAAACACAAAGCATACTGTCAGAGGAACTTCCCTAAATAAAGACGTATTTTTAAGATACAAACAACTGGTTCTGGTCTGTTCCTTTAAAACCATCAACCAGGAAACAGTCAAAAAAAAAAAAAAGCACTATCTATGACAATTACAAAACATGTCTCACCTCCCAGCCCTCTATGTGTGACTGTAGTATCTCAAGAGCCTCTAGTTTCTCCATCTGTCGCTTGGTCTCGTTGATGTTGCAGCACACCGCTTTCATGGCCTGCAGGGCCTCTTCTACCGCGGGGTAATCTGAATGCTTCTTAGGGGTCCTCTTCAAAAGTTCCTGAAGGGCAAACAGCAGGTACATGCTTGTATTACACAGTTACACATCTGCTGATATGCTTCAGATACTGTGCACAAGAGACTATTTCAAGTCAACATGAAATCAATATATTGTCCCCATTTTCTTTTGAGATATAAATTCCTGGTTTTATTCGCAAGATAGATAATTTGTAATCACACTGTAAATGTACACGACCGTTTGGGGTCAGTATGATTTTTTTATTTTTTATTATACTTTTATTCAGCAAGGGTGCATTAAATTGAAGAAAAGCAACAGTAAACACAGCTAATGTTAAAAAGTTTTCTATTTCAAATAAATGAATTCATTTCTATTCAATAAACACTCCTGAAAAAAAGTATCCACAAAAATTAAGCAGCACAAATGTTTTAAACATTGATAAATATATGAAATTGTATGTTTTCTGAGCACCAAATCAGTATATTAGAATGATTTCTAAAGGATCATGTGACACTGAAGACTGGAGTAATGATGCTGAAAATTCAGCTTTGCATTACAGGGAAAAAAATGTTAAAATATAAAACAGTTTTTTGATATTTTATTGTATTTTTGATCAAATAAATGCACCCTATGTGAGCTTAAGAAACTTCTCTTTCAAAAACATTTAAAAAAGCAAGTCCCACCCAACAGTTTTTTCTCAAATATCCAAATTTCACATTTGGGAAGTACAGTAAAGTGTGTTGCGAATGTCATTTCATGCATACTTTTAGGTTTGCTTGTCTTGTCATACATATATAGCTGTAGCTGCGTTTTATGTAATATGATCAGAATGTTGTAGAGTAGTATATACAGAATAAACAATATAACCCATAATGCACTTGCTTGAAATGCCCATACCTTTAGTAGCAAAGGGTATTTACAGATCCTCTGGATGGGAGAGAGGAGATACCCCTCAAGAGGAACATCTGTGCTCTTCTTACCTCCCAACAACATGAGGTGCTAAAAAACAAACACATGAAATGATTTAAACTGTGTAACATCACTTTAAACTGATTCATATTGAGAATACAGTGAGTTTCCATGGAAAGCGATGAATGGCACCATCTCACATCCTGGTTTGTACAGTTAAATAAGTTTGGGTATCAATTTCACTTCAATAAGTTTTGGAGATCAATTTATTTCCTGTGGTAAATTGATCAACCACTAATGTTTATTTGCTCTACTCACTAATGAAATCTGCATCAGGGTTACAGATGTGAAACTGATATGTGGCAAGACTCATGTTTGAAGGATCTTCATCAGAATATGATGTAATGAAAAGGACTGGACTTTTTCTCTGAAAATGATATAAAAGGTGCTTACCAGCAGGAAAGTCCGCACTTGAGGGATCTTGTTAAGCTCCATCAGTAGTCTGAGTGCTTTCTCATGGTTACTACAGTACTCCCCATACACTGAGAAACGTTCCCTCTGCAGTGGAGAGAGGAGAGTCACACTTCAAAACACTCTTCGTTAAATGTGTTCATTTTTGGTTAGAATGAGACCAATCCCTAACAGATTTATATAAAAATGTTTTAGTTTTGGTCTGGTTTTGCACATTCCCATTTCTAAATCTCATCTTCAGGGATATACTTTGTCCCAGGCTGGCAGGCCATCTGATAAAGGGAGTCCAGTCCACCCATAAAATTTTGTCCTAGGCCATGTGAATTTTAGCGACGGCCCTGTTCAGCTCATATGTGAAACACTAAACAAATAATAAATATTTCGAGCTGTCTTTGTATAGTTTAATACACACCCCCTTTAACCATTTTCTCAAGTACTGAGATGAGAAGTGACATAAGAGGGTAGTGAAACTGCCAGAGATGCAATGAGGCGCTGTCATTCTGCCCTACATTATTCGAAACAACACAGGAAGTGAAATCGAAGTGCATAGGTTTTGCCTGAAAGCCACACCTTCTCTATGGGTCGCAAAAGCTAGATGGAAATAGGAAGCTGCAAGCTAAAAAAAAGAATAGCACTTAAAAAGTGAGCAGTGCACATCTTTGATCCAGGCATGCCGTAATTACAACAAATCTCTACAAGGTTACCGGTTCAAATTTTGGACACCTAGTCACTCTTGATTTTTACTATTTTAAATAACCATATAGTAGAAGTATGAATATTATGTACTGATCAAAGATTTTTATTTTAAACAAATAAAAACTTGCCAGCTCTGCACTACAGCTCTTGAGTACGATGCTACCTGAGGTGCTTTTTTATATAGTATTGGAAGGCACTTGTTAACTAGACTGGGTAAACCCAGTCTGATCTGCCGGCGATTTGATTTCGCCCTGCAGCTCAGGCTGGAAACCTGTACATTTATCTATCCTGCTTCCTTTATAAATTTGCGGGAACCAATCACAAACTGGCTTATCCACCTGGCGCGCTATTGGCGGGTTTAATCCAATCCAATTCCATAACCGTTACGGCTCTGTCCAATTCCTTTTAACCTCTGGACGATGCTCAATGGCTTCTTTTCAGCAAACAAATCGCTCGAGTGGGTGTAAATACCACTAACTTTCATGTTTTTATTGCACAACCTGCAAAAATCGCTCGATTCCATTGCTGCTTCTGCAAAACGCTGATCAACACATTTAGTTACACATTTCCTGCCTGGAGTTTTCGCTTCACTCTGCAAAGTACGTCACCCGGATCGTTGGTCTGATTGGTTGAAGGACTATCCAATTGCGTACAGAGCCATTTGAACTATGCCCGTTGATCACGCCTCTTGTGCAGTAGAAAATACATAGCAGACTCCCCAGACCAAAGTTCAACATTTTAAAATAGAAAAGAATTACAATAAATTTTAATTTATAAAATAAAAATGATGCATTATAAAAATATATATTTATACATATATATGGGCAGGTCTGGTTAAAAAGTCCAGAAAAACTCAGGGCTGAGGTGACAGTTTATTAAAGATGCATGTGGTGAAGGTAGGATGTCATTTATCCAAGCTCCACAAGAACAGTCTGTGTAGGCACTGTAACCTTGACAGGGACGATGTGAATCCTGGCGGCTGTGGGTGCTTGAGGCATCCTGACAGAGTAGGAAAATGATACTGGGATTCCAGAGGCACTGTGTGGTTAAAGAGCTGTTGTGCTTGTTTTTATCTTTACAATGCATCTCCATTTTCATGCTTTCTCTTTTCACCCTCTTCATTTGCGTGTTGTCTATATATGTATGTGTGTATCTGACTACATAGGGTTCGCCATTTGCATTAGTGCATATGCAGTGTGTGTGTGTGTGTGTGTGTGTGTGTGTGTGTGTGTGTGTGTGTGTGTGTGTGTGTGTGTGCCAGTACTCTGGTTGGGCCCTCGGGGCTCCAGACCACAGCACCTGTAATGAGAGAGTTTGGCAGCATCACACCCTCATCCATGAACGAGGCGAACATCTGTTCTGGCATATGTTTTATAACACCGTTCATCCAAAAACACATCCATGCATACATACACAGTCCAATTAAGAGGAAATTCACTCTAGTTTGAGGTTAAAACCTCAGAATGTTTCAGTGAACTTGGTTGAAGGTCACATACACATGCCAAACCCAAAACGCTTCTTGTGAGAACCATGGATAGAGTTAAAGCACTGGATTTAATTTTCATTGCTTTAAAAGATACTGGCAGCCATCACTGAAAATAACTGAATCAATAAATCATTGAATGTCATTATCATTATTATCATATTTTCAGAGAGGGAAAAGTTTTTAACGTATACAGAACAGTTAAGAAGCTAGAAATGTAGACAGCAGTTGAACATTTGTTGCTAATATTGGAATTCAGCGTCTCTAACAGTATTGAACTACTGGTCACGTGTCCGACAAGTTCCACTTTATGCACTTTTTCAGAAAGACCATAGGGAGGGGGAGGCAGTCTCAGGGCTGATAGTATTTTAAGAGCATTCAGATTTAGGATACTAGGAACAATATCACACTGGGATGGAGTGGAAAAAAAGATATTTATGTTTTCTTAACCAAAAAAACTCAAAAATCATAAAATCAACTGCTAAGCAGCACTAGTTCAAAGATGATTTCAAATGCAATCACAGGGACTCACAAACTGAAGGAACACATGTCCGAGAGAATGGTGCGGCTGGGGTTCAGGCTGCAAACTGGCATCCAGAGTGGAAAGAAACTCAGAATGGACATCCAAAATGGACTCGATGTTAGAAAACAAGATCTGTGCGAAAGTAAGAAACAAAATTTACATCCACATTTGCAAAATGGCCAGAAAACTGAAGCTAGTTCTGCTCTAGCATAATTTGTTTCCACACAGTTTGATCTAATGCAATGACATTCATAAATGTTTAAGTGTCTAAATACTTTTTGGAGCCAATTATTATTTTATATAAATAATAATTCTGCATGTTTAGTGTGTGTTAATGGGGTTTTACCTTGACCTGCTCTGGAGTGAGACATTGTTGGTTTTCTGCAGTCTGCTCAATTCTCTGGAGAAAAGCCTGTTGATATACAAAAATAGAGAGACAAAGAGAGAAAAAGGTTAGTGTTTACATGTGGAATCACTGAGGTGTGAAAAGGTGGGGCAGATTTGTATGGTCGCCGCCAGACATAAGTTCATTTTTTTAAGTTGTTACACTTCCTGTTACACCCTTTTCTGCCTGCATATCTATCTGAAGACTCAACATTCAGCTTTAGTGACAAACACACACAACAGTGTGAAGTCAAACTCCATGTACTGTACGCTCTACTGGAAATGGTTTGGTTCACATCAAGAGAGAGAAAAAAACAGAAGTGTCAGAAAAATTATCAGAAACTTTACAAAGAGATCTTATGTGCCGACAATGAAAGAATGGGAGGCCTGCTACCCAAACATGCACACAAGTGCATGAATACAGAAATCAAATCAGCAACACAAAACTCAAAGTAACACTTTATATCAATGTTTACTGCATGTAAATATGGCAAAGCTGCTCAAACTCATTATAAACGTTCAATCATCATTAGTGGAGGACAGCAAATCTCTAAGAGCTCCCTGTAAACCATGAGATAGGCGTCGTCGTCTCATATATTGTATACATATATATAAGTGGTTCTTAACCTTTTTGACTCCGGGGCCCCCCATTGTCCACAACAAACATTCGAAAGCCACATGACAGTTTTGCATGATTTTATTTATTTATATTCATTATAAAAATGCAAATTATTACTTTTACAGGTCTAGAAATCATATATCAAGGTTTTTCAAGACAGTGGGAACCCTAGTTCTTTAAAGAAAAAAAGAAGTAAAAAAACAGTTGAGGTGAATTAAAATAAGAAATGTCTTGATTTTTAGTTGTTTTAGAATGCTTGTTTGAGCATCCCTGGGAAGTTTGTTGAGGTCTCCTGGTTGAGAACCACTGATATATACACATTTAGGCCATCTCTGCGAGTAAACAGTATATTTGATTTGTAAAATAACTGTAGACAGGCACATTTAACAACACTATTGTTTCACTTTGTTGAGAATCAGATAGAAAAACCGAAGCAATGGGTTGAGAGAGAATTATAAATATCTTCATCACGGTTTTAGAAGACTCTCCCCTGGAGAAAGAGAGTCTGCCAATCACTGAATGTTTCTAATTCTAGCTCTGTAAAACACTTCTCATCAGCAGCGGCAAGCAGCAGCGATGAACCGATCTGCTAACAGTGCACTCGACTCATTCCGCCCTAGTGTCTGTTAAATTACCCGTCACTCCAGCTATTGTCTCCGACGGTCTCCCACAGCAACACGACACAGCTAAAGACCTATCCTGAGCGTTTTCACCTTTGCCACATGACTATTGTTGTTTTTTTCATTCTATCTTTCTCTTTGATTCATTTTGTGTGTCAGCATAGGGCTGATTGTTTCGTAAGAAAAATCTCTCATTATTTTGTCCCTCTTGTTCATCCTTCTCTCATGGATTTTAAAGGCGAACAAGACCTTTAATGCCTCTTTTTCCTTTACCACAATGACAGGACCAAACGTCTAATGAGAAGCACTCGCCACCCCACGGCATCCCTCTGATAATGACAGACTGAATCTCGGTCACACTTCTGCATCTCTGGAAGACAGTCACCATGCCAGCTTATGCTACTAAAAGCGTTTGTTTGTAAAGACACATTTAGCTGTAAACATCATGTGAAATCACATGCTCGCACTTGAAACACTTGATTAAGAAACACTTGATTAAACTTAAAGGGATTCATCTCAAAATGAAAATTCTGTAATCATTTCCTCACTCTGCATCTATCCTCTATGGAACATAAAAGAGGATGCTTTGAAAGAATGTTCTTCTTAGAGTTTTTTTGTCCATACATTGTTTTGGACCCCATTAACTTTCATTATATAAACGAAAACAGTCAAACCATTTTTCAAAATCCTAAATATCTGTGTTCTGCAGAGGAAATAAAGTCATACAGGTCTGGAACAATATGAGGGTGAGTAAATGACAGAATTTTCGGTAACATTTTACAATAAGGTTTATGAGTTAACTACCTTAGTTAACATGAACTAAGAATGAACAATACTTCTACAGCATTTATTCATCTTAGTTAATATTAATTTCAACATTTACTAATACATTATTAAAATCAAAGGTTGTATTTGTTAACATTAGTTAATGCACTGAACATGAACAAACAATGACCAGCTGTATTTTTATTAACTAACGTTAACAAAGATTAACTAATACAGTAATAAATCTATTACTCAGTGTTAGTTCATGTTAGTTAATACATTAACTAATGTTAACTAAAGAACATTATTGCAAAGTGTTACCGAATTTTCTTTTTGGGTGAACTATCCATTTAAATGCCGCATGCATTCACGCCATGTTGAAATTACTGTAATAGCGAGATTTCAACTTCTAAAAAGTGTTCACGTCCTCGTAGAGCTTGTAATTACAGCTTGTAAGATGGGAATTTTCTGAGAGCTCTTACTTGAACCACGTGACCGCTGTACCACCTGACTGCTGCAGATTCATTTAGGCATTGATCGTGTCAACGAAGAAACGCATGAACAGCTAGGGGTGTGACGGTTAGTATATAACCGTGAGACCGACGGTTATAGTTGAACACCGTCATTAGATCTCTATAACCGCCAAAACCGTGTTATTAAAATATTTTTTACAAACATTTTTTTATCATAGAGAATGTTTAAACACTAATTAAAAACAATTGTTAACAGTCTGTGTCATTAATGGTCTACGTTGTTTCCAACTGTATTCTTTGCCAAGTACCAACGCAAGTTTTGTTTTGTAAATCATCAGACATGATTTTTACCACTTCATTAAGTTTTTCTTTGTAGAAAGCCTTTATTTAAAGCGAATTTCGTTTTGTATAAATTGTATATTAATTTTAATAAATGTTTCATCAACCAATTGCATGTATTTAATAAATAAAAAGCAAATGACAATATAATAACCGTGACATGGATGCGCCGGTGCGCCACGTTCACTTGCATTGCATTGTGAACTAGAGCGCATCTCTTCGTAAATGAATGAAACTCAGCGTAGGCCTATGCCTCATACATTAGCATTAAATATCATTGCTGCATCCTTTCTAGAACAGACAGGGGCTTTCTTGTGGCTCGCATCAGCAGAGCATTGCATCGTCCATAGACCGCAAAACAATCGGCGGATGGCGGGCGGGTGCGGCTTTGAAATTTGGTCAAAAAACGTTGATGATGAGTTTTGTGATGCGGTTGTGGATTAAATAATCCCCCACTGCGTATCTCTATCGATAACAACATTGAACACTACACAAATATTAATTTAATTTTTTTTAATTTAGGCGATCAAATAGCTAATCAGTGTCTGCTCGTTTATTCAAACTAAATTGTCCTATAACAGACGAACGTCGCACCCCCCCTCCCCCCGACGGTTATGTTACGAACCGTCACATTTGACTCACGTCATAACCGTCATCACCAATTCTGAAACCGGCACACCCCTATGAACAGCTCAGAATAGAACGTCACATGTTGTCATCTCAAGCACAACAAAAAAGAATGTTTGTGAAATCATTGGTGAAGGCGCAGGTTTAGCTAGTTTGTCTAATCTAAATGTACATCAGATCTCCCAGAAGGACCCTGAACACATTTGTTATTGACACTTAGTGTAATAAGGGTGGTGATGATGGTGGCTGTGCCGTTTGTTGCAGTTCCTGAGGCAGTGGGAGGGGAGGGGCCTGAGCCTCAGGCGTGCGCTAATTCAATCTCTCATGTGGCCCATCCACATTCATCCATAAAATGGTCATCCATGTGACTTAGCCTGAGGGGCTCGTGGAGTAAGAGACAGGATGTACATCTCCAAACTGCACCACAACCAGAACGAAGGGTGTGAAGGATTACAGGGGTGTTTGGATGGCACGGATGGAGATAGATATTTCAATTTAAAATAAATAAAGAACAGATTAAAACTGTAACCCTCTTCCTATCTCCATTGGTCAGCTCTGCCCCCAAACTCATGCCATTGGTCGAGCCAATGTTACTGTGTTTAGGCTGGTCAGAATTCTCAACAAACATGCTTTAATAGCTCCACGGAATCACAATGTTTACACTTTTCAGGGTTACTTATAGCCCTCTCTGCACATTAAGCTGGGATATGAGAAATGATAACACCATTAAGAGTTTGATTTTCTCCATCAGGCCTTCCTATGCTTGATTTGGCCCTTCTCTGGCCTTTTCCAGCATCACTCTCATGCTTACGTCAAAAAAAATCAACAAATAAGCAAACACAAGGCTGCGTTGTGAATCCATAGCAACCGTTACTGTTCTCTGGGCAACGGAGAGTGTGAAGTCAGCAGCAGAGGATGACAGGTGCGACCGGGGGCATGTGTGCAAAATGAAAAATGAATTCATTCATCCCGATTCAAAGAGGTAAAAGGCACTGAGCTAATGAAATATTGCACGTCAACCATCACAAGCTATATTTTGTGACTTCAATCTCTTCCAGTGATCAGATGAGCCTGCATTTCATTTCATCTCAATAAAAAAAGAGCCAGAACAAAACTAAATGAGAGGACTGAACTCTACATATTAGTCCGATTACTTTCTCAAAACGGAAACTTCAGTGCATGCAGACTTTAGACATGACAGATGCATTTGACATGTAGAGGAGAGCGAGCAAAAACCGCAATGGGGGCAGTTGAAAAAGACTAAATGTGCACACACACACACAAAAAAAAAATTCACAAATAAGTTTGAGAGATGAAACTCTCAGCAAAAATCTGCCAGTCTGAGAAAAATAGAGTGATTAAAAAAATATATACATATTTATACATAGAACTTGTGCTAATAGTTGCACACTTAAAGTCAAATTAAAATATTTAAAAAAATAAAACGTAAAAATTTTATATATTTTAAAATATTAGGATATATTAATTTCAAGTCAGATGATTTACGTTTATTTACATTATTAAAATTCAATCTTTACATTTAAATATATAAAAAATGTATATATAACTTCGGCAGAGACATGTACCCAGATTCCAGATTTTAAAAAAACTATTAAGTAATTGTAAGCACTCTGATGAGGTTTACATGTTTGAAGACTGTGACTGTGTCTGTTCTGCCCAGCTGGTAAGAGAGACAGGGGAATAGAGTTACACACAGTAGAATAGCCACAGGCTATTAGATGTAGAAGAGCATGAACGTGTCCATATGTCCCCACAAAGGAAACAAGCTGTTCGCTGACTCTTTCCCCCCTCAATGAAATGCTTTGCCAGGAAACAGACATTATAATTTTGCCACCTGCAACACAGGGTGACCTTAACCAAACACTGAGACTAATTCAATGACAGGAGCGAGACCTTGGCCTCTTGCATTTCAGGAAGGAAAAGGCAGAACAAACTTTTTCCGTCACAAAAAGGCTGCTGTTTCCCGCACACAATACATCAACACTGTTCATTGTTTAGATGGTTTTCCTTTAAATTAGTTCGTTATCAAACAATGATTGCCATTATTGAGATAGAAGGGTAAAAAAGTGCTTCGTAAGCTTGCACGGCCTTTCACCCTTGTATTGAGAATGGACTACTGCCAAAAAACATACCAGATGGAAACTGTGAAGACTTGCACGTATAAACACACGCAATGCACTGAACATGCACTCGTTTGTGATGATGACATTCCCATAAGCCCCTTTGGAATGGATGTGCCTGGACAGAATATCAATGTAAAGTAAATGTACTTGTGACATTGTTATAGGGCCTGTAGTCATGGCAATTTCTTTCACAGCGGTGCCTCCCTAGGAATCATGTGTACATTAAAGGAATTTTCCTACACGAGTTAAGCGACATCGGCAGCAAATAATTTCCTCAAAACAGTTACGTTATGTACATTCCTGTCAGCACGTTTTTGGTTTGTTTTTACAAATTGAGGAACCAAAAATATTGTCAGTGGTGACTTGACTGAAAGACATTAACCCTGAATATTTATTCAAAGCAGGTTCATAAAAATTTACATTGTTTTAAGTGCAGCATTTGCCCCCGGAATTGATTTTCAAGGACATTTTTTTATATATTTCTGAACATATATTTACCTCAAATCTCAATTTAAGTAGCCTAAATCTAAGTATGAACAACAATAACGTGTCATCAGCAGAAAAAAACCTGAACCTTTCAGATGCAACTGAAGCAGCTGTGGGTGCAGATATAACAATGGCACATGGGCAGATCTATACCAGAGTATGAGACCTAAGAGAAGGACATGAGTGAAATCCATTCACTTTTGCCCAGCATGAAGAGGCATTTCTGTCACACTTGCTCGCTCTTGGAGCGGTCTGACACTGAACGGCGATGGGCCACTCCAATGACCTCCTTTACGGCCTCTCTCACAGACGAGAGTCTTTCATTATCATGCGAACAGAAACACCACTTAGTCCCTCTCTGATAAACAAACACCACTGCAACTCAATTAGCTGACATTAGCAATGCCAATGTGTTGCCTTCTGCAAGTATGGACAAATGAGAATGTATTAGATTGGCTGTTTGAAATAGCACACTAACATAATCTGAACGCAGAGCATGCATGTTTTCAATATGTAAAATAAAAAAGTGCAGTATGCACAGAACTTTATTTTTAGTGTGCTACTGTTGATGAACCAGAAGTAATATCAACTGTGATCTCTTGGCCCATTATTTAATCAGTATACAAAATTTTAAGATGATTTCAAGATGATATGTGCCAAAAAATGAAAGTTGCATTAAACATGAAACTTGAAGTCATGTGACACAGAATGGTATTTCGTAATATTGTAAATTTCAACTCTTTAAAATGTTTAGTGTAATTATGGCTGTTTAATTATATAGTATTTCAGAAAAAAGAGGTATATAGTGTATACTAAAACATACATAGTTATTATGTAATTCCGAACATATCCGACCTTGCAATCTGTGCGCTCCATTTGAAGATGATTCAGCAACAATTATCTGGTTTTCACTTTCCAGTGTTTGGTAAATGTGTGTAATAAGGAAATGAGAATCTTCCTTTAAAACATCATAGTTATTTAATGTCATTTAAAGAATAAAACGCCACCCAAAATCAGAGCAATGGATGAACTGAGGTGAAACTTTGTGAGGAAGGGGGAAATAATTTTGAGTTCTCTTTACGAAAAACAAAAAGAGGAAGGATATGACTCTAGATAGGAAACGGTGCGGTGTGAAGAAGCTTTGTGTGGTCCGTGCCTGTCAGCGAAGAGAATTAGCCCATATGCATGCCAGTGCGCTGCTAAAACAGAGTGGAAAAATCTGGGTTCTGATAAACGTTGAAGTATATCCTAGACTCGCAAATCCATTCGACACATTGACTGAGGTAAAGTTCCGGCTCAAAGACTTCAAACCCTTAGGGAATAGTGTGTTTGAAGCCATTCTTGATGTGAGGGAAGTGAAGCTCCTAAGAGAGACACAAAATATAATTTTACAGAGTAAAACACTGTGAATTCACACTATTATTCGCGCAATTATGCTAAAAGAGATGGAAATCTGACTGATGTACTTTCCCATCTCACATCACTGGAGATCTAAGCCACCAGCCGCGATGAATTGTGGAAAGACAGAAGGTCAGACATGGGCAACAAGCCTTTTGTTTGATGTGAAGCAGTCAGGCAAAGATGGTCAGACAGTAAGGTGGACCAAACCAGACTGGCCATATGCTGTCATGGACTTCAACCTCTCCCAACAGGACTGAGGGTCAAGAGCCTGCTGCCACCACTTCTGCCACTAGCAGACGTCGAGACTAGCACTGTTCTGGTTGACCTAGCAGCGCCAGGCCACAGACGGTGGATAAAAGTATGGTGGACAATCAATGTGTACTGGGATATGGAGCACAATATCATCAAAAGTCACATCATTATTTCACTGTAAAAATTAACCTTTGGTTAATTGTGAACAAATGTATTTTACAGCAAAACATTGGGGAGTCCAGACACTCACCTACAACTAGAATATTCTCTTATGCGTCATTGAGATCCTGTTTTGACCGCATGCAACTTAAAAGCACGTAAAGTGTGTCACACATGGCCAATACAGTGGCACTCTATTGAAATAAGGGACAAGTCTGGCTATTGCAACATGGTTTTTTTAAACCTCTGGTTGTGAAACTAGGGTAAACTTAGCAATTTCTTTAAACAAGACTGCCCCACTAAATCATCAACTAAAACAAGTCGACCAAAGGTATAGCACTTAAGATTGTTAGTAAGGCTGGGCAATATAGCCAAAAAAAAGGTCATGCATGATAAAAAAATTCATATCAGTCGATAATTATCACGATAAATGTCAAATCCTTATTTCTTTTAAGTTTAAAAGCAGATTTTTGCTCCTGTATGAAAGTTGTTTTCATCGGTTAGTTTTATCAGCAGATTACTCTTTATCATCATAAATACTTGCCAAACAGGTAAACATTTCACAGATTAATATTACATGTTTGGCACATTTGACAGTAGCAGTAGCTTGAGTTGGGACGCAGATGTAAATTTGTGTTCATTACCAAAACAGTAACATCTGTAAAAAAATGTTTTTTAAAACTCATTTTTAAAAGGGTCAAATTTAGTCTTCCATTGCATTTGGATCATGTTAACCACAGGTAAAACCACGCATTGCACCTCACTAACTATATTGTTTCTACGGTATTTGTTATGAAAAACAGTATCCATTTAGTATAATACAAAATGCACAAAATCTGCTATAGTTTAACAAAAAAGCAGAGCTGATAAATGGTCCACGTTATGCGGTTCAAAAAAGCAGCTGTTTCGTTCTGCTTTTGGCTATTTTTGCATTTTAATCTTTCTCATACGCAACAGAAATGGCATCGCTTATCAGTTAGGTAAATTGGCACTAGTGCAATAGTCTGCAACATGCATGGGCAGCATTATTTGCATAGTGCAAAAACATTATATCAAACACTTATCAAACTTTTGTAATAATTTCATAGAGGAAAATTCTATTGCGGTAATTATCATTTTATTGCACAGCCCCAATTGCTAGCTCTGTCCTTTTGGGGACAATTCGTTGAGAATAGTGAGCTCAAAATAATAAAATAAAATAACAGCTATAGCTGTAATCCCATTTTAAGCAAGAGCTTGTCAGTGGTCTGGGAGAGCCTAAATTGCTTAACACCATAAGGGAAGCTTCAGATAAGGAAAAAGCAGAAATGCAAAAAGCATTAAGGCACACTTCTAAGCCTTCGCTGTAGCATGTGATTCCTACTAATCGAATGTAAAACAGAAGTGAGATATTAAAAAAACAGTGATGTGCTGTTTTTACAAGCGGTACCAGAACAACATGTACAAAACCAACTTGCTCTTGAAAATAATGCTAAACCTAAAGCCTTCAGGTCATATCATGGTCCAACAAATGACAATCTGGCAAGATAATACTTTTCTAAAGGCCTAAGATCCTTTCAATGAAATTAAAAGGTGGTGAAATTAAGAAGGATCATGCATCATATTGTTAATATGTAAATATGGCCACTTTTTTTGACTTTGAGATGACTGTCAAAACATACATGGCCAATTTACTGGAATTAAGCAGCACAGGTTTGCTGCTTTTTTGATCGGATGGTTTACACTAAAAAGCTAGAACCAAAATTAACAGTATGTCTTACACTACTACCAAGGGGGTAAAGTGATAGACAAGCATGTTTAAGTTTTCTCTCCTTCACTACTGTATATTGACACATCAAACAAGAATGTTTCACATTTACACACATTCACAACCACAAATCCTCTCCAGTAAATCTAAATATAGCATGCCAAGAATATTTGCAACACTGCTTCCAATGAAAACTCATCGCTGTAAGAATAGTTTTAATGTGTAAATTCAGATCTAAATTTAAAGTGTAGTATCTTTAGGCTACCAGAAAACTGAATGCTTCAGCGTTCAGAGACTGAAAGTAGACAGCAGACATTTCTGCAGACGCTTTCCTAACATTCAATTTGCCTGATAGTTGCTTTCATTCAGCAGTAATTCTACAGCAACAACAATGAAGAGGAGTTTTAAATGCACAACAATGAAGTGAACTCGGGTATTCTTAAAAAAACAAAAAAAAAAACTTTAAATCAACTAACCCAACCTTATGCCTACTCCATAATTTGTCCATGAGTATTCTTATGTATTTTACGTAAAGTGCAATACATATGCACTAAAACTGGATTGTGAAAAGTGGGCGTAACAGGACTGTATGCGTCACAACCCTAGGTATATTTACATGCGCTAATTTTCTTCAGTCTGAATGAATCCAATAAAATTCTGAAAGGTCTGTTTATATGAACCCTAAACTTTGCAATCCGGACTTTGTCCGGATACCACGAGTACAATTGTTGTTTTTGGCTTGATGACATAACTAAAAGGAAAGCTGAAAAATATGTCAGAAGAGCTTTTTTTTTTTTGCAAATATTTTGTCAATATTCAGTCTCCTCAACTGACCAGTAAATAAGACGTAAATAAACATGCACATTTGTAAGAAGTATGTTAATAGATAATTTATTATAAACTTCACATTGGCACAAGGTATTTTGAATGCTCATTTTTTCCTATTGATCAGATTATTTAATGCCTACACAACCACTTTCAGTCTATTCAATTCAGACTGAGGTCAATTGGATTGAGTGAGGAGTTTACATAGGCATCAATATGATTACTCACAGATTATTTAGGTGCATGTAAAATGTAGCTACTTTGAGGACTGAAGGTATCTGACTCGTCAATTGTGACAAAGCATAGTTAGCGACAGAATGTTGTTAAACTATATGATGTCATCTCTGCCTTTGTCCAGGATATCCTCAGACATTAAATCTCCAGGCCTTCCTCCAGTTAAATGTCTCAGCACATGGTAGGAATAACAGCATCCTGCCCAAAGTTGATTTTCCCGCTTTAAACAAACAGTGCTGTTTACTTGCTGGTACTTTTGCATTCAGCGAACAGTAAAGGGTCACAGAAGAACCCCCTGAGGTTCTCCAAACCACATATTTGTCCCCTTTCTCCAGTGCAAGTGAGGAGAATCTTTACAACCCAAACTGGTTCCCACAACGTGAGCAACAGCAAAACGTCCTGAATCCGATGCTCACGCTTCTTGTGAATGCCTGGCTAAAAACACACCCTGGCTCTTCCAAAGGGTCCTTTCATGGCTCTCTGTGAGAATCTGCCTCGCTGCAAAAGAGTATGAAGTAGTTCTGGATGCAAGGAAGGGGCCATTTTGGCCGGCATGGCGTGAAATCGAATAAATAAACCAAGAGAGAAGGGGGAGAGAGGGGAAAAAACCCTCTCTTTGTGCCCACGACCCAGCTAATGGAGACAAAGAGCCCAGTAGCAGGAGGATGAGGTTTGAAAGAGGGGATCCGAGCTCGGCCCTCTTTCTTCGTGACTCTGACTCCCCATCACCCTCAAGCAGCGGCCGCTGCAACAAAGTCCTCTTTGAGTTCGGCCCCCTGTCCCGCACTTCCGCTATGAGGGGCTTTAAAGTTCATGGCTGTTTGAGCTGCTCACAGGGGTGGAAATGAGTCATGGCACCACAGGAGAGAAAGATATGAAAGTGACAAGGGAAGAGATATAACTGATATGCTGAGCAAGAATATGCTAAAGAGCACTTGAACTTGAAGATGATTTCCCAAACTAACTTTTGAAGGAAATGAGAATTGTGTTTGCCAATGTCAAACTCTTCACCATGATGTTCGGGTGCTCTGTTTGCTATGGAGTTGTTCAAGGTGGTTGTGTGGCCATTATGTTCTGTGTGGTTGCTAGGGTGTTGTTAGGGTGTTCTTAGTCTCAGCCTGAGAGGTCACGCCCACGGACCGTTGGCTGAATGTCTGATGCATATGGCACACTTAACTAGAAACACTTCAGGATTTTCTAAGTCGTCATCTGATTGGATGACTTCCACAGGATGTCCGGGAGACGCGTGTCGCGTTCTTTAATGGTCCGCCTGCAAACAAAGTCATCGTGACGCCAAACCCCCTTCATGTAAGCCATTGTGTTTACAACTGTAACAATGAGCGTTTACCAGGATCAACTAAACGCTAAGTATGTGAAGTTCGCGGCACCATTGTTGCAGTAAACTTGCATAACGTTCTTGAATGAATAATTTTTTTAGATGCACGCTGGTCTGTTATCGTAGAAACATCGACTTTACTATTTTACGCCCCAAAACATGATGCGGATCATCAGGTGGTTGTCTGGGTGTTTGCTAGGGTGTTCAAGGTGGTTCAAGGCAGGGCTATAATTCTTAACTAAAACTAAAACTATTAAAAACTATTTGTTAATTGAAATTGGCATTGAAAAAATGTGGCCATGTGAAAAAATAAATACAACTAAAAATTATATTTAAAAAAATTATAATAATTAAAAGCAGCCAGGCAGTTTTAAAGGTAGCTGCTATGTGGTTGCTGTATCTGTTTCATCACATTCTGGTTATGATATGACCTGGGTCTCTCTTTTAATGTAAGTTTATACGATTTTTGTCCGTTTTATCATCCGCCAGGCAAAAATAATTCTGATTCCTTAGAATACGTCACACCAGAGTTTAATTGGTCAATATGGTCAATATTTTTCAGAAACTCCTAACCCTAAGATGAATAGTACTAGTGCTGCATGTCTTGTAAACAATCAATTGCAATACTTTGTTTTAGCTGTTTTTGATTCGGCATGCTTCCTACATAAGGTAGGTGTGTACATCACTCTGCCGTGAACAGCCCTATTCACAAGAACACAAGTGTTTGTCACACCACCCCATCATTAAAGAGCTTGAGCATACAAAGAATCCAACACTGATTGACCATTGGACAGTACTGATGCACAGGCTTGGTGCTGACATGTGGTAGTCCAGATAAGATCTCAGTCCAGATTGGCTTGGCCATCTGGAAGGCATTTGGGCTCATCTCCATGGAAGAGCGATTGAGCACATGGAAAGGTGCCACGAGAGCCAGGGGTTCATTCACCACAGGGGGGAAAGGACACAGTGGACCCTGAACTGACCTATACGAAGACAACAGACAGCAATCATTATCACTTCACATAGAAGGATGCTTGTTTGAGTACTCGAACACACACATACAGTTTAATTACCTCTGGAGAGTACTGACATATAATGGGATTTATTTGGCTGTGAACACCCGCAGCAGCTTACTTTGTCATTTACCACAGGCTTATATGCGTGTGTGTGTGCATATTATCTAATTTCCTGATGTGTCATTCCTACTTCCCTTTAGAATAATGGATTCAGTGTCACTGCAGCACATTCATCCCAGAAGCAACAAAGTGTATAATTATCATTGCAGCAACAGCATTGCTTCATTTGAGTCAAATTACAAATGCACTACAAATCTGTCATTTCTTCATTGATTATCATCATAAGAGTGGGTTCAGTGGCTGGACAAGAAGACTCTCCCTTCTCACCACAGGAAATAAAACCCACAAGATAACACAACATCCAATGCTTTACGTCAGCTGTGAGGTTATGGCAGATTGAAGTACGGACTGAATTATTTCATTTATTACTAAATCAAACAACAGGTTTTACGAAGTTCTACATGGATACATAAAATGCAGTTCTGTCATTATTATCATGACATATGACTGATATTTGATATGATTCAATATTTTGAATGATCTTTACTTTCTTTTATGTTATATGCTCTAAAAATTACCAAAAAAAGTACGTCTTCTGAAGCAAATATCTTTGTGTGGAGAAAAGACCCAAATTTAAGCAATTGTTCACTGATGATGTTCCTCTGCAGAGAGATGCATGCAGCCAAATCACTAAACTGAACTCAGTAAATTGAATTCAAAAATTGGATCAGTGCAGTTTGTTAACAAATGGTTACTCTAATTGGGAAACTGAACAGCAGTTCATTTGAAAAGAACAAGCTCAAAAACAAAAAAGATTGACAAATTAGCCTGATCCAGATCTAGTTCAACTCACTAACTCAATGGCCCTGTTTACACTTGGTATTAAGATGCATTTTTGTTGATCTGAATCTGATCACAAGTGGACAACCCTAAATACAGGTGTAGTCTAAAACATTTTGAGCTTATCCACTTCTAGAGGTAATGCAGTTAAAAACGCATGTGGTCAAATGACTTACATTTCAGCCTTTTCTAAAGCTATCAAATGACTTAACCTAGCTATCAAAAGAATGAGACTGTAGCACCACTTTTGTGGTCCTTTTATGGTGTTGTTTTTTCAAAATTCTCCATAGAAAATGAACGAGATGACATGAAGGCGAGTAAATAATGCCAATATCCCTTTAACAATCAGTAAACATTATGTATGTCAATGAATTCCCATTATCTGCATTTAAAAAAAGTTCCGACAGAGAATGTGAAACTACTTTAGTTAAGTTCCCAAATAAATCTATTAATTTACCTAAATGAATGACTTCACTGTTTAAACAGGCATTATATCAACCTAACCAGACTAATTCCATCTCCGAGTGTTCTTTAGGACTCGAGTAAATAATTCAGTTCCAATCAGTCAATCTGACAAAGCCCACATCCATCAATAGTGCACGCTCCTTTGTTTGTCCAAGGATGAGGTAAGTGGAATAAGTTCTTCTACGTTCATATTTCTTCCCTTTCAGGAGCAAAAGGAAAAGCCATACATCTAAAGAGATCTCACTCAAAAAAAATCTCAAGAGTCATGACATTACGGCTAGCCTCTGGCTACAAACCACAGGGGCAATTCCCTCAGGACAACTGAGGAATTCCTCAGAGCTCTCCTGGTCAAAGGGGTCAAGGGTCAATGTGGCAATGTACGGCCTTCCATTTACTGCTGTCCTTCTCTTTGCGAAACATGCTTCTCAAGTAGGCTGCTATTGTCTACAGCTGCATAGCAATGTTTGTGATGGGGTCAAGTCACAATCAAGGCTATTGACAGTCAAGAGAGAGTGAGAAAACACTGGTATTGTAGCTAATTCAAGTAAACAATCACGGCCACCATCCCACAGAAAAATCCAAGGAAAAAAAAAACAGACCTCATATGCACATAAATCCTCATCACCTGAATAATTAAACATCCAAGAACACAAAACAAGCTTTAAACCTGCTCAAAGTGGAGTTATGTAAGTGTCAGTTTAGCGCTGCAAGCCACAATCTGAAGTTTATTGAACATTTTGGGAACATCTGCTAAGAGCCTTATCCCATATGCCTGTGGTCTGCATACCTCTCCTCCATCTGATAGTGTTCATAATCCCTAACACATGGCTTTGTTTGCTGTCTGCTTGTTTGCAAAAGATGAGGAGGTGCCAACAGGCATACCTTATCCACAAGTATTTGTAACATGGCGCCTGGCCAGGTAGATGTGATTAAATTAGAGGTGTGAATACAGCTAGTAAGCGCAGGTGACGGCAATTACACCGTCGGCTGGTTACATATTCCAATGTTTCTGTCTTTGATATCTGAATAAACACATATTTCATTAACACCTCAGAGGCCTCTGACAGAGCGGTCAGGAACACAGGCGACTTTATCAGTTTCATGCTGTGCTTGGGACCTCACAGTGACTCACCTATCAGTCGCCTTTATCTAGGATTTCTAAGTTTGACTTTCAACTCAGCCATTCCAATTGGCTTAAAATACTGAATATCACAGAGAACATCAGCAGACGTTCTTACTCACAATATTTGTCAGACCACAAAAGGCCACGGGGGGATTAGTTTGCTAGTTTTGCTGTTTATTTTGTACAACATCCTCCCTTTCACTGCTGATGCTGCTGCTGTTTTAATATGTCCTCCTACAAAACATTAACACAAAAGCATCCTGAACATGAAAAACATGCAACATTGATGATTTGCCACATAAAGCTCTGTTTTTTACATTAACCAGCAGATGATTGATTCTGCAGTGTTGCACTGGGTATGATGAACTATCATTGGTCCAAAATCTTTGAAAATTTGGTATAATGGGAATAAGTTCCATCTGAAATTATATTAAAAATAGTTATTTAAAAATTTAAATAATATTTTACAATACTGTTTTTACTGTAATAAATGCAGCCTGTGAGCAAAGACATTACAATGTTTAAAATATTCAGACCACAAACTTTTAAACTGTATAATATATCATTAATATATAATCATATTTATTGTAGATGTTTTACCAGTACCCAGGTTTATTTTGGAGGACTCTTAAAAGGGTGAAATGTACATATTTTTTCCTGCCAATTGCCTTTGACTAGTGAAAGGGACTTTTTTGGGACTGTGCTGTCATTGTCAGTGTTGTCATTGTCCTGCGGTTCTTGAATGATAAGTCACATTAGTAACGGCTCAGGTGACTAATTCAAAATTAGTTCAGATCTGAGCTACTGCCATTGAGATGAATGCTAGCATATAATTCTTTTCCAAATTATAGATGTCCTTGGGTGTTACAAAAATCAGAAGAGTCATTAGAAACAACTACAAAAGCACTTTTGTATTTCAAAGCGATATGTTATCAGAGTAGAACATGAGGAAACTCAACCCCCTCAACAAAACCAGTCACTCATCAGCATTAAAAAGGAAGCCATAATTAGCAACATTATCCCAGGGTTTGTTTGCTATCAGATTCTTGGACACAAGAAAAGGTCTACTTAACTAATTGAGCTCAGATTCCTGAAATTCCTGGTGCTGACTTGTGCCTCTGTGCCATGGCTTATAACGCATGATTTGCCACAACTTTAAGACAGTGCTAATCTGACACTTTATAGGATAGAGGAGCGTAATCAGCAGAGCTTGTGGCAGTCACGGCGAGAGCTGTATGTTTAGCACAGGTGGCACCGCTGCCACTACTGATGAAGATCATCACTACTACTGAGCATCCGGAGGGTCTACGAGAGTCAGCGACCCAGAGTTTAACATTCAAAATGCTCAGCAACGAATCTTAACTTTCATCTACGCTTCGAAATCTTGTATAAATATGCACTACTATGCAGTTTACACATAAAACATCAAATAGAAATAATTCCATAGTTTGGCGGGCGAAGACGTGTACCCAGCTGAGCCATATGGCTGCTGGGTAGCTGGTTGTGACACTGCCATGCGGATCAGTTCTATAAAACTATTTATAACCCAGAAAGCTTACGCTTGCATGTGCTTCCCTCCTGTAAGGGCTGAGAGAGACGTCATCGGCAAGCAGGAAGCACCAGGTTGACTTCCTCCTCCATACATTCATGTCATCCTGTTTGGGTGAACAGTGTCTTGTCTTTAGAAGCCCAGCTGGGCCACACGAACTAACAACAGCTGGACTGGCAGTAAAGACATCAGAAGGGGCACGGATCCCAACCCAACACAGGAAACGGATCCTCAGACCGTTCATATGCAAACACTGAGGCTCTTACATTTAGGAACTGAAAAGTTAATTGAATCACAAGCTTCTACTTTTTTGCCCCTGAGCAAGACATTCAACCCTCAGGTTGCTTCAGGGAAACTTTCCTTGCAATTGCATCTTGATGGGTTAAAATGTCTGTTAAATGGGACGTTGCTATAAAGGATTTACTATATTGGGCTCTGATACAGACAAATACATTGACATGTTTGGTGCAACAAAAGCTTGCTTTCTTTTTGCCTTCAGATGAAAAATAATAAAATAAAAATTCAGAATTAAATAAAAAATTGCCACCTATGCTTTATAAATATTTGCACTAGTACAGAACTATTTTTTTAGGAGATTTTTTTACTGGGTGGCAAGGATGCATAAAATTGATCAAAAGTGACAGTAAACAATATTTTAAATTTGCAAAAAAATTGCCTATATTTCAAATAAGCTCTAGTCTTTTGAACTTTCTGTTCATCAAAGATTACCGAATTTTTTTTATCATGGTTTCCACAAAAATATTAAGCAGCACAGCTGTTCTAAATATTGAGAAATGTCACCAAAATAACTTGTCACTTTTCCTATTTCTTGCACTATTTTATGGAGTCCCACTTAAAACTAAAATGTAGTAATAATAAATTATTAATTTAATAATACAAATATAAAATTGTATATAAATGCAATTTTGAATGGACAAATTAATAGACATTTAAAACAGCTTTTTTACATATAACAATAAACAAATAAACTATAAATAAGCAAATACAATTAATTCATGGTTTAATGAAATAATAAATGATCTTTAAATGCAACTTTTAAAATGCAAAAAGCATTTGCCAACTGCTTTTCTTTATCCATTTGTCAATAAAGTAAAAAAAAAAAAAAAATACCATTGCACAGTTTAGTCATGAGAGCAACTAATGAAGTTTTGACTCAATTTCTAAGACACACCCCCTCCCCCAAGTGCTACTTGAAGTAGATGTAAGACTTTCACTAGACAGTATTACAAAACATGTCATCATTAAAGTGGAAGTTTTTAATATGTGCTGGATTTAATATGAATGTTTTTCTAACCCGAACTCTGAATCCTTCAAACGTTTTGTCATCTCTGATCTAAAATTCTAAATGTAACAGAAAAGATTGGGCCTGAAAAGGACTCTTATGGGAATCTCTAGCTCTGCCAGCCATTTTTGAAATTACAGCCTGGTTTATTCCTTTGAAGCGATGACATTACCCTTTGTAATATCGGCTTGAGAGTCCTTGTGGAATTCCACGAATAAACAAATGCAAAAAGAGCCACAAAGTCACAGTCCTGAAACCTTACAGTCGAATAAAAGTTATCTGGGTATCTTACATAAATATCTAAACAAATTCATGAGGCAATTATCAGTCTCCCAAGAGAGTGTGGCAGCCAGTGATGTTTGGCATGACAGTGTGTGCTGACAAAAGAACATAAAGACCACCTAGCATGCCAGCCTTGAGTTAAAAGGCAGACGTCTTTGATATTGATCTCAAGCACAGCCTTGTTTTTCACACGAGGACCTTGAAAAAAGTCAGAAATGCTGAATGACAAAGTGGTTTCCTTTCACCTGATGCACCACCGTCCGCTTCGCTTCACCTGCGTCAACACATCTTGACGAGAGGCCGTCAGGTGCATCTGCAGGGACTAATTTCATTGGTCCCGCTTCACTTAATGCTTCCAGATCAGATAACATCAGACGCACCGCTAGGGAGATGAAACCCTCTGAGACTCAGCAGATGAGAGGGGCCTATGATTCTTCCCATATGCAGAGAAAGAACAATAACTAGGACGAGTGAACCCATCCTTTTTCAGAAAACCCAAAAGAGGTTTTCTTAAATCTTTAACTGCCACAGCCGGCTCGACGTCATCAATTGGCAGCATCCTCAAAAAGCTACTGCACTCCGGGAGCGCAATATGATTATGAAGGATTGTTATAAAACTGGTTTAATAACTGTAAGGCTGCTTACCCCTCATTGGCATGTTTGTAAATCCTCCCCAGTTCCTTTGATCCTATTAAATTTATCCCAGGATCAAGAGGTTTTGGAACAGGGACAATGCGCTGGTGTGGAATGTGAGAAATGCACACAAAAAACTGTGAATAACATGGTTTACTAATGCTTAACTCGTTTTTGAAACCACGTAGGAAGGTTGGAATATGAACGGGTTTATGATTGTCTATTCTCTAATCCAGGCAAGCTATGTCACGATCTGATGCTAATCAGAGCAAGAAAACACTTGTCAAGTATGCCAAATCACTATCTGGAGATTTCAAACACTTTCTGCATTTACTTTTTACTTACTTTACATATGTTATCAGTGCAGGGTCAGTGAGGCCGAGCGGGATTGTATGCTGATGAGCACAACCTGGTCTTATCAAAAGACAAAAAAACAAGTGTTCGAAAGTTACAGGGGGGTTTACTGGCTAGATTGCCCTGAAGACCTGAAAATCCCACCGCTCACATGAGTCGCTGCTGTTTTTATGAGGTAGAGCTTATTAAAGGAAATGGCACATGACCAGGAAATACACTAGTTTAAGTTAGAGCTTGTTTGAATTACTAAAAATGCAGTAAAAGTGACTGACTCTTGTTTCTCGATTTGAGAGTGCACAGAGTCATATCTAAAAACTGCAGACCAGAAAAAGACAATGGATAAGATCACCCAATAAACTGTGAAACAGTCATTTAAAACAGTGATTCCAACCTGAGGTATGAAAAGAAGGTTCAAGGTGGCACATAATATCGATATGGATTTGCTTTAAACCAATAAAACTATGAGAATATGGAATTAGATAACTAATTATGATTAATATGATTTTCAACTCCTTTTTAAAGAAAGCAAACAATATGTAATGCATGTTGTATGGAAGTTGTAGAAATGTATGTGGATGACACTTGTTACAAAATAAGTGCTACTTTGAGTTTTGTGCTTAAAAGTGCCTTTAATAAAATGAATGATGGAATGTGAGACTTATCGGCCGGGCTGAGCTAAAAAACGTTGGGAAACACCGAGTTAAAACACCCACTGGAGGAAAAACATCCGCGTCCTTGCAAAGCATCAGTAAAACCCCCCAAGAAGTCCCGCTGCAAAACAGTCCCCCGTGCTTTGTTTTGTTATGTATGAAATGTGACTAAAAAATAACCTAGCCAACACAATTTGTTTTAGAAAGGCTGCCTGGTTCACGTATTCGCCCTCTTCCTCTTTCTTGACGACAGTACAGTGACTTAAACACAGCTTGACAGCTTCACCGGTGCCCGTTATCTCCAGTTTATGAGCCAGTAAACGAGACTGTAACAATAACCGCGCGACTGCAACATGTAACCAGGCACATGGGTGCTCAAACTGCAACACTCAAGAGAGTTTGGATTAAACCCAGTACTTACCGACTGCAGAAATGCCAAATTTCTCACGTAATCCCGTTCAGTGTTCAATATCTCATTTAAAACGCACAGTCTCAGACGAAACTGACGGCCCGAGTCCTTGCTGCTTACATCCCCGTTTTCTTGTTGACTGTCCTCCTCGCTCATTTTTAAAACCGCTTTGAGAGAAGCGCCTCCAAACAAACAAAAATATATGTGCCAGTTGTTTGAAAACGGAGGTGAAGATGTGGTAATTAATCCATTTAATCCGTCGCGCGCTGCTCGCAACCTCGCGACAGGATGCGGCAGGGGAAAATGTTAGGCTATATTGAAACTGAAGAAACTTCTGTTATAGTAGTAACGCGCAGCATCGAAGTCAACCGCAAGTCAATTTGCACCTCATTAAAAACACTTTCCGTTTAAAAGGTAAATCAGAGAAGTAGCCCACCGGGTGCCTGCAGTATAAATGAAGAAAGTGGCCAAAGGAGCCAAATGATGTGGAAGCAGGGAGTGCACGTGAAACGATCAGTAGGCTAACCATGAAATCACTGGCAAAACCGTGCAGTAAACGCCGAAGTAGCGAGTTCACGAGAGCTCAGTGTGCACTACACGAAAAGTGAGACGCTTGTTGTGAGAGCTGTAGAGAGAGAACTGAGTCTGCCTCTGAGGGACCGTCTGCAAAGTTGCAGCACTTGAACAATCACGACGTCTTCAGTTTCAATGAACTGATGAACTGATCCCTTCTGATCTTTAGATGTGTGATTATGATAATAGAGTTCCTTTTTATCTCTGGCTCCATCCTCCATGTCTGATTTATTTAGCAACTTAAAAGTTTTACAAAAATAAAAATGATTAGCACTTTTTGGGATTGTTAAAATGGTTAAAATTATGTTCACTAACATGAGATGAAGACTCTACACATCATCATATCTTCGAAAAGCAGTTCAATTCTAAATGGAGCGGGTCGCCTCTTCATGGGTGCCGCCATGTTGATAATCAAATGACTAGCAGGTACCAGCACGAAACACCAACATCAAATGAAAAAGTTAGGAATTATTCCAACTGTTGTAGCATGAGACAAACAAACAGCTTTGGCGTGAAACCACAGCAGTTCCTAAACAAACTTCTTGCATCAAGACCAACAGGTGTCAGTATAAAATCTAAATCCACTGGTACTATGAGGGCAAATAAGAGCCAGCTAGGGCTGCATAGCATTCACATAAATCACATACTTCCATACTATTTAGTAGGTGGAAGACAGTATGTGACAAAAGGAGTATAAAAGAGTAGGGAGTTAAAGTAGATAAGTGTGAATACGATTGGACACTTTACTATCCCATGAGGCCACGGGAGAGGATTTGTGAATGGCAGTGACGCGATGCAACTGATGCTGGTTGGTCACGTGATAAGGGCAAAATGTTCAGATTACATTATACTACACACATTCATACTATAAAGAACATACTTTTTTTTTAGCAGCCATGGAGTGCTTATATTCAAAATAAGTAGGCTACCTACTCAAGACGAGAGAGTATACGATTTCGGATGCAGCATGTTAAAGTCACCATGAAATCAAAATTGGCATGTTTTTTTTTTTTTTTATGGAATATTGCAGTATTTATTATAACTGATTTATCCGTAACCGTGCACATTGTTTTTTTTTATTCATATGCCCTCATTATATTTAATCAAAACAACTTCCCCTCCCTCTTATAGATCTTCTCTGATGATGTGTTTACTGGCATGAGGGTGGGTCAACCTGTCACTCACATGAGATCACAGCAGTAGCAAACCACATGCTTCAACCATCCAATCAATTCCCAAAAGACAAAATCAAGTCCCGCCCTACATTTTTTTCTTATTCAAGAAGCCATGTCCCTCTGATATATATCACAACAGGCAAGAAAAGACTATCCCAACTTCCATTTCATGCTGACTTCAAGGCTGCCTTCAAATATGCATACTTATATAGTAAGCAAAAAACAGTACTTGAAAAGAGTATGTCACAATATTCATAAAATAGTAGGCAAAAAGTACCCGGATGATCTAGATTCTAAAGTGTGCATCCAATGGACACTTTACTACCCCATAGGGTCAGAGTAGCGATGCAACTGATGATGGAACTATAGGTCACATGACAATGAAAACATGACAAATGTAGTGCGTCAATATTACGTTAATACTACACACATTCATAGTATCTAGAATGTGCTATTTTGACAGTTGCAAAGCACTTATTCAAAAGAAGTATGGCTACCTACTTAGACAGCATGCAATTTCGGACGCAGCTCAAAGCACTGCTATAAACAAAAATGAAGTGCAAATTTATTAATACATTTTTAAATGTGTACATGAACACTAATATCTGTTTAATTCAATCATTGGCATTGGAACCCGTGTCCATCAATTTGGCAAATTAATTTTCAATGTCCAAGAAAATGCAATAAAACATGTTTCACTACATGGAATGTGGCATCCCTGCAGTTTAAAGGGATAACCGTTAGTTCACGCAAAAATTAAAAATCTGTCATCATTTAGGCCTACTCACCCTCATGTCATGTCAAACCTGTAAAATAAGGTATTTTGAGAAATATCTCAGTTTATTTTCTCTATAGACTACAATGGAAGTAAATGGTCACCAAAACTGTTTGTTCGATTCTTCAAAATTTCTTTTGTGTTTTGCAGAAGAAGAAAGTCATACAGGTTTGGAATGGCATGAGGGTGAGTAAATGATAGATTGTTTGTTCTGATGCACAGAGACTGTCAAGGCTTTGTTTGTACAGTCTGTGCCCTTGAGGTGATGCTTCCTCAGCATGACAAACAGCCATCAGAGCTTATCCACATCCTGTTTACACCATCACAAAAGACTAAAACCAAGAGTACAGTTCTCTATCTCTCTCACTTAAAAAATTTGGCCACCTGGCCAAACCACCAGACTCCACCAAATGAATGGGCAAAACGTAAAGGGTAAGAATGACTCGTTGGCCTGGTTTGAATCACTATTACCCCGCAGGAGTCTTTTCGCTCTAGGCATTTCATAGCTGTCTGACATTTGAGAGGTGTCAATAACCGCTGGTTCTGCTTTAGGCTACTTGGCGTGAGTAGCCTACATGCCCACACACTAACTCAACATAGTCGCCGTTGCCACTTTATGCTTTGACATAACTAAATATAATTGTTTCACAGTAAGTAACTAACGTTATAAGTAAATATAAGTGACACCCAGATAATATAATCAACCGTTTACTTATTTTACTACTTACTACACCCGTAACGTATTTACCGGTAGTCACACTGCATAACTTACGTTCTGTGAGACCAAGCGCCATCTTGTGGCAACTGACAAGATGGAATACAAACGTTGTAAATAAAAATAAAAAACATTATTTTAAACGAAAACAAATAAATAGATGTTTTAGTCGACAGTTGTAAGCTAAATCTCTTTTAAGCACGCGCTTTCCTCCGTTATTTCAAGCGCACATGAAAGACGCAACTGATAAACAGAGAGTTATGACTTTATAAAAATAATGCGAAATAGAATCTTAAAGGTTGAGAGATTTTTTTTTGTTTATAGTTTATCACATCTTTTGAACACACCAACGAAGGTAAGACAAACCTATTTTTCTTTTAAACGATAACTGAAACACCCCATCATAATAAGTGTAAAATACCAGTTTGGAACTGATAAAAGTGATTCCCCATTGTAAATGGTTTAGTTTAGGCTTAAAATTCAGGTGTGCTTAAAATAATAATAATAATAATAATAATTAATTAATTAATTAATTAAATAAAAAAAAACAATAAATAATAATTTAATTAATTAATTTGGACAGTTTACTTGATCATTTAATTTAGGTGTGCAAAGGATATGTGTATTTAAAAAAAATAAAATAAATATACATAATTTTTTCAAATTAAATAAGGTGTTGACTTAATTCATGTGAGCTACTTATATGTGTATACAATAATAATAATTTTAAAATTAATAAGAATAATTTATTAAAGGAATAACTTGGTTCACTTCAAAATGAAAATTCTGTCATCATTTACTCACCCTCAAGTTGTTTCAAACCTGTATGAATTTGTTTCTTCTGCTGAACAGAGGAAGATATTTTGAAGAATATCGGTAACCAGACAGTTGATGGACCCCATTGACTTCCATAGTAGGAAAAAAAAATACTATGGAAGTCAAGGGGGTCCCTCAACTGTCTGGTTTCCGATATTCTTCAAAATATCTTCTTTTGTGTTCAGCAGAAGAAACAAATTCATACAGGGTTGAAACAACTTGAGGGTGAGTAAATGATGACAGAATTTTCATTTTGAAGTGAACTAATCCTTTAATAAACATATGGTCGTATAGATTCTCATTCTGAACATCTTCTGCTCCTCTTCTATGTCTCAAGTTACAATGGCTGGCTCAGCACTTTGGCTGGTGTTGCTGTCCTGCACACTCCTGCACTCCCCCAGCTGGTGTAGCAATTTAACCAAAGCTGACCTGGAAGAACTGGAGAAGATCAACACCTGGGTCATCAAACGCAGCTTTCCCTGCAGTGCCACCTGTGGGCTTGGCCTCCGTACACAAGAGCTCTGCCCTATCAGGGGGACCGGAAACATCTCCAGCCCTTCCTGCAAACTGAGGACCATCCGCTGCCTAGACACCTGGCAGTGTGGACTGAAGACCCAAACAGCAACTGTCGGTCAGCGTCTGGTGCTTGACTGCTTAGAGGAAGTGATGGAAGCCATGGGCCGCTTTGCCTTTGTGGTGTCTTGGCGCTTCACCGGTGGAGTCATCACCTCTGATGACTCATTATTCACCCGCTATGAAGCCCTCAGCCTCGACAAGGTGGTGCTAGACCCTCTCAGAGTAGAGGATTCTGGGACATACCGCTGTGACGTACTGGACACCGACAAACGAAGAGTGAAGAGAATGTATAAAGGGGTAAAGGTGTTATCTCCCAAAGAACTGAGTTTAGACTTTAGTAAAGGTCTGATTCAGTGGGAAAACCCTGTGAGCCTGTTTTCTAACATCACTACCTCAAGAAACATGTATCCCAGCAGGACTGTCCGAAACATGGTGTTGTTAAGCGTGTCCATATCTGCTTTAATGGTGTCGGTCATCTTTCTACTCTTGTGGGGTTTATACTGGATAAGACCCAGACAAGCTCAACTTTCCCAGGACAACAACATTTGAATGATTAAAAAGTCAAATGAATTCCCAGATTTCATTTTTCAATCATTTTACTAAGTCACTGATTAATAGATGTGTTAAAAATGAATTTGACCATGTCACGAACGCGTGGGATTGAAAAACATGTTCAAACTATGGTGTACTATTTATAGAGCAGAGCTGTTAATGAACTGCTTAAAAATGATTCACATTCACGTTTGTTCAAAGGGACAAACAGATCACTTCATCGACCGTGGGACCAGTGGTCACAGGTTCCTAATTTGGATCCCAGTAATTTATGCTAAGTTCCTTAACTTGTTCTTACAGCAGCCCTACTTTAAGAAAAACACATACATTACGGCAGTGGTTGATCCCGAGGCCCCCATTGGTTAAGACAAAAATAATTCAATAGTCAAAAATAACCATGACGATTTTCATAATTACATACATTTTGAGAACAGTATGTTCTTCACTAAAAAAAGAAGTGTAAATATATTTTTTATAAAATATTTTATTTTTTATATATGTTTATGTTATACATTAAACTTTTTCATAGTGATAGCTTTAAACATTTAAGTTGATTATTTTGATATATATATATATATGTGTGTGTGTGTGTGTGTGTGTGTGTGTGTGTGTGTGTGTGTGTGTGTGTATGTCAAGTCAAGTCAAGTCAAGTCAACTTTATTTATATAGCGCTTTTCACAATACAGATTGTATCAAAGCAGCTTCACAGTATTAAGTGTGTGTGTGTGTTACATTTAACATGTTTTTTATAGGGATTTTTTTTCAGAATTACATAAATTTCCAAACTATGCCCCCTAGTTGACATACATATACATACAGTTGAATTCACATTTAAAAAATACATAACAGAAAAGCAAATGCACACCACTACTTTTTAAATTTGAAGAAAGCCTGAGTAGTTTTTGCCTAAGCAAAAGTTACCAACATGATGCCAGATTGTTACTATGCGGTTGTGGTTCATAAATATGATGCTATGGAGTGACTTAATATAATGGCTTAAAGATAGATAAGACTTTTAATTTAAGTTTGTGGGAAGTTTGATATCTTGAAAAGTAAGCAAAGTTATTATTCACATCTGCAGCCCAAACATGTAGGACGAGCTACATGCTGAGGTTTAATACCTAGGGTTAGGGGTTAGGAAAAAATCCCAATAGAGGACAAATAAGGGCCACTAATAAGGGGGAAAAGAAGGAACAGAAGAGTCTCACACACAAGTAAATGAACTGGTGTTTTATTCAGGACGTTTTACAGGTCAAAGTGTGCCCACACCTCAAAAACAAACTCTCTATCGGACAAATAAACCAGTGAAAGGTGCTCTGTGAGCGTAGGAAAAATCCACAAACACTCTACAACTCAAATTTAAGGCAGGGAGAGGACAAACGCCCACCTCCCACAGCAGAATGTGACATCAGTGAAACCAGGAGCCATGTTCACAAACCCTTCAGAAGCAGGAATGCTGCTCCTTGATCAGCTTTGCATTTGATACGCATTTATGATCGGGATAAACAGCAATTAATCCATGATCTCCTGCACGGATAGTTTGTGAGCACTAGCGCCAGTTTGAATAAACTCCTTTATACACATTGGTGTAATTATTTCTTTAGCTCTAAGCAAGTAAATATAGACGCCAAAAATCTTAAGACTAGTCTACATCTGATTAGGTGTGAAAAAAAGCTGCTGAAAGAATTACAAACTCTCTTACAGGCAAACAACAGAACAGTCATTCAGTGTGTATATAACTTGACAAGTGTGTGTGTGTGTACTTTAAATATACATGACATTACAACTAGCAAAAGGTGCATTGTTCATCTTCAAAAAAAAGAAACAAAAAAAGTGTCCTTTTTCCTGATTCAAAGAGAACGTCCTCACTCTAGGACAAGGATGCAAGCAAGAAACCTACAGAAAAACAAGTGAGAATTTAAAACAGACACTCTCTTTATGATCATGATCATTTTCAGCATGTGAGATACAGCAACAAGAGATACAAAGCAGTCCAGCCCGTGATCTGCTTCCTCGAGACAGTGTATAATTCCACCAAGCCATCATTCATAAGCAATAACCATGAAATCACCCCTACATATTCTTGATACTAGAAAAAAGGGGAGCAAATAAAGCAGCATGAAACTTCACAAACTCGTTCATAGCTCTTTGACTTGTCCAGCACACGTGAAAACATGCAACAGAACGACCCTCAGACAGCATGAAAAATCTCCAGCCATAATTACTATATATTTAAAAAAAAAATAATAATAATAATACACATCCAGACCAAAGACAGTCACACATTGCTCTAAGGATTAAAAAACGCACCATTCGAACATGATTTCATGCTACTTTCCATATCATTTGTAGCATTGTGGGATACAGTAATGTTATTTGAGATATTACTCTAGCAGTATATTGTGCTCAGCTCAACATCTATCAACAAGCAATTCCACATACAAAACTTTTGTCATGCTGCGCGCAGCATTAAATCTAGTCACCAAATCATTCGCTCAAGCATTTAGGTGAATCTCAGGTCATTCTCGAGACGCCGATTCTAAATGAATGCAACTTCTAGAAGCCTGTTTTAATCTTCAAGATACATTCAATTTGGTCACAGAAAGTCGACATATGGGCACTGATTGTAGAAATACAATTCAGTCATTCACCGTCTGCGAATTTCACACACTTCTGAAAATCATTCTTGCACTCTTACTCTTGTTTGATTTGTACAAAGTCAGCCATCACTAGCAACATGCTGATACAAACAGCTTCAATAATGCAGACTGACTAAAACCATACGGAATTAATATTTTGCTACAAGTTAAGTTGCTAGCTGCTCAAGACAAAGTTTATGCTTGCTAATTAATGCTGTATGAAAGCCAAAGCATCCATGACCAAACAACATCGAGATTCAAGCCCATAAAGATGATTAAAAGCGGCATCTCTTTGGTAGTATACATTTTTTTGCATTGAACATTTCATCGCCACAAAACGGAAGACTCGATCAAATTCAAATCCCTGAATAGTTTTGCTATTCTTCTCAAGATGCAAGAAATGTGGCTTTGTTCCCCAAACTTCAGCAATGAGCCCCTTTATTAAGAAAAACAATTGCATCACCACCAAGCAACTTCTGAATCAGCCAGTGGCTGAAACTACCCATTATATAAACAAATGCTGGTCCATAGAGATTGCTTGGTTATTGACATGAGCTGGTGAAGTTTCCTGATATGCAGTTGATGAATAATTTGGTTTAATTGGCAAATGCATTCATGATGTTTCTGCTGGTATAAGAAGGATCCGAGCGCAAGGCAACATCTGCAGCTTCGGGGGTTTGTATAAATCACATTCAGATCCGACTGAATATGAAGCCCCGTGTTTTGCCATTGTCACTGAGATCTTGGATGGTAAGCGTAACGAGAAGGAATTTCCATGAAACAGAGGAAAGTATTGTCTTTAAAAGAATGGATTTTCAAAAAAAAATCCATCTCGATTAAAACTAGGGAAGCTGTGTACGGCAGATGTGGACACGAAAAAAAGCTGAGACGGGGATTTTACCACAAACGCTAGTTCTTTGAAATGGTAAATCGACGATCCACCAGTGCTAATGCAGTTAAAATCAATTATGGTTGCAGGAGATCTAACTAGCTTCCGTTCAAGCCCTTTTTTTTAACCAGTGTCAGTGTACTAAAATATCCCCATTCCTAAATGTACAAAATCTGGCAACCTGCAAGACGATTGCCTCAAATCCTTAAGAAGGAAAAAAGGAAAAGGGAGAAGTGAGGACATTTAGGGTGTTAGAGGAAAAGAAGCCCTTAGGTATGACTCTGAACGTGTCCTTCTATGGATTGAGTGCGGGTGGAGTCCACATCCATTAATGAGTCATGGTCGACTGAATCAAAACAGGAAGCGGATGATGCAAGATCCTTCAGATGCGAGGAGGAGCGATGGAGAACGTCTCCTTATAAAAAAAACAACCACTGCAAAAGCGCAGCATCAAGTCCCATCAAGGCCTATCTTTTCCCAGTTTTCATGTACGATGGGATGCCTCCTCGTGCGGTCAGCCCCTCAAAGCGCTTGTAGGTGTAGTTGATGAACACCCAGTCTTTACTCTTTAGATCTGCCTCGGTGTGGTTGGACACAGGAGGGGCTTGAGAGAGAGAATAGAGGAAGTTAGGGAGTAATGTTATTATATAGTTCTGAAATACATAACCCATAAAATGTCATGTATTTCAGTAAGCATATCTAAAGTGACTAAAAATGCACCTGTAGGCTGAAGGATGTCTGATTCAGGGAATTCGTCAAAGTTTGAGGTGTCGTCAATGCTTTTGATCTCAATTGGAATAGCTGCTGGTCTCTCCCTAGAGGAAAAAAATAACAACATCTGTGTTCAGAATTGTATACATCCATACTACTCTTACCATTCTTAAAAAAGAAAATAATACCTTTAATACCCAAGATGCACTAAAAATAAATTACAATATAAAACTAAATAATTCTATTTCAAATAAATCCTGTTGTTTTAACTCACTACTTAAAGAATCCTGTTCTAAACATTGATAATAAGAAATCTTTCGTGAGCAGGACATCAGCATATTAGAATGATTTCTGAAGGAACGTGATTCTGAAGACTGAAGTAATGATGCTGAAAATTCTGATTTGTATTCACAGTAAAATTACATTTTAAAATATATTAAAATGGAAAATAGTTATTTTAAAATATAATAATATTTCACAATATTGCAGTTTTATTTCAAAATATTACCGTTTTTACTTTTGATCGAATAAATACAAACTTGGTGAGCATAAGAGACTTAAAAACCTTTTTTTTTTTAATCTTACTAACCTCAAAATTTCTAACAGTATTGTAAAATGTGCATGGTATGCAAATCAAAGGCATAGAGTACACATATAACCTAGAATTGCGAATTAAAAGTGTACACTGCGTGAACCAGAAGCAATGAACTAAAAGTAATACAAATTGTTTTTTTGTTCTGATTATTTGACCAAACAGTCAAAAAAAATAAATAACTGGACACCACTTGCTGAATTCTACATGCAATATAGAAAGTATGTTTACATTCAAAGCCCAAAGACAATTAAATCATGAAGTAGATCAAACAGTAAACTCATTTCATTATTCAATACCAGTTTAATCTGTGTGTTTGTCTACGTGAGATGACAGTATACCTGATGTGGTCATAGTCCACCCCCTCAAAGAAAGGGTTAGTCTTGATCTCCTCCACTCCAGTGCCTCCAATCCTGAGCTCACTCTCACAACAGAACCTAGTGGAAAACAACAGAACATCAGGTGAAATTAAGAAAAAAAGAGATTGCTAAAAATTAACCATGTCTTAAAATGTAGGTTAGCATCATGGTTAATGAAAGCAAAATGCACTGGGACGAGAGAAGAGACAAGAGTTACAGCTAAGAGCATAAAATAAAGGCAAAAATCACAGCAAAAAATATGCAAATAAAGAAGGAAAAGTATAAGCAGTGAGAGAGCTGAACCTGAGGATCATATCCTTGGCCTTCTCTGAAATTGGGACCTCAGGTGGAAAAGTCAAAGTTTCCCGCCAGTTCATCACTTTCCTGTACGTTTCCTGAGGTGTCTCAGAGCAAAATGGAGGGTAACCTGAAAAACACCCACACAAACACTTTAGCCACATTAACAAAATAAAAAACTTACTTTATTTACAAAGCAAAAATCAACTCACCTATCAACATTTCATACATAATGACACCCAAACTCCACCAATCACAAAGCTTGTTATAGCCATTTTGCATAAAGACTTCTGGGGCGATGTAGTCAGGGGTTCCAACAGTGGAGAAGGCCTGAAAAATACACCTTTAATTCAGACAAACTTCCTTGTCTACTATTCTACTTATTAATCCAACACAAAAAAAGTTGTGAGATTACACAAGACTGCATCGTAACCCTCCCACACTACTTTTACAATCATCAACTGCCATATTAAGAACACACTAATTTCACAATAACTCTTGCAAAGGCTCCTCATGCAACACTGAATCTATCTGTACCCACCCACTATGTGTAGGGCAGTATTTGGTCAAGAGGAAACTCTTACCAACTGTCTCCTGTTTCGCTTCCATGTTTCTGCTTTCCTCTTTGAGTTCATGTTCTGGAACGCTACAGATGAAGACAAGTCAAGAGTTACTGCTACAGAATCAACCATGCAATCTCTTCATTACTTCATATACACTACTGTTTAGGGTCACTAAATTATTAATACTTTTATTTAGCAAGGATGTATTAAATTTCTAAAAATGTAAAGACATTTATAGTGTTACAAAAGATTTTAAATTCTAAATTACTTTGTCAAACTGAAGGCTGAAGTAATGAGTGCTGCTGAAAATTCAGCTTTGTCAACACAGGAATAAATTATATTATATTTAAAAAAAAAAAAAAATAAAAAAAAAATTTCACAATATTACAATATTTACTGTATTATTAATAGAATAAATTCAGCCTTGGTGAGGGTGAGAGACAAAAACATTTAAAAACGTACTGACCCCTAACTTTTGAACAGTAGCGTATTATGTTAAATACATTCTACAAAGAAGAGCATGATGCAAAAATACATGAATGTAATGTGGTATATGAAATCTTTAGGATTTATACCAGAAGAGATGTTTGTCTGCTTACTGAAGTCGCTGGGAAGGCTATGATTGAGGTTTCTGTAGAACTCTGTGCGGTGAGCTTTCTTCAGACCAGTGCATAAGCCAAAATCAGACAACTTTACATGGCCCTGAAAGAGCAAAATAAGAATCACTCTTTTGATCAAGACCATGTGATCCTGCGAGGCTGTTGGATTGAACTTGCCTATAGGGAGGTCACAGTTCAATACTAATAAATACAATGTTATAATAATAACTCTGAGGTACCAAGTGAAATTTTACTGGTTTTGACTTTTGAAATTAATAGCAGCAAATGTAGCTGCCTATCTTTTTCTGAATAATGTGATGCTTCAAAAACTATTTATTTAGCAAAAAATTATAAATGTAATATTTAATTTCATGAAATAATCTGTGCGGGTTTTCTTACTCTTGAGTCCAGCAGCAGGTTGTCTGGTTTGATGTCTCTGTGGATGAAGCCTAGCTGGTGAATGGAGTCTATAGCCAGTACAGTCTCAGCAATATAAAACTGTGTGGCCTCCTCCGTTAAAGTGTCTTTCTTCATCAGTAGAGTCATCATATCACCTGGGCAAACACACACACACATCATTCAAATTTGGAGCCATCATCTTGATTGTAATGCTTCTCTGAAATTAACCGAGATCAACCCACGCTCACCTCCAGGCAGAAACTCCATGATGAGGTAGAGGTTCATCTTATCCTGAAAGCTATAAAACATCTTGACTACCCACAGACTGTCTGCCTCTACAAGGATGTCCCTTTCTGCTCGAATATGACCCACCTTGAACAGAAAACAGAGACAGAGACCTGTTAACAAGACAAAGAACCCTCAATGTCATATGTGAATATGTGACTCCATCAGTGAAAACTCACCTGCTCTTTCTCAAGCATATCAGCCTTGCGCAAGATTTTCATGGCATAAACGTGTCCCGTGTCCTTCTTCTGAACTAGCCGCACCTAGAGAGAGAAAGTGCATTTTAAATGTGCTAGAATACAAAATACACTACAGTTCAAAACTTTGTACGATTTCTGAAAGTGGTCACTCAAGCTCATTAAGGCTGCATTTATTTGATTAAAAATACAGTAAAACCAATAATATTGGGAAATAATATTACAAATTAAATAATTCTGTTTTACTTCAATCTATCATAAAATGTAATTTATTCCTGTGCAGCCATTACTCCAGTCTTGAGTGTTACGTGATCCTTCAGAAATCATTCTCATATGCCGATTTGCTGCTCAAGAATCTATTTACTTTCAATGTTGAAAACTGATGCACTGCTTAATATTTTTGTGGAAACCATGATCATTTTTTTCAGGATTCTTTGATAAATAGAAAGCTCAAAAGAACATTCTTTTGTAAAATGATACACCTTAACTGTCACGTTTGATTCATTAAATGCATACTTGTTGAATAGAAACAATGCATTAAAAAAAAAAAAAAAAAAAACAACGTACTGACCCCAAACTTCAGAAAGGTAAGATTATACATAGTGTACAAATGGCCTCACAACTATGGACTAAAACCCCCCCAAATTTTATTTTGAATAGATGCAGTCTATAACAGAAAGAAACTCATACCTCTCCGAAAGCTCCACGGCCAATCACTTTGAGCGACTCAAAGTCCTCTAATCCAAGCCGTGTTCGTTTAAGACGAAGAAACTCTGTCTCTTTCCTAGCATGCTCAGACCGCCGGAGACGCTTCTGCGGGACCATGAAAAGTAGACATTAAATCAACCAATCACATGAAATTACATTCTCTGAGTGTTTAAACATTTAACAAAAGTTTTTTTTTTAGAAAAAAGCAGTATTTCAGAAAAGCTCACCTCTTCATCAGCTAGGCCCTCTTGATCCATGACCTTTTCCAGTTTCTGCTGCCTGTAACATATAGAGAATAGCTTTAAGACATGTGATAAAACACTAGAAAGGTGTGGTCCACTAGTCTGACATCATTTCAAGAGGGACAGAAGAGTCCGTATTAAAGGGCCCCTGGAATTTGGGAGGTTCTTAAAGAAACACAATGGGCACAAATGACAGACAGTAGTCTCGCCATATGCATCCAAACCAAATGTATGTGAGGAATTACATGTATTTGTCCAAATGCTTAGTGAATCATTTAGACCTGCCAAACCTGTTCAACTAGTGAAAGTTACAAAAAACTAAGAGTATTGCTTAAGTCCTAAATATTTAGACCAGTGTGTGGGCAACGAGTAGTTCTCGATGGAAAAATAAAGTCTATACTTAAAAATAACTTTAAAACAACAGAGAAGGTCTTGCTTTTTTGGAAAAGCTTTTCGCTTTTTTTTTAGTCCTCACCTCATTTCCCTTTCCTCATGCTGTGAAATCAGGTTGCTATAATAATTCTCCAGCGTCACTTTGGCCATGGTGACCCGTTCCTTAGTGTGGTTGCTCATCGAGGAGCAGGACGTCTGACTTGTCATCGCCATGGTTAACTGGACAGGAAAAACATGTTGCATCAGAACGGACAGTGTTTAAAGTCGTGGTTATCTTGACACTTATGCGTCGTTTTCTCTTAATTCACTTTATTTACATTATTGAATTGTCCTGTAAATTCAACTTCAGATATTAGAGCTTTGCATCTGACATGGCTTATACAACGTCTCTCTGTGTTTAATCATTGACATATGGCTTTTCAATCTTCTAGATGTAATGGAACCCCAAATATGATTATACTCATGCAAGAAAGCCCTTATCCTAAAATGTACAATTTTTTTAAGAATGATCAATCTATATATTTTCATGTAGACTCAATTTATACTGTGAAAATGTTACACATAAGGGTAAAATATTTGAGAATATGTATATATTTTATATTATTACTTTTCCCCCACTCTCTAATAGTACTGCACTGTTAGATGTAGCCTATTTATTCATTTATATTAAACAAAAAATTGCATTATTATTCTCTTAACTAGTAGTGATTTATATAATCGCTTTATTTATTTATTTAATGTATACTGTTGTTCTCTTAACTTTTCCATGGACCCCCCAAGTACTCCCTTGCGGCCCCCAGACCCCAGTTTGAAGACCCCTGATCTATGACATGGGTACAGAAGGCTGCTGGTTCACATAAAATGATCCTTTCTTTCCATTACCAGCTTCACATGTGTTTCTTGTGCAGGTATTCAGTGAAAGGCATCATTCAACATCAGCTACAACATTTAACTTCCCAGAAAACCCACGCCTGTAAAGTCTGACTGGCCCTTTGTTGCGCCATGGCCAAAACAAGCATAAGATACAGACTATACTTAACGCCTATTTAACATCTGAGTCAACTTCCACAGCTGATGTCACTGAGACTGTGGTCTGAGATACGTGTTTGCAGACAGCAAGGGGAATTTCTCTATGAATAAATCGTGTGACAAATTAAATGAAACAAAGTTGACGAATAAAATCAGAACAAAAACTGTAAGGACATGAGCAAGACTTAATACTATTAAAAATCACGGAGAAAGTCTACAGACAAAAAAGCAAGCGGACAGACACACTAAAGTTTGCCATCGCTTTTAGTGGGTTTGTGTATTTAGCATGTATGCAATTTTAAAAGCAAAACTAAGGCTAATATATTCTTACTAATCAATTACTAATAATTATAAGCCTAAAGAGAAAGTGTGAAAAGTAAAAAGACAGAAACTATAATCAGCAGTGTAGTAAGACTGTCAGTCTGCTAGCAGCAGCCGCTAACTGTCTGTTCAGACTCATCTGCTCTCATAGCAAAGTGTGAAACGGCTAAAATCTAGTTTCATTTCTAAAAAGAACAAAAGCGACTTTGTCAAAGTTTAAACAACTACCGTAAACAAAACTATTATTTACTGGTAAAAACGTGTTAGTTTGAAAATAAAAATAAAATACTTGTTTGCTTACCTTCCACTCGACCTCAAACTGACTTGAGCTAGTGGACGACGACGGACATTATTTCCTTTTTCCGGGTTGGTGCTTCAGTGGGGAAAAAAGGAACAAAACAAAAGTCCTCTTTCTGACAGCCCAGCTGTTAAAATGTAATTTATAAAAATTTGACAAAATTAGCCAACCTCAATGTGATTAATTAACCTACTGAAAACTATTATCCTTTATTTTACCCATACACTTTTTTTTATACAAATACCCAATTTGGCTATGCTTGCACACTCACAATATAGATCTCTATTTCATTGTAAAGCTGCTAAACATTTTGAAATTCACTGCTTGGAAGGACCCATTTTTGTCTATTTATAGTCAAAGAATAACATAAAAAAATGAATGCATTTTTAACAATATAAGGGAGAGACCAGGGTTAGTTGTAACACAATATTTCCTTTTCAATTCTGAATTGTTTCAATTCTGAATTCAATTCTGACAATTTCTGATTAGATACAAATACTACATTCTTGTTTACAATTTTTTTTTTAGTAAAATGTACAAAACTGTTATGGAGTTTTTATTTAAATTTAAACAGTAAAATAAGTATGAAACATAGGCTATAACGCTACATGAAACAGTAACATAAAAATTATAAAACCTTTGTTTTGGCCAACAACAAAATGTTATTAATAAAACTGTAAATGAAAAACATTTAAAAGACATGTAACAAATTCCCCCAACCTTTTATTGAGTTCACTCGTTTGTCCAAAAGCTATTACAAAATATTTTTGTTTTGGAGGACAGAATTCACAAAGATATTCTGGTTTAAGAGGGTTTCGTAAGAAGAACTGTGTTTGATACCAGTTGAACCCACTGCTGTGACGATAACAACTCTGCTATTCTATTCTAACGCATCACCATCTGAGGGAGCTGTTGTACATAGAAGCCTATGCAAGACACTGCCAAGGATGCCAACCTTTGCTAATATGCTAACTATACAACACAATTCCAGCTAGCTATATTAAAGTAACAGCATAATAATATAAATGAATAACTGGGGTAAACTGAACAGAGAATTAAATATTTAAATAATCCTGCTTCAATTTTACTAATTTATTTTAATCTTTATTTACAGGTGAAAAGGACCAGTTTAGACTAGCATGAATGTCCATGCTCGTTTGTTGCTGGTCAGACTGGTAGAAATGCTGACAAAAATGCTTGTCAACCAGCATGGTCTATTTGGTGAAGCTGGTTGGCCTCTTGCTGTAGTTAAGAAGCCTGGAGGGGGCATCCAAACCACAACATGCTAGTAACCAGCAGTGCTTGGAGACCAGATCATCATGACAAGTTTTTGCAACACTCACAGAAGAGTGAGGTACATGATGGCTGAACATCAGTAGGCTATGGCTACAATGACAAATTACATCACATTTAAATATTAGATCCATGCATCTTATTATGCTAATGTATGAAGTCTGCTATTGGTGTTAATTTGTCAAGAAAGCTGTGGAGGATAATGAGGATTTTATACATCTTGCTATTGTTCCATGCCAGATGCAGGACATTTCTTTGCCTCTGCTGCCTTACAGCAGGGCTTAAAGTTGTTATTATAATAAAAACCGACATTATATTTATTTGAGTTGTCCTCAAACATTAGCTATATGTGTATGCAAAGGAAAAAAAAGAGATGTGAGATTCAGAACATGTTTTCTCAGTTGAGAAAAGGCGGGACAAACTGGAAGTCCCGCTCTTTTTTTTTAGTTTGAAGGAGTGGCTAAAAGATTTCCCTTACTAAATGCCACCACATTTTTGTCTAAAGCTCTCTCTCCCTTTCACTCCATCTGTCTGTGTTAGATGACGTACTCAAGGACCATCTGGGAGTATCAAACCATCATTTTTCTCCATTAGAAGATCTATTTGATGTCTACATTGAAGACAATTGTCAAGTTTCAAAAAGGTAAGGAGACTATAATATCTCTCAAATATTCTCTCATCAGTATATTCGTCCAAAATAATAGTTTACAAACAGTTTCTTTACATAGAGCCACTAGTTAATAATTAATCTGTTTCTTGATTAATTGTTAGCACCATTCATGAGAGCTCCTCAGCTACATCAGAAGGAAGTAGGGAGACCTACGCCATGTGGCACATGGCAGCTAGAGCCGAAAGCAGCAATAATTCATGACAGAAGCAGTTCAGAACAATCACACAATTGTCTGTAGGTTCACATGGATCTTTACACTGTTTTTTCATTTAATCATAGGAGAAACATATTAAATATGTATTTCACGCAACCTTGCCATTGTAGATATTACAATGTGTGTATAGACTCTTTCTAGACTTTAAAATATTTAAATATTCCCTAGTTATAATGGCACGCATAGTTGATATAGATTATGAATTGGGATATTCATCACTAAGCATGTTCTACAGATTAACTTGAGTTACGTGTGTTGTAGACAGGATGTGGAGTAAACGGGGGTTGAAGATGAATGGAATTAGGTTGAGTATTATACAATGCACCACTTTACTGGTTTAAAATGCATCATACCCGCAGCATTTTAGTTTCACTTTGTCATAAAGGTGTTTAATGTCAACAAGGCGTAATGGTGGCTGTGACCAGTTATATCAGTGAATGTTGGCCAAAGCTTTCCAGGAGAGCCTGTTCTTGTTAGATATCAGTGTGTATCTTGAGTTGGATCTCAGATAATGTTCGACAGAATTTTTTAGAATATGACGTCAAGTTGATAAAATACAATAGATGACGTTTCCTCTCACATAAAAAGTACAGACTATTAGATGTTATAATGTAGTGTTTTGACTCCGGTATAAAGCTTTATTTCACCCACAAGGCACTGCAACAGTAGCATTCTGTAAGTGAGGGCCACATGTACTGAATATGACTGAGTCATATAAGCTAGTTCCTGTCTGATTCTATAATCTTTGTGTGAGAACATCCTGTTTGATGACGATAATCACACACATTTTTTAATATCAATCTCTTTATTACCTAAAAGTAAACAATTGTGACCAAGTGGCCACATGTCTGCAAACACTGGCATACTGTCATGAGTTGGCTATGAGTGTGAGAGTGAGAGAAATACTGTCTTTCATTCACTGCCTTTTTATCTTTAATATTTCTTTAAAAATGTATACTTTGCAGTCCTTAAATTGAAAGTACATGAAGTCCAATGAAGCATGACTGAACATTAAATACATGTACTTTCATGATTGGCATACCAATCACTGTGATTATGTATATTTTCACCTATGCACTCTTGTATGCTAATGCTGTTAAGTTCAAATATTATGTTGAACTTTTTTAAAATTTCAACAGTAAATACTTTAAACACTCCTGCCAAACACACACAATCTCATGGCAATTCATAACTATTTTATGTTTTGGCTTTTGACTGTGATGTTTTGACTATATATATATATATATATATATATATATATATATATATATATATATATATATATATATATATATATATATATATATATATATATAGCATCTGACATAGTTCATAATTTTCATCAGTCAGTCAAATATTTTGGCCAAGAACTTTATGGCAGATAGATTGGGCCCGGTTGGGCCAGTGAAAACATCACAATTTTCAGGTACAGAAATTTAATAAATCAAATGTAAAATAAAACTGCATAGTCTTCACTGTATACATTAAATATAGATTGATTCCTTATAAAAGTTACAAAAGGTATTCAGTCAAAGGCAATGGGTGAATTTCTCTTTATCTTTTGTTATTAGATTAACATTAAAGACAGCAGCAGGAATATTAGGTTGCCGTCACTTTAAGAGCTGCACGTATCCAATATACTGTTACACACGCGCTTTCTTTCTCAACTGTTTATATTCACTGAACACATAACTGACTGTGTTTCACAAGAATACTCGCGATATGGGCATTTTGACAATTTTGTGTGAATTTCTCGATTCAAGCACAAGAAGACAAGAAAGATAACTCAATTTATTAGGCTGCAACTCTGTCTGAAGGGCAGCTTTCTGGGCGCACTTCGAATGATTGCGCACAGAAAACTCTTAAACGTAAAATAAACAAATACAAAATGAAAGTAAAGACAGCAGCCCTTCACGGACGACTGCTGTCACATATAACAAAACACAACATAAATCCAGGCCTGTTCCTCTCTGGATCTTCACTGTCATCGCTCCTCCTTTATGCTTCCGCTCCTCCGTGAGAGATACGAGACCGATGCGTCGCGCAGGTGTCGCCGTTCTCTCACGGCCCTCGGCCTCGTCCTGCTCGCCATGGTTACCTTAAAAAAGCCCTGATCTCCTAATCTCATTACTTATGACAACACACACACACACACACACACACACACACACACACACACACACACACACACACACACACACACACACACACACACACATACACACACACACACATTATATAGGGACTTTCCATTGACATAATGATTTTTATACTGTGCAAACTGTATTCTATATCCCCTAACCCTACCCATAAACACAAACCTTATAGAAAACATTAAGTTTAAAATTTTCAACAACAAAAAAAGACAAAAAAAGGGACACGATTTATTATGATTTATAAGCTGTTTTTGTCACATAGACCAAAAATGTCCCTAGGTAAAAAAAAATCACATATGGTCTCCACAATGTAGGGTTTACCAGGACCACACACAAACACACAATCCCCTAATACCTTTTCCCACCCCATACTCAACTTTACACACCCCAGCCATATAATCAAACTTACATCATATGTACAAAACTCTGCAGATTCACTATTTTTAACCTGTACAAGAGTGTTAATATATGGGACTCATGCCAGAGCGTCCTTAAACATAGACATCCTTCATCCCTTCACGGAGGAGTTAATCTCCTGCTCCTCCCCCACACAGGTGAGCTCTGCACATGTACTCACACAAGCTGGACAGCTTCACTAAGGCAACACAGGAAACAAACGAATGAATGAAGACTCTCTGACATCAGTACACTACGTTGCTACACTTTTAAAGACTTTTGAATTTTGCAAGGTTTCTCTTCTTCTTAAAGTGGTGAGTACTTCCTCAACAGCCAATTTCATTTGGAATAAAAGCATGTGTTTATACAAGGGTGTGTAGGGAGGTTGGTTCTGTTTCAATACAGATAAAGTCTTGCATCAGACAAGAGTCATGTGGTCAAGACTTGCCTCACAGGCTAACTTCCCTTGCTTTACAGTTTCTGTATTTACTCATTTCATGCTTTATTTTCCACCAATTGTTTGTTTTGGCAGTAATTCGATGGGTTGTCAAGAGTAACTATTGCATTAACCTATTTCCATAGACATGTTTTTCATTATAACCAAACAGCTACAGACATTCGGCAATGGAACGCTGTTAAAGGACACTTCACTTGAAATATATCTCTTGTTGTCTCGCTCTTACTTTAAACAAGCACATAATATATGGTACAGAGTGATGGTGGTCTTAAATGTATAGTGTTTTGAATGGGCAATTTATTTGCGGCTCAAAATTAAAATAAAGTGGTATTTTATATTCACATATTTTGGACAGTTTGACCACAATACTGCTGCTGACCAGCTGTGCTTGCCACACTTTTGGCAGGGAAGGACTGAAACTATTCAGGGAATTCTGCATCAAAACCTAATAAAGCACTGAGTGGACAGACATTTTGCCTATTAAGGCAACTGCAAGTATCCTCTCATTCCACATAAATGACAGATTAAGACTTAAGTATTTCCTGACCTAAAAGCACAGACGCATTTTTCACATTGTTTCCTTGAGAGTGCAAGCTTACGAAGGGTTGCATCAGCCATGCTTAAACTGCGTTTACACTTAAAAGATGCCTTTTGATATACACACATATATTTATAATCATAACATATGCTGCACTGCCCTTTCTGTGGTGTCCATCATCATTTCAAACCAGACACAGAGAGAAAGTTTTACTAGCTTCATTCTTTACCCTTGTGAAAAAGAAGTCTGCCTAATGTGAACCTTAGTGTACTTCAAATCGTAAAAGTATGTATATTTTTAAAAACGGTGCTTTCAAATAATATAATATGAAAATAAAGGCCACTTAAGTGTACTTAGAGATGTTTCTTAAAGGGATAGTTCACTTTGAAATTAAATTTTGGTATGTTTTAGCTTACCTCAAGGGCATCCAAGATGTAGGTGTCTTTTTTTCCGCAGTAGTTTCAATTTTGATATTTTTAGGTCAAACCGTTCTTGTCTGTCAGTCCTATAATTCAGGTGTGTGGTCACTGTCTCAAAGAGCATGCACAGAGTCCAAATTAAAACAATTCCCCATCGTCCACATTAAACAATTCCCCATCGTAAGTACACATTGATGGCCTAAGACACGAAACGAGCGGTTTGTGTGAGAAAACGAACAGTATTTATATCGTTTTTTAACTCTTGTACACAGCCACGTCCAAGTGATCTGAGGGCGCGCGCGCGCATCCTGCTGTGTGACGTGTGCGCAGACTTGTATATATACACTAGATGTCGCCTTGGCTACGGCAGTTCATTGGAACGAATGCCGTAGGCAAGGCGGCATCTATATATATCTATGCACCAGTCTGCACACGTCACACAGCAGGATGCACGCGCGCCCTCAGATCACTTGGACGTGGCTGTGTACAAGAGTTAAAAAACGATATAAATACTGTTCGTTTTCTCACACAAACCGCTCGTTTCGTGTCTTAGGCCATTAATGTGTACTTACGATGGGGAATTGTTTAATTTGGACGATGGGGAATTGTTTTAATTTGGACTCTGTGCATGCTCTTTGAGACAGTGACCACACACCTGCATTAAATGACTGACAGACAAGAACGGTTTGACCTAAAAATATCAAAATTGAAACTACTGCGGAAAAAAAGACACCTACATCTTGGATGCCCTTGAGGTAAGCTAAAACATACCTAAATTTAATTTCAAAGTGAACTATCCCTTTAACAGTTTAATGTTAGGGCCTGTAAGCAAGTCATTCTAGGTTGAATTTCATAACTCTGCGACCCTGAAAACAGTCATTAGCTGAATTCGCAATAGCGTAATACTTTGCCTGCCATGTATTTATATTTATACATGGTTGACCTTTAATGAAACACTTTGGGAAGATCTGAACATATATTTAGTTTTCAGGTTGAGAATACTGCTGTAGCCTGAACTTGCATGTAATTACACCTACTGCAAATTCAAATTACAGTGTATTTTTACTTTGTTTATTTACTTTGATACCAATCTTTTATTTGAAAGCCATGTTTCTAGTATCTGTAAAACCACATTTTTCTATCTTAAAAATATATCTAAATTACGACAAATGCTCTCAATGACAAAAATGCGGAAAAGTTAGTTCAGGCATTCATGACATCAATGCTAGATTATTGTAATGCTCTACTGGCTGGTTGCCTTGCACGTTTGTTAATAACAAACTCCATCTGGTTCAAAACACAGCAGCTGGGTTCTTAAAGACTAAGCAAGTAATACGAATGTGCATGCCGTCACCGTTTTCGCAGATTTGAGTTTTTGAAGTTTACACGGATATGATAATGGTTTTTCAAAACCAATGGGCACTTTCAAAACCTATTTACAAAAACTTGCACTTTTGAAACCTACTTCAAGGTTTGCGTTCTCACCAAAACTCTGTTGTCATGTAAATGAACGGCCAGAACGCATTAAAAGTTTTCAGTTGAAAACGGTGTTGTGTAAGCGGTCCCTAAGTTAATAACTAATGATTTTTACAACGGAAATGAATCAATTAAAAACCTAAGCTAGACAGTTACTTTCTTCTAGAGCTGCTGTACAGCCAAAACAATCTTTGTTGCATTCATTTCCTATTATAACTGTAAAGTTGCTTTGAAAGAATCTGTATTGTAAAAAAGCGCTATATAAATGAAGGTGACTTGACTTTATAATAATTAAGCTTTAAATATGATTAAAAACTCAGAGCTGCAGAATAGCTACTGCTCACAACTAACTTATCAGTCTGAATTAATGATGAAGGGGGAAAATATGCAGATAGTACACAGCTGTTTTATATCAAGACTATCTTTCCAGTAGGTGTCTTTCAGCCAGTAATGCTCTGAGGAATGTTTTTACCATTACTTTTCCCCTGCCTCATCTTCCACCTTGTGTATTTATGTGAAGATTATGCTCCTGTTGCACATTCAATCACTGCTTTCACACTGCACTTTTTTTTCAGAAACGCATTCAAGTTTTACAATCATTTCAGTTCTCAATAAAATGATCACTGACCCCAGAACCCTTTTTCTGTGTTTCAGATTGTGTTTACAGAGCTTGACCTTATACAGACAGTGTTCTTTGGAGAATTGTTAAGTGTAGAAGCCTAAAATGGAGGTACAGAAAATGTCAAATGGTCACCATGATCTCAGCCCTGACAAAAGTCCAGAGAGCGGGTACGTTTCTACACCAACACATTCATGAGGAACTATCTCAGAAACTTCTCTACCAAATCATATTATGAAGTTCATGCTTTAAAAAGTCAAATCATATCTTTTTTACCCTATAAACTATGCAGCTTAAAGCAAAGCTTTGTTTGAAAGTATCTATGTATATTAAACTTGTGAAGTGTTTAAGCAGCAGTCTCTTTTATAGTCTTCAAAAGAAGCATTAAAAAGATTAATAACAACTAAAAAACAAGATATTTCTTATTTTATATATTATTATTATTATATATACAGTATATATAAACATTTGTTAAAGGGGTTGAATTAAAATAAGAAATATCTTATTTATATAAGTATATATATATATATATATATATATATATATATATATATAATAACCAGGATTATCTCTGAAAAACCTGAATTTATATTTTTAATTAATAATTAATATTTTCAGCTTTCATTTGAATTTGTGAAATTTTTTGTATTTTCATGTGCGTTTTAAAAATATTTCTTAAATAGTTTTAACTTATTTGTTTTATTTCTGTTTTAGTTTTATATCTTAAACATATTTAAGTTTTTCCAGCATAATTTCAGTTAACAAAACTATTTAATAGATTTTGTTTTTGTTAACAGCTCTGAACATGGCCTCACCTGCTAAAATTTCAAAACGTAATTCAGTAGCTGTGTCATTTCCTGTATTTTCTCAAAACATTTCCTGTATAAGACAGATGAAACAGATATTAAAATGTATCATTGTAACTTTGCATAAAAAACAATTTTCCTTTTGCTTGTATTACACAGATTTGATGCCCTTGAAAACATAACAGAAAGCGAAACTTTCCTCCACGATAAAAGCAATGGAACAACTCATTTTACAGATGTGAGTATGCAAATTTAAAAATTTACTTAACAGAAACATACAAGTTGGGGTGAAACTGATTAGAAGATTGATTGAAACAAACACAGATGCTTACAGACAAGTAAGAATAATTTCTAACTTCTCCATCCCTAAATTTGTTTGTGGAGTTACACAGAAAAAGCTAAACTACCATTCAGGCTAAAGAACCCTATTCAGTTAAATAGGTTCATGACTAATTCATCATTCATCTTTTATTCCAGTTTGAGGGAAAGACTTCTTTCGGGATGTCTATTTTCAACCTCAGTAACGCCATTATGGGCAGTGGAATTCTGGGACTGGCTTATGCCATGGCCAACACTGGAATCATCCTTTTTGTGTAAGTCAAACTACACTTGCAATTATGCATGCATTTGGGTTGATTTGAGCTATAATGTATAATCAAAATAAAGGTTATTGAAGGTGTGATATGGCAAAAAGGAGTTCTACTGTTTCTTTTATGTCAAATGTACTGTGAGTAAATCCCATTTGAGTTGAAGAGCCTTCTAGTCTTTCTGGTACATCTGGTCCAAAGTTACAAATGTAAACAGAAGCACCGTAAAGCGCACCTTCTTGTAGAGGACTTCTGTTAGTATGCTGGAATGTGTGTTGCATATGCGTGTCTGAGTTCGGCCTAACTGAGCATTAAGGCTTCTTTGTGTCCATCTACATTTAACTGTAGGCAAATGCTTCCATTCTCCATTGTGCCTCTGTCACGTACACATGTGCCAGCCACATCCAGCCTTACAAATACTCAGTCAATACAAAGTCAAATATTTGCATGTTTTTTTCTTCCCTGACGTATTGTGTACCAAAAGGGAAGAGTCTCTGCTATTTACAGTTCCTTCATTCTTTCATTTTCGTTGCTTCCCTACCACTATACCACATTCTTTACTGATCAAGTGCTTGGATAAATCAAGTTGGCCTACACTCAGTTCTGAAAGCAAACAGGCTATGAAAACTACAAAACCAGCAAAAATTAAACAATATTTATTGACAGGACATATGCAATTGCTAATCCTTGAATGATTGGGGTTTTATTTGTGTAGGGAGCTTTAACGTCACCACGTGTACTGCCCTCACAGATCAGATCTAGAAGGGTTATAAATAGCCTGCTGTAATCAAGTCAAAGCCTGTCTGTCTGTCTGTCTGTCCAGCCCAAATAGGCTTTTAAAGCAGCTTGTTGTACACAAAAACAGTTTGCTAGTTGTAATCTCAACAGCTAAAAGGAAAACACTCCTGCCAATCATATAACATTCAGCAATATGCAATTACAGATAGGCTTATGTCTAAGACACTAGGGGGAAAAGCGTTTTTGTTTATGTTGCATACCTTTATCGCAGAGACTGTGTGTGACAGTGCTTTTGTGGGTTGTAGGCTACTACGAAAACACGCCTGAGCTTGTCTAATGCGTCATTAAGGAGATTATACACTCTCAGAAAAAAAGGTACAAAAGCTGTCACTGTGGCGGTACCTTTTCAAAAGGTACACCTTTGTACCTAAAGAGTGCATATAAGTCCCTCAAAGGTACATATTAGTACCAAACGTGTACATATTAGATCCAAAATGTACATATTAGTACCTAAATGGAACATATTAGAACCCTTTTGAAGGGTACTGTCCCAGTGACAGCTTTTGTACCTTTTTTTCTGAGAGTGTAGGTTAGATTATTCAACGACTGGTGGCGGTAATAATATCTCTAATGAAACTGTACTTTGCGCCACCTAATCGTGATTAATTTAGCACCTCTGAAAGTCAAATGACAGATTGATGAGTCTGATAATTTGTAAAATCAAAAGGGCAAGATTTGATAAGGTAATAAAATAATATTTTGGGGATAAGATTTCTCTGAATACCCATCTAAGCAGGATATTAAAGGGATAGTTGACCCAAAAATCACCCTCATGTTGTTCCAAAGCTGACTTTCTTCTGTGGGACTAAAGTTTCTTTTCTTATTTTTTTTTTTTTTGTCTATACAATGAAAATCATTGGGGTTCAATGTTGTTTTAGACCCCAGTGACATTCTTCTTTTCTGCTCCACATAAAACAGAAAGTCGTAGATTTGAAATGACATGAGTGAATTTTTCAACATATTCTCACCCCAAAGCGTCACTTTCAAACAAGCTTCAATATCTGACGCTCAAAGCACCCTTTAGCGTCCATATGTGACGCTTCGGTTATGGGTAGGTTTAGGCGTCATGTAACTGACGCTTTCGAAAGTTCGTCAATATCCGACGCACAAAGCACCCTTAGCGTCAATATGAGACGCTTCGTTTATGGGTAGGTTTAGGTCTGTGGTAGGGTTATGCGTCTCATATGGACGCTAAAGGGTGCTTTGAGCGTCAGATAGTAAACTACAGTTTACCTTTAAGTATACAGTAAGAAGTTGCTTTTTTCTGTTGTTGTTTATAGTTTCATCATTTGAGTTACTTGTTTTCAGAATCCTGCTGATAAGCATCGCTCTTCTCTCTGCCTACTCCATCCACCTGCTTCTGAAGAGTGCTGAAGTGGTTGGTGAGAAATATCTTCTCTCTAATGTCTTCAAAGGCAATCTTGATAGCATGAAAAAAGCATCTCACCTTTCCATTACGTTTGTTTGTGTGTTTAGGGATCCGTGCATATGAACAGCTCGGGAACCGTGCATTTGGTACACCTGGGAAAATCTTAGCAGGATGCATTATAACATTGCACAACATTGGAGGTAAAATTAAATGCATTATTACTTTCAGTAGTTATACTCATGAAGTCAAAAGACATCACAGCTGATAAATCAAAATCAGTGATAACCACATAAAGCAATATGAGCGCTGATCACAACAACACTAATTGTGTTCTTTCTATGATCCAACAGCAATGTCCTCTTACCTGTTCATTGTGAAGATAGAGTTACCTCATATTATTCAGGGTCTTATGGAACTGCCAGATGACTATGAGTGAGTACCAGAACATAGTACTGATGCTGATGTGCCTGATACAGTGGGGTCCAAATGTGAGACCATGCTAAAAATCTAAAACAAAACATGTAAAAACAAGGGTTCTGAAAAAGACAAACCAAAGAAATGATATTGTGTACTAATCAAAGTCACTAATCAAATAAGCATATTTGTGGCTTTTGAACCCCACTGAATTTCCCTTTTTATTATTTGTTACATTTTTAATTCTCTGTGTACATGGTTAAAACACTCTGACTGCTTTTTATAGTCATATGATCACTCCTATTAGCATGACACTTTGTGTAAAACACCTTTTTTCTCTCTGTCAGTGCATGGTACGTTAATGGGAAGTATCTCATCATTATCGTTAGTGTCGGAGTCATTCTTCCCCTGGCATTTATGAAACGACTCGGTACGTTCCTGCCACCTTTCCCTTCATTCATTCATTTTCAGTTTTCTCCCTCTGCCATTCTATTTTATTTCATAATAACCATAATCTTAATCAAACATTTACACACCTGCACTAAAGATCTATGTTGAGTGTCTTAAATGAGTTTAGACGGTTTAAATTCAAAGTGATTTAAGGTAGTCACATTGTTTGGCGAAATTTCACATAAGGGCGAAAAGAAAGGCACATAATTTTGCTCATTTTAAGGTTGTCATGTGAAATAGCCACGCTGACCAACAGAAAGCTGCTTTGTTCAAAAGTGACTACATTTTGCTAATGTGACCGCACCATTATTAAAGATAAAACATTTTATCAGTACACACCTTGGAACCCAATCGAACCCATAGCCTGAAAAATTGGTATGAAAATGTACATGGATTTATCATGTATTTATGCTTTTATTTTAGGGTATCTAGGCTACACCAGTGGCTTATCTCTCAGCTGCATGGTCTTCTTTCTCATATCTGTAAGTAAACTCTCCTTCTACCTACATATAAAGACACCAGCAGGGTTGCCAGGTCTGCGAAACAGAACTAGCCCACTGGCTAATTAAAAACAGTCCAAAACGATCCTAGTGACCCTATACCAAATATCAAAACTCAAAATTTGCCACTCCCATACCTAAAATACATTTTTACATTCATTGTTGTGTATTATACACAATGTCAACTTTAAAATCACTATAGAGTAGTATATCACTACAGACCCTCCCTCACAAAACTCAAATAGCTCATCATTCAAATCAAGCACTTCAGGCAGTACAACTTATGCAATATTAAACCTTTCACCCTCTGAAGAAAAGAAGAAGAAAGAAAGAAAACACTGCAGCATTTTAAAAGTAGCCCAATTCCATGGGAAAACCATAGATTGGGACACCCAGGACACTAGTGTACATGAATGCATCTCTCCATTGTGTTTTATTAGGTCATCTACAAGAAGTTTGACCTAAATTGTCCTGCAGAACCCAGCAAAAATGAAAGCATAAGCGTTGACACTTGTGAAGCTAAATTTCTAACTGTCAACCCAGAGGTGAGAGATCTACTGCAAATCTTATTATCAGGTGTCCTTTTGGCTTTACTTCAAACCCAATGAATTAATCTGTTAATTTCATGTTTTTATTTTTAAATCACAGACTGCTTTTACCATTCCCATTATGGCGTTTGCTTTTGTGTGTCACCCTGAAGTGTTGCCCATTTACACAGAACTCAAAAAGTAAGGCTGTAATTGCAGTTTTGTTGATTCACATTGGCATTTCACATTCATTCACATTTGAAATGTATTAATACATTTGCATCTTTGTCTCCTTGTTATTTCAGTCCAAGCAAGAAACGCATGCAAAACATTTCTAATATCTCTATTTTGGCCATGTTTGTCATGTACCTGTTGACTGCCATCTTTGGCTACCTCACCTTCTATGGTAATAAGAACTACAAAATACCATATATCATCAAAGTACCAACATGTGTGATATTTAAAAATGTTTTAACAGTCAGTATGTATCTACATATGTTTAGCAAAAGCACAGTCAGAGCTTCTGGAGATGTACAGTAAGACAGACACCCTGATGCTGTGTGTTCGACTGGCTGTGCTGATGGCAGTGACACTGACCGTTCCCGTGGTCCTTTTCCCGGTATATTAATTTCCCTGGCTCATTAGTTATTGCTTGCATATAATTCCTCTCATCATCTTGCTGGTTGATTGTTGACAGTGCCGCATTGTCTTTCTCTAGATCCGCCGTGCCATCTTGCAGCTTCTGTTCCCTGAAAAGGCCTTCAGCTGGATGCGTCACATCTCCATCGCTGTGTGCCTCCTCTTTCTCGTCAATCTTCTCGTTATCTTCGTGCCCAACATTCGCGATATCTTCGGCTTCATTGGTGAGTCAGATTTGCAGCGTAGAAGAATTTAATGGTCACATTGATATGCAGAATTCAACTGATTAATTTTTCTTTTAGGTGCCACATCTGCTCCCAGCCTCATTTTCATATTGCCAGGAATATTCTACATTTGCATCGTCCCCAAAGAGGAGGAGCCATTGAAATCTCGGCCAAAGATCCAGGTGAAAATCAGACAGAAAATTACTTCACTCTCACAGATCCATGGCTTCTTTTTTTCTCACTTCCATTTATGTTTTCCAGGCGATGATGTTTGTGACACTGGGTTTCATCTTCATGATTATGAGCATTACTTTCATCATAATACAGTGGGTCACTGGAAAGAAGTCGATGGCTCAACACTGACAGAGCTGAGAGAGAACACAACTGAATCCTAAAGACCAAATACACAGAACACACAGGCCTGAACCTGCAACTAGTGACCCAGGTTCAGTTTCATTTAGCTTGATAAATATCTTATCAGATAACTCCTTAATTTATATAAGTCCAAAATTAAAAGGTTTTCAAGGAGGCCAGTTACCAAAAAATTGGTTACAGATATTCTTGACATGTTATAGCCACGATGCTCTAATAACATTTTTATTGAAAGACATTTTTACATGCAAAGAAATTGCTGTTATGACTGGCAAATGGAACTTCCTAAATTACATGGATGGAAAAACTGTGAAACTATGATGAGAATTCACTCATCTTTATTGCCAAAAGTGTAAACATGCAGTTTGAAGTCTACCTCCTACTAAACAGAGCAATTTTACAGTGACAGAGACAGTTTGTGTTTTTTTTATTTTGATCAGTGCATATTTTGGGATCCAAAAGTCTTTCTTTAGTGAAAATGCTTTGTTCCGTTCATTACAAATGATATTATTAGCATAACGTTTTAAGTGAAACATTTGTGCAAAATCGGAGGATCCTAAATCTATCTTAAAGGTCCACCATGTAACTTTTGACCCTCTAGTGGTTAAAAAACAAAACAGAACATTGTTTTGGTTGTGCTTCGGCTCTGCGTGACTCATTCACTAGCCTACTATGGTCTAAAATATAAACTTATTATAGGCTCACTTTATCATAATGAATCAGGGTAAGACAAAAACAAGTTTTGAAAGAATGATTGAAGGTGTATTGACTCATTATTTAAACTTTAATTCTGAACAAAAGTTACAGTGTACCTGTAATGTTATCTTTTTTCTTTTATTTATTTTTTTAATCCCAAAACATTCTATTTTCATATTTGATTTTGAATCCCAGATATTCATTTTGGTCTCAGATGTTTGGAACCCACTGTATGTGAATCTCAGTTAACTTTATTTGTGATGAATATATATAAAAATACAGTTTATATCTTTATTTAAATAGGAAAAGTGTCCAGTTTTTTGATGAATTCCATCATTATCTTTAAGGACAATGCTTGAATGTTAGATGAAGATCCTTAAGTAAATGTATTGTATGTATTTGTACATGTCTTGTTACACCCATCAAACAAATGAAATCTACAGTCCGAGATGTCTTACAGTACATCAACAGTGTTAGTGCAGTTCTTGGCGCTGTCAAATGACAACATTTCATTACTCTGTTTTAGAGAGGTGAAGGAATACTAATTATCTTGTAGTGTTCAAGAAACACAAAACACTGTTTTGGCGTTCTTCATGTTGTATGTCATTCTGTTTGTTGTATAATTGAAAATATTTTTGAACATCTTGAAAATGAGCATACTTGATATCTTTGTGGTTTACAAGGTGACATGTTGTGTTTCAGTGACGCAAATTCCACTCCAGAAATGGACCGAACAGTAATAAATGCTGTAAATCACTTCATATGAAAGGTCACTATAACACAGCATTGATGGGGGTGTAGAACAGCATTCATTATCCATAAGCTTATAAAATGCCTCTGTCACTCCCAATCAGTATCTGTAAGTTTATATGGACCACAACTAAAATTGTTGGACATCACAACTGTCATTAATGTCAATGTGTGCGTGTTTTGTATTGGCTTTTATGTACATATTGTGTGTGATACTTTATATCAGTTATTGTACATCTGTGAACATATTCTATGTACATATTCTAGTCTATTTTTCTGCTCAGATTGGACCTGAGTGCTGAGATAAAATTAAACTTGTTATACGCAATGAATCAAAAAAATTGTGGGATGCTAATAAAAGTATTTAATTTAAATTGAATTACATTTAGTAATTCACATTTCCCCAGGATTGTTTTTTTAAGTGCCTGACGACTTATGAAATGGAAACAATTCAGCATTCCACAGTAATGTTCAGAACATGTATTTATTGTTGAACACATTGCGCTATCTTGAATAATAAAGTCAAAAGATTGTTAAATGTTTAAAAGATTACTGGTTTTATTATATAAAACTATCATACGCTAAACATTTCAACAGATATATGTTTAGGCAACATCACCTGAAGGCCAGGTTTCCAATATCAGCCATCATTAGAACAGAAAACATTTTAATCATGGGGAAAATGAATAGCTTGGTCAAGAATTCATAAAGGTTCTTTTGATTCTACGTTAAAACCAGCCTGATCTCACGGGAATTCGTACGAATTCTACGAGGTGGCTAATTCGTACGAATTCATACGACCTCACTCGTATGATTTTTGCTAAATCGTACATATTTTACGAATTGCCAATTCGTATGAATTCATACGAATGACCTACCCCTGACCCCGCCCCTAAACCTACCCATCACGTGGGTTTAGACCGGTTTAGACAAATCGTACAAATTCTTACGAGTGAGGTCGTACGAATTCGTACGAATTAGCCACTTTTTTTATCACTCGTACGAATTCGTATGAATTGGTCGTGAGATAGCGTCTTAAACTAGCCCTTATGAAAATATACTATAGTTCTTGTATTTGTTTAAAGGGATAGTTCACCCAAAAATTTAAATTCTGTCATTTTTTACTCACCCTCAGGTTGTTCCAAACCTGTAAAAAAAGAATGTGGGAAACTGAACAATTCTGTGGCACCATTGACTTCCATAGTATTTTTTTTTCCTACTATGGAAGTCAATGGTGCCCCAAAGCGCCCTGTGTGAAACCCTTAACCCTTACACTGTATGAAATCCTGTAACACCTTTGTGTTCCCGGTCAAAAATGACCTTGCTTGTAAATCGCTTGTTATGTTATATTATCTCCAAATATTTGTTGAACTGATTGATTGTAGGCCTCGTTGATCTGCACGTATGCACCTCAGTTTTTGAGTGATAAAAGCATTATTTGTGGATCAATTTGTCAATATTCAACAAAATATATTTTTAAAAAAAATTGCACTGTCTATGACACTACTGTGTTTTAATGTTTTCAACCAGGAAGTTTGTTTTGGAATGCTTTTATTTTGTACAAAATGGCACAAAGCCACAAAGCCACATTTGTGGTGTTCCCGGTCAAAAAAAAAAAAACGCCTACAAATAAATTGCTTATAAATCTCTCGTTATGCTACATTATCACCAAATATTGGATTCAATCTTTTTGTCAACTTGCTTTCTTTAGGACAGGTTTTGTGTGTGTGTGTGTGTGTGTGTGTGTGTATATGTGCCCTTGTTTATATTACATTGTGGACCAAATGTCCCCATAAGAATAGTAAAACCTGAGATCACCTACATTGTGGGGACCAGCCAGCGGTCCCCACTTTTCAAAAGGCTTATAAATCACACAGGATGAGTTGTTTTGAGAAAGTAAAAATGCAGAATGTTTCCTGTGATGGGTAGGTTTAGGGGCAGGGGCAGTGTAAGGGGATAGAATGTACAGTTTGTACGGTATAAAAACCATTACATCTATGGAGAGTCCCCACAAAGATAGTGAACCAGACATGTGTGTGTGTGTGTGTGTGTGTGTGTGTGTGTGTGTGTGTGTGTGTGTGTGTGTGTGTGTGTGTGTGTGTGTGTGTGTGTGTATGTATATGATTTAAGAGGACACCAATTTTTGTAATGACATGCTTATTACACTGGTATTATAACGTGATTAAAGTCCTCTTAATTAAAATGACCTAAAAAACATACTAGACAATGTTATATTAAAAATGTAGAAAAAGCAGAAAGTTTTCTGTTATGGGTAGGTTTAGGGGTCAGTATTTGCTGTAACAAGGGTTATATTTCGTTAGCCTCATAGCATAATTGCCTAAGTCATTTTTTTTAAAATATAACTTAGGCAATTATGCTATGAGGCTAACGATTTGCTAAAGGAGAAATTTAGCATTTGGGCAATTCCACGCAAAACTGTCACATCCATAACACCAACACAATGCCATGGTATTTAGTTGGCGTTATGGATGTGACATTTTTGCGTGGAATTGCCCATTTACTAAACAAACAAATCCATTTTAGCTAAATTACGAAAAAACAATTACACCACAGAATGCAAAATTTCTTGATTTTTTCTCAAATATTGTCTCAACTAATTCTTATTAACGACTGCAAAACAAAAAGCTGAACAGTTTGGTTGTGTGAGGAACTTTGGTCAAGTTGAGTAAAGCCAAAAAATCTCTTGCATCTCATTGCCATAACGTTAAGTTTTCATTTCACTTTTTGTTTTATTTCATTTCTTCTTCTTTTTTAACCACAGTTAGTAATTCTTCATCCCATTTGTTTTGTTTGTTTTCTGTCCTTCATCATTTGTAACATTCAGAGATACTAGAGGCACGGATGGAAACCAACCAACAGAAGGTTATCTTGGTGTACTTGTAGACAGTTGTAATGTTTGTTCTGATGATCTGACTGCACTAAGAGGTCTTCCGCTCTGATCTGAAACAGCATGAACATACAGCAGCGTGTCAAGCCGACAAGCAGGCGAGAGAATGAAAATAGAAAAGAAAAAAAAGTGTGGTTGTCCATTTCCTGTGAAAAGCTTTTGTCTGCTGTTGCTGAGAGTAAGAACTAGGAAGAGAAACTCAATGCTCGCTGTTCAGACTAGTCACCGGTAGTACAGAGGAGATCTCTCGCTCTCTCTCGGGGTCTCTTTCTTTCTCTCGCTTCGAGTGAAACTTTTTAACGGTTTGGTCCATGAGCATATGAGGCCATGAGGCGAACATCGAAGGAGAAAGGTCAGGAGAATGCGGGCTGCTCTCTGCTCAGTCCACAGGAGAATGAGAGGCTGGAGGATCTGCTGGGCAGGAGGTGTGTGGTAAGTTCAGAGGCCTTCAGTACAGAGACCAGAGCTAAGGTAAATTAACACTTTAGAGGGAAGATGGAGTGTTTTTCATGATGAAATTCAGTCACATCTGTGCAAACAGAGGGCCAAAAGTTTGATTTAAATGCTTTAAAAGACTTTTTTATGTGTGTTTGTGTGTGTGTGTGTGTGAAAATGTATGCATTAAGATATGGTGAATTCTGTAGACAATAAATATTGACCATATTTTTTTACTTCTCCTTTTGAGAAGCTGCCATTGATTGAACTCTTTTTTTTTAGATGTGTTTTCCCCTAATTTATCTGAATTAAGAAGTGAAACATGTTCTCCATCACTAAGACCATGTGAAAAAAACAAATCACACATTTTGTAACTTAATTTAACGAAGAGTCACTTTTAACTTTTTCACTTTTAACTTAATGGTGTGACTCTCAAAAAAAAAATTTTTTTAAATTGAAAAAAGTTACCTTACAATATACAGTGAAAATGTGTAGATTTAACAGAAGCGAAATGTACAACTGCACGCTTAATGTATAACAGTGTAAAATTTGCACTATTCAGACAACATGTACTGTAACAGTAACATACTGTAAAAATTTTATCAGTAAAATGACAATTTCAGAACTCCCTGCGTGACGCATTTCAAATTATTGTATTTTCACATTTTTTCTGTAAATTCATTACCCATTTTTTAAATAAATTTGATGGATTTTTCAGTTAATTATTTTAAAAGAACTGCAGCCACATGTAACCTATACAGTACATCAAAGAAAGCTGTAGGTAAACCAGTATATCCAAACTCATTTCTCACTTCTGTATGTGGTTATTTATTTCTACTTCCTCTGATCATTCCATTATGACACATTCAAGACACCCTGTTGTTCTGTTGTTGGCGACCATTTATGTTGCAGAAGCTTTTATCTAATATGCATATATGCACTGATTATGCAACCATGATGAAGTTGAACAATCATTATCTAAAGACTTGTAGCCTTCCGTAGCCATTTTGTGGGTATTTTTGGTGCTGCTTGACTGCACACAGTAAAAGCTTTAGTGATTAAAGGAAGAAAAGGTGTGAAATTTGTCCTCACTGCAGCGTGAACTGTGATCACTGAGAGGGGTATGACAGGGGAAGTTGCTTAAATACATTTCCTGTCACAGAAAATGATAAAAAAAAGCTATTGTATTATCTGCAACTTTACGTGTTTGCTCAGCGTTCATTGGTGAAAGTGATTCACAAACAATCATGCATGTGAGAATAATAGGCTTTTGTGAATGTGTGATGCTAAATACAGCCTTTTTTTCTGGTTTTGTCTACAGTCTCTGTCCTCAGCGGTTGTGCAGTTGCTTATGGCTGTTCCGAGCGAGCCGAACCGCTGGACGCCTCAGCAATCTGGAGTAGTGTGTTTCGTCAAGGACAGTCATCAGCGCTCCTTTTTCATCCGTCTCTTTGACCTCAAGGTTTTAAGACCATTTATCTCTTATTGGCAAACATCGTGTTTACAGCATACACTAAAGAAATGCATTAAATCTAGTCATTATAATAATCATTATCACATTTTGCATGTGCACGTGTGAATTAAAATCTCAACAAACTTTTCCCCATGGGTAGTTCTGAACATTTTTGTTTGTCTGGGAGAAAACTAAGATGATTTCATAGTTGTTACTTCTCTTCAGGCAGGGAAGCTGGTGTGGGAACAGGAAATCTATAATCAACTAATGTACCAAAGAGTCAGGCCTTTTTTTCACACTTTCCCTGGAGATGTAAGTATTTACCTGTTGTATTTACTGCAGTTCATGCCAACCTTGTGCGTTATATGCTCACTGTCATTATTACAATTGCTTTTAACATGTTTTCACAGTATCAAATAGCAATAGTATTTATTTTTTTTGTGTGTGTGTTGAGGAAGTTTTTATTTCTCTTTCCTGTAAAGTTAATTTTGCGTATTACCAGCACTTCCTCATAGCACTGTCTACCACAAAACTGTCTGCCGGTGCATTTAGGCAGGCAAAAGGAGCTCAAGTTGCACACAGTATTTGCATGTATGATGAATTCACACAGTTGTTGCTGATAAACTAGTTGGGTTAATTTTCTGGTTAGGTAATTAACCACTGTAAAATACTTTCATTTTGTCTCTATTTTAACCATTGACTGAACTATCTAATGTAGGATATAAAAAATAAAGTCATGTTTTAGGTCCTTTAGTATGAGCAGTAAGCAGTAAAATGGTAAGAACTTAAAGTGGTAAAGGTAGTAGAACTGATAAACTGTTGAGCATGTTCAGTTTGATCACTGATGCTTAGCCCTGTGGAAGTTGTTTGGATCTATAGGACAAACCATCCAAACAGTACTTTGAACTTACTATCATTGCATCTGCAACTGAGCATGACCAATGGAAAAGCATTGTAGCTGTGAGGAATCTGGAGTAGAGGAATACCCATAATCCCTTGCACTTGAACCTTTAACCCTCGTGTTATGATGCGGTTCAATTTGACCCATTTAGAATTTTTTTGTAAATACTGGCTAACCTGTTTTTTTTCTTCTTGACATTTTGTGACTTTTTCTCGTTTAGGGTTATTGAAAACGCATAGTTTCAACATGCTGATGTGTTTTGAGATATACACACATCATTTATATTATGTTTGTGATGTTCGTTTTTTTTTATATATATATATATATACCTAATGAAACTAAAGGCTGATTTCTACTTCTGAGTCAGACAGACCTACGCTGTAGGCTACGCGTTGGTTTACATTTAAGCCTGTTTTATACTTCTGCGTCGAACTGCCGCCGTAGCTACGTCGTAGGCTGTGTGTAGCGCGCGTACCCTACGGCGTACCCTGACGTGCACCTCTCCAAAAATGTAACAACGCGTCAATTCTACGCGGACACAAGCGCGGTGATTGGTCTGCCAGAACCCCTCCCTCGGGGTTTCACATGCTCCCTAGGTGCGCGTCAACGCGGACAACGACACAGAAGTATAAATTAAAACCAACACGTTGCCTACGGCGTATAGGCTCCGGCGTAGGTCCGACGCAGAAGTATAATGAGGCTCTTAGGCTGATTTATACTTCTGTGTCGGACCTACGCTGGAGCCTCTACGCTGTAGGCAACGCGTTGGTTTTCATTTATACTTCTGCGTCGTTGTCCGCGTTGACGCACAGAGGGAGCATGTGAAACCCGAGGGAGCGGTCCTATCAGACCAATCACAGCGCTTGCGTCCGCGTAGAGTTGACGCGTACATTTTTGGAGAGGTGCACGTCAGGGTACGCCGAAGGGTACGCGCGCTACACACAGCCTACGACGTAGCTACGGCGGCAGTTCGACGCAGAAGCATAATAATGAGGCCTGCGTCATTGTCCGTGTTGTCATGTCACATGCAGAGGGAGCATAAAACCCGAGGGAGAGGGAGGGGTTCTAGCAGACCAATCACAGCGCTTGCGGTCCGCGTAGAATTGACGAGTTGTTGCATTTTTGGAGAGGTGCACGTCAGGGTACACCTGGGTACGTTTGACGCAGAAGTATAAATTGGGCTTAAAAAGGAGCTTTTTCCCACTTAGGCTATACAAAAAAACAAACAAAAAAAAAAAAAAATAATTCAGGCACAGATGGTATAAATGAGCTATCATTTCTTTTTTCTTGATTTTTTTTACTTTTTCTAATTAAGGGTCGTGAGCATGCATGCAAAGTTTCAACACGCCAATGTGTAGTGAAATTTGCATACATTTTTATACGATTTTGATGTCTGTGGGTTAATTTGACCCATATATGCAGCTATTCAAAAGCAACTACAGACACAAAATAACAACATTTCGTATGCATGTCAGAGCTCTTCAACTCTATAGTCCTGAAGTGCTAAAGTGCTAGCTAAAGTCTTGCTAAATTTAACAACTTTTAATCTTCATAGTTTGTGAAAACAAAACTGTCGTCCCACTTTTTGAGCTTAGACATGAAAATGCCCTTTCCAACTTAAATTGTAATAAATTAAATCAATATATCAATTCATTATTATTTAATTAGGCTAATAATAATACATTTATTATTAAATCATCAAAAATATATTTAAAAAAATTAAGATACAAACTATTTTGTTTTTAACTCTTCGCTTGACATCAGAAATACAAAATAAATTGGACAGCTAAACATTTTTAGTGTTATTATTTTGTAACAACCTTTTGTTAACCTTTTTAATTTACATTCATGCATTTGCAAGCTGCCAGGGCTATTTTTCAAAAGTTTGCTAACTCAATGCTAATAGTGAATTAGCATGATGCTAACAACAAGCATAATCAGCCTTAATGTAAGCTACAGTTAGTGTAATTTGACTCTGTTTGATTAACTTAACTGACTCATTCCTTAACATTGTGTTTGTGCATGGACTTTGATATTCAAATATAAACTTCTCTCCTCAGGACTGTCAAGTGGGGTTAAACTTTGCAGATATAACAGAGGCTGAAAAATTCTTTGCTGTAGTGGAGGAGAAGATCAGCCAGAGAAATAGTCGCTTTGGTATTAAAAATATATACGTTCTTGCACAATATTTTGTTTCAAATGTTTTCTGCCAATTCAAAATAAACATACAGGGTTAAAAAGACAATCTAATAAAGAGTCTCACTGAAAATATTTTTTTATGCTTCCCTCTTATAACATAAAGAGAAACAGCAGAGAAAAGGATCAGATTCTAAAGGTAAGAATCTCTGATTTTCCACAATCACTATATTATTTAGATTAAGTGCAAACCAAAGGAAATTTTTTTATGTTCTTAGATCGTAGAACTTTGCCACCGCTTCCTCGACCAAATGGTAAGTGATTTTTTTTTACACAAATATTTTTTCTTGTCCATTGGGATATTAAAAATCTCTGGATGTATTTTGAATGTTGTGCTTTTTAATAAACCTTTTATTTATTTAAAAAAAAAAAATCTTTTGCTTTGTATTGGAAAACAAGGCACTCTTGTCTAGTTCCTGTTGTTGTTTTAACTTAATTATTTTAAGTTTATATGGTTATTGTAAAATGATAAAAATCCTACAAAAAACAAAAAAAACAAAAAACAATATCATGTCCAATAACAATAAATTTCCACCAAATGTTCTCGTGCTTTCTCTGCATCACAAGTTAACCAGAGGCATTGGATGTTCTGAAAACAACATCAACTTACATTTTTCTGTTCAGTAATTTAAAACTGCATGAAATGTACACAAATTGCATCTTAAATCACAGGCTCTGGTACTCCAATGTCTCCTGCCATGCCCCCAATGGTACCAAGTAATGTCCAGATCCAAATTACCCCTTCCAAATCAAAGAAAGAAAAGAAAGAAAAAGACAAGAAAAATAAGAAAAAAGGATCCAAACTGCTGAAGGGTGATATTGGAGCACCCAGTGGATTCACGTGAGTGAATAAGTGGACTCGCTTTAACCAAGATAAATGGCTTCCGTTGAGATGCTTATGTTTCGTTGTGTTATGACTTTAGGCATGTCGGTCACCTAGGCATGGGTTCAAACAATTTGGGTCCAAACAATTTGGACCCAGACCTGAAGAAACTTTTGTCCTGCGCCGGGATCAGCGAAGCAGCCATGGATGATTCGGAAACCTCTCAACTCATCTATGATGTCATTGAGCGTTCAGGTGGAATGGAGGCTGTTAAAAAGGCTGTGCACGAGAAGGGTAAGTCATCGAGATATGCAAACAGCTAACCGAGTTAAAATGTTGGATTTGTTTCATATTATGCCTCTAAGCCAGGGGTGCACAATCCTGTTCCTGGAAAACTACCTTCCTGCAAAGTTCAGCTCCAACCCTAATCAAATGCATCTGAACCAGCTAAATAAGATCTTCAGGAACACGGGATAATTACAGACAGGTTTGTTGGAGCAGGGTTTGCACTGAACTCTGCAGGAAGATACATCTCCAGGAACAGGATTGGTCACCCATGCTCTAAGTGTATTGTTTAACATTCTTTTAGAGTCTACATGCCCTCCTGTTCCTAGTGGACATCGGGGTTCTCTTCCCCAAGTGCCATCCGGGTTCTCCTCAACGCCGCCGCCGCCACCTCAAGGTCGAATGGGGCCTCTACCACCTGTCCCAGGTCAAGCCTCTGCTCCACCATCCCATCGAGGTTCCCTTCCACCCACACCTCCAAGAGCAATTCCATCACAACAAACAATAGAGGGCCGCGGTGGTCCTCCGCCAGCCCGATCTACAGCATTAGGGCCCTTGCCGCCTGTTCCTCCCGGTGGGCGTACTGGGCCCTTGCCTCAACCTCCAGGAGCCCGCAGCGCACCCTTACCGCCTGCACCTGGAGGTCGGAGTGGAGGCATGCCACCACCACCACTCCCAGGAGAACGTAGGGAGTCTTTAGCCCCCGTTCCAGGAAAGAGACCTGGAACTCAAGTGCCCGAAAGGCGAGGTAGCTTCCTGCCACCCCCACCTACTGAGGCAGCTCCCCCACCACTACCTCCAGGATCGAGGAACGCACCCTTACCCCCACATCCAAGAGACAATAGATATTTGCCACCTCCACCCCAATCTGAAATGCCGCTACCTCCTCCCCCGTCTGATTTTTTCCCTTGTCCACCTTGTGAATCATTTCCTCCACCTCCACCTGAAGACTTTGCTGATTCTGTGCCTCCACCTCATACCTTTCAATCCAACTTTCCTCCCAGAAACAATTCCTCAGGCTTCGCCCCTCCACCCCCTCGAGCCACAGCCAAACCTAGCGGAGGTGGTCCGCCTCCTCCACCTCCTCCTCCACCTCCTGCTGCTGCCCCTCCTCCAGTGAGTTTTGGAAGCAACTCCTCATCTTCAACTGGTCCACCACCTCCAGCATCCAGCGGTGGGGAAGGGGGTAGAGGAGCATTACTATCCCAGATACAATCAGGGTTGAAGCTCAAAAAGGTGAGTGTCTACACTTCCACGCTATCACTTTTGAACAATTGAATGTGTCCTGGCTGACTAAAGGTATTAATATCTTACAACAACAAAAAATCGTACTAACCCCAAACTTTTGAAAAGTTGGATATTAATACCTTTAGTCAGCCAGGACACATTCAATTGTTCAAAAGTGATAGCAAAGACATATGATGTTACAAAAGTATATATTTCAGTTAAATGCTGTCTTTTGAACTTTATATTCATCAAATAATCCTGAAAAAAAATCTGTCAGAGTTTGCTCAAAGATATCTAATCAGCATATTAGAATGATTTCTGAAGGATCAAGTGACACTGAAGACTGGAGTAATGATGCTAAAAATTCAGCTTTGCTATCACAGGGTTATATATAATAAAATATTTAAAATTCTATAAATATATATTTTTTTATCAAATAAACATCTTACCGACCTCAAACTTTTGAACAGTAGTGTAAATATTTTATTTTGTTGAAGCAAAAAAGTCAAATTGGTGTTCAAAGCATGTGACTTTCTTACAAGATCTAAGCACTGATAAGGTTCCGGTTATGTTAGCTTCTCTTTATTAATAATGTTTGCATGTATGCCTTAAGCTCAACACTCTATACCAGCAATATACTGTAATGTCTCTTGTCCAGGTGGCCGCAAACCAAGAACCCCCTTCACCTTCACTGGATTCAGGAGAAGGAATAGTTGGAGCTCTCATGATGGTGATGCAGAAGAGGAGTAAAGTCATCCATTCATCTGGTAACCACTCAAGATTGTTTTATTTAATGTAGTAATCATGAAAGTTAAAAATTAATTAGTACTTTTATATTAATATTTACACAATATATACTAGTATATAATAATGTTCAGACATTAAGTTGATCTGCTGGATTCCGTTGTTTACGTATGCTGTGCCTTTTAACATTTTCTACTTTTTAATATTTTGTAGATGAGGATGATGAATTTGATGATGAAGAGGATGATGACGAAGAATGGGATTAATCCTGTTGTAATTGGAATATTTTCGATAGATGTACTTGGGCAGCTTAACATGTTTTTGAAGTTAAACAACACTGATTCTCTAGGGATTCACTGATATTCAAATTCTGGCCAAGTTAAACTGCTAATTATTTTTATGTTAAGGTCGATAACCGAAAAAATGGCTAATATTAAAATTCTATACTATTAATCAAACTATTATAAAAACACTGATGACTGAAATCACCTGTTTTAAATGTTACAAGTGATTTTAGGCATCACAACATTATAATATACAGTATAAAAAATGAATATTCATTTAGAGATTTGCTTTGATATCACATTTAACAGTGCTGTTAAAATTATATTACTTTTTAAAGTTTTACCTTCAGGGAGAGTTTGATGACAAAGATAATTAAAGGTAAACTAATGTAAAAAAAAAAAAAAATCCTGCACAATTAAATATCCTATATATATATATACAAACATATTACATAGTGATCTAGTGATCGCTCTCTAGTCTCAAGGGAGTTCTCAGTTTCTGTGAGTGTATTTAATTCATTCAGTGCAACAAAGCTATAAAAAGGTGATCAAAGAAACTGGAACAAGTCAATGTGAAATGTAAAGTTGATCTCTTACTCAAATGTAAACGTGCAAGGTCTATGTTGTTGTTTATAGTTGTGAAGGCATTGTCCGTGAATGGCAGATGGTTAATAAAAGTGTACTATTAGATTTTTTTGAGTGTGTTAATTAATCAGCTAGAGTTTATTCAATAATGTAATGTTAATCAGTACTGAATGTATTTACCATATGTAAATATACTCAAATGTGAATAAAAAAATGAATCTATGACTTGCAAATTATTGCTTTTTTATTTTTAATTTTTTCTTACAAGACATCAACATCTAAGAGCAAGACATAACATTGTAATTTACAACTGGACTATTCTACCATTCTACTAAAAAAGCACACAAATATTGTGAAATATTTCCAGTGTTAGATATTATCTGAGTGAACTTATTTGACCGATAGTGTTTGCTTGAATGGTGATTTCTCAACCAGACAAAAAGCATGAAACTAAATGCACAGCATAAAAGTGTTATTTCCTAAACAAGTCAGTCATTTTGAATGCGTTTAAATAAATATAACAACATATCGAATTGGTCAATCATGCAAAAAATGCCCTCCACCGTTATTCAGCATCGTCTAGCAACAAGTATCATCCAATAAATAATATTCAACTTCAAATAAATATATATTACAAATAGTGAGAAGCAGCCACAGTCACACAGACATGAAGGCAAGTAGTGTTCTTGCAGATTTTGGTGCCATTATTAACCCAGTTATTGGAATCAATACATATATAACTATCAAACATACATACACACATATATTACTTTTACAATTTCATAATTTGGATGGAACATTAGAAATTGCACTGGCCCACTGATTGAGTAATTTAACAAGTAACTTTTGTAAGCAACTTTGTTTTTCTGACTACAAGATACTGGAACGTTTTCAAAGTTTATGAGGTAATATCCTCTTTAAATGTGATTTACAGTTTATTGGTTGATTTTTACTATAATTAAAGCCAGTATGTAATGACTGTATCCTAAAGCTCATATTTGTGAGGTTAGTAAATGTTTACACCTGTTTATAATACTGAAATGCTCAGTCATAAATCAACACTGACTACAATCTCAGTACAACAGACGAATGGTCAGGTACTTTAACTTTGGAGCAGTGAATGAATGTAGGATTACATACAGTGACTCTAAAAAGTGAATGCTATTGCATTAGATAACAAAATATTAAGCCATGTGGCAAATTTCAAAACAACAGACAGTTAATTAATTGTGAAAATGAACTTTCAAATATTTTGAACACTGTAAAAATGTATTTCCAAAATAAATTTTAATCACTTTAAAAAGTAACTTCCAAAAATATTTGGAGCCACTGTTCATGAATTAATTAATTCAATTTATTTGGTTAATTTTGAACACTTTAAAATGATCAATTTATTTTGGACACATACAAATTAATTTCCAAATATATGGAGCCGCTGTTCACAAATGAATTAATCAGGTACATTTTGAACACTGTAAAGATTTATTCATTTTCAAGTGTCCAAAAAATAATTACTTTTGAATATTGTAAAAATTTGATATTTTTTTAATTGTCCAATAGTGTCCAAATACTTTTTGGGGCCACTGTTCATAAATGATCCTATTTAGGTACGTTAAATGAATACATTTTCGTTTTTAAGTGTCGCAAATTCCGATTCCTTATAAACACTGTAAAACGTGTCCAGACGGTCCAAAAGTGTCCAAATACTTTTAGGTGGCACTGCACATGAACTAACCTATGCAAGTCCATAAACTGCTCGGAACAAGGTGACGAACAGGGAACTGTCTTTTCCTCTCCTCCTCACTCCCCACTAGCCTTCAGTGCTTCTGTGTGTCTGCGGTTGGCGCGTTTAGGGAGGTCAGCCTGAGAGTTCCCCCCGGAAGTCAGCTGCTCCCAGTAGGACTGGCAGTACTGCTGAATCAGACGCATTTCAGGCTCCAGCAGGAGTGCTGGGGTAGGACGTGCAGGGTCCTGTTGATGGTCTTTGCGATGGCTCCTCGAGGCCTCTTCCTCCTCATCGGGGGTGGTGAGGGCTACAGCGATGTCCCGGTCCAGGATCCGTAAATAGACACGAGCCAGCGTGTGTTTGAAGTTATTTTCAGTGGCCAGGCAATGGTATTGGCCTGCATCTGCTTTGGTGAGAGTTTTCAGAAGGACCCCCTGAGGAGTCTTAAGAACTTCCCCGTCTCGATTTAGCTGTAAACATAATCAGAGCAATGTGCAGTTATAATCTGACAATACGCTACTGTTTAAAAGTATGAGGTTGGCAAGATTTTTTAAATGTTTTTGAAGTCTTTCATGCTCACCAAGGCTGCATTTATTTGATTTAAAAATACAGTAAAAACAGTAATATTACGAAATAATTGTTATAGAAATAACTTTTCTATTTTATGCTGATTTGGTGCTCAAGAGACATTTCTTATTATCAATAGTTGTTTCCATCTACATATATTTTGCGCATTTTGGGATATCGCATTTAAAAAGAAAAACGCTGGATGGAGGTGCCAAGATGCGCATACATTTTAAAAATGCGCATTAAAAACGTACATTACGGATAATTTTTTTTATCTGATAAGTTGGCATGTGAGTAAACAACGATGGAAACACATTTACCAATTAAATCCCTCGATGCACAACAAAAAACTCATGTGACTTTGCCTCAACAGTGGATGTGACTGGATAACTGGACTAACCAGCGTTAGTATCATTGCACAGCATCTCAAATGTTGGCTGATTTGAATGATTTGGTTGACATGATAGCGTTCACAAACATCAGGCATCCGGAAGCAAGATGACATGACAGCGGTTATTGGGTTTCGTCATTTATTATGTATGAAAAAAAGAGCCACAGTGCTCGATTGCACTAATTCATTTCTTACTGACCCCAAACTTTTGAACAGTAGTGTGTATTAACCAACAAAATGAAAATGTTAATATATAATAAATGTTTTATTTGGCTGGTGGTTTGAAATAAAGTAAAAGCATGAAATCATACCACTTTTCGTCTGCCCTCCTTCTGGTAGAGCCATTTGATAGTGGCCTGGGGAGAGCGCGGCACGCACTCCAGAAATGTGCTGCTACCCTCCACCCCGAACTGAACTTTCTCCTTCAGTCTCCTCTCCACTAGTAGACACAGTAAAAGATTACAGTCATATGCTGAGTCCTATTACACAAATACATCAGACTGACCACATTATAATCCTGCAGGCTGATTTTTGTTGATGAACTGTGTGTTTTTGTTACCTTTGGCATTGTAGCCCCGGCACTGACGCAAAGGGTCACCGTGTTTAACGTCCTGCCTTCTGCTCCTCCTGAATGAGATAATATGAAAATGATATAATTAAACTCCACATCAATTTACTGCCCTATGAAATGGAACTCACATAAGCCCCTTGTAGAATGTTTTAATAATCTTCTCGTCATGATTCAGTTGCGCAGTATGTGCAATTTCAAAGGTTCTCTGACCTTTTGGTGGCTTGTGTGAAGGCAGAGCAGTTATCGCCATCCCAGGCACAGTAGGGGTCTCTGGCCAGACAGCAGTCCGAACAGGCCTTTCCATACACTCCACAGCGGTGCAAAGACATCTGGGTAAGACCTGCCTCGGAAGATACGTACAGCTGTTGCTGAAAAAAAAAACGGATGAAAAAAAAGGAAAATATTTTAATGCCATACTATTGATTTCTGTTAAAAAAAAATGTATTATACTCCTAAAGGCTATTATTGTAACGATCACCAGCTAGAGCTGCCCTTGTGAGCCACCAGAGGGCAGTCCACATCAGACTATCATATTCACTCACTAACTACATTTCCCATAACTCACTGCCCGGACTCATCATCACTTATCACTGATCACATTCACCTGTACCTCATTCACTGATTGCATTCACCTGTCTCATCATCCTGTTAGTCTGTCTTTATAAACCTTGTTCATTCATTCACTCACCGCGAAGTCTTGTTGTACTGTTAGTCTGCATTTCCCGAGCATTTTCCCTGGTTTCTTGTCTGGTTTTTGAATATCTCGCCCTGGTCCCTGGATTACTCTCTTGCCTCTGGTCCCTGCCTGTTTTGTTAGTTTGTTTCTTTATTTGTTTGTTTGGACTGCCTACCTGTGTTTTGACCCTTTGCCTGTACTTTGGATTACGCCTTTGGATTACCCCTTTGTGTCTCCGAGCAGTTCGTAACAGAAGACTTCGCCACACTTCAGATCCAGCAGCTATGACCTCCTGTAATACAGCAGTACGGATCTCACTTGATCTTCCCAGCATGAGCCGGGAGTTCGCTGGACAGATCGCGGCCTTAGCCCTGGATAGCCTCGATCTGTTCCAGTACACCTGGGGGTTTTTTCCTCTCGCTGCCTCTTGCTCTCTGGGTGACGAGGCTATTAAGTTATGTTACCGGCTGGGGGCTAAGGAGGTCGACCCGAGGGAGCTCCCCGATCTCTCTGGTCTGGATTGGAGAGAGGCACTCTCCAGATGTCTGGAGAGCTTCCTTCCGTGGCACCCCCGTCCAGCCGAGCCTGCACTTCACGCCAGTCCAGCCGAGCCTGCACTTCACGCCAGATCTGCCGAAGCCAAGACAGCAAGCGACATGCCCGCCAAGCTAGAGTCTTCACCGCTGGTCCCGTCCAGCACAGAGCCCTCTTCACTGCTGGTCCCGTCCAGCACAGAGCCCTCTTCACCGCTGGTCCCGTCCAGCACAGAGCCCTCTTCACCGCTGGTCCCGTCCAGCACAGAGCCCTCTTCACTGCTGGTTCCGTCCAGCACAGAGCCTTCACTGCTGGTCCCGTCCAGCTCAGAGCCCTCTTCGCCGCTGGTCCCGTCCAGCACAGAGCCCTCTTCACCGCTGGTTCCGTCCAGCACAGAGCCTTCACTGCTGGTCCCGTCCAGCACAGAGCCCTCTTCACCGCTGGTCCCGTCCAGCACAGAGCCCTCTTCACCGCTGGTCCCGTCCAGCACAGAGCCTTCACTGCTGGTCCCGTCCAGCTCAGAGCCCTCTTCACCGCTGGTCCCGTCCAGCACAGAGCCCTCTTCACCGCTGGTTCCGTCCAGCACAGAGCCTTCACTGCTGGTCCCGTCCAGCTCAGAGCCCTCTTCGCCGCTGGTCCCGCCCAGCTCAGAGCCCTCTTCACCGCTGGTTCCGTCCAGCACAGAGCCTTCACTGCTGGTCCCGTCCAGCTCAGAGCCCTCTTCGCCGCTGGTCCCGCCCAGCTCAGAGCCCTCTTCGCCGCTGGTTCTGTCCAGCTCAAAGCCTTCTTCATCGCTGGTCCTAACCAGCTCAGAGTCCTCTTCGCCGCTGGTCCTACCCAGCTCAAAGCCCTCGCCGCCGCTGGTCCCGTCAAGCTCAGAGTGCGCTTCTGCTGATCCAGAGACTGTTCACGTCACTTCTGCCGATCCAGAGACTGAGCTTCACGTCACTTCTGTCGATCCAGAGAGTGAGCTTCACGTCACTTCTGCTGATCCAGAGACTGTTCACGTCACTTCTGCCGATCCAGAGACTGAGCTTCACGTCACTTTTGCCGATCCAGAGACTGAGCTTCACGTCACTTCTGCCGATCCAGAGACTGAGCTTCGCGTCACTTCTGCCGATCCAGAGACTGAGCTTCGCGTCACTTCTGCCGATCCAGAGACTGAGCTTCGCGTCACTTCTGCCGATCCAGAGACTGAGCTTCACGTCACTTCTGCCGATCCAGAGACTGAGCTTCACGTCACTTCTGCCGATCCAGAGACTGAGCTTCACGTCACTTCTGCCGATCCAGAGACTGAGCTTCACGTCACGTCCGCCCGTCAAGTGTCTCGTCCCGCCGAGACTGAATCTGTTCCTGAGCCTGAAACTGATCCGGATACTGAGCTTGAATCTGTTCCTCTTCCTCTTTCTGCGCCTGTGTCTTTGGACAAGATGGCCGACTCCACGCCTGTGTCTTCGGACAAGATGGCCGACTCCACGCCTGTGTCTTCGGACAAGATGGCCGACTCCACGCCTGTGTCTTCGGACAAGATGGCCGACTCCACGCCTGTGTCTTCGGACAAGATGGCCGACTCCACGCCTGTGTCTTCGGACAAGATGGCCGACTCCACGCCTGTGTCTTCGGACAAGATGGCCGACTCCACGCCTGTGTCTTCGGACAAGATGGCCGACTCCACGCCTGTGTCTTCGGACAAGATGGCCGACTCCACGCCTGTGTCTTCGGACAAGATGGCCGACTCCACGCCTGTGTCTTCGGACAAGATGGCCGACTCCACGCCTGTGTCTCCGGACACGATGACCTCCACCGAGCCAGTTTCTATGGACAAGATGGCCGCTGACATGTCTGTTCCTGAGCCGGAGCCGGTGTCTGTTCCTGAGCCGGAGCCGGTGTCTGTTCCTGAGCCGGAGCCGGTGTCTGTTCCTGAGCCGGAGCCGGTGTCTGTTCCTGAGCCGGAGCCGGTGTCTGTTCCTGAGCCGGAGCCGGTGTCTGTTCCTGAGCCGGAGCCGGTGCCGGTGTCTGTGTCTGTTCCTGTGCCCTGGCCGCCCGAGGGGTCGTCTCCGCCCTGGCCGCCCGATGGACGGTCGTCTCCGCCCTGGCCGCCCGATGGAGGGTCGTCTCCGCCCTGGCCGCCCGATGGACTGCCTGCTCCGTCCTGGCCTCCCGTATTACCACAGTCTCAAGGTCCTCTTCCGCTCCACGGACCTGGCCCTCCATCCCGCCCCCGGAATCGCCTCCGGGCCACCTCCCACCTGGACAGTTTTGGAGCGTCTGGAAGCCGCTCTTTGGGGAGGGGCTATGTAACGATCACCAGCTAGAGCTGCCCTTGTGAGCCACCAGAGGGCAGTCCACATCAGACTATCATATTCACTCACTAACTACATTTCCCATAACTCACTGCCCGGACTCATCATCACTTATCACTGATCACATTCACCTGTACCTCATTCACTGATTGCATTCACCTGTCTCATCATCCTGTTAGTCTGTCTTTATATACCTTGTTCATTCATTCACTCACCGCGAAGTCTTGTACTGTTAGTCTGCATTTCCGAGCATTTTCCCTGGTTTCTTGTCTGGTTTTTGAATATCTCACCCTGGTCCCTGGATTACTCTCTTGCCTCTGGTCCCTGCCTGTTTTGTTAGTTTGTTTCTTTATTTGTTTGTTTGGACTGCCTACCTGTGTTTTGACCCTTTGCCTGTACTTTGGATTACGCCTTTGGATTACCCCTTCAATAAAAGCTGCACTTGGATCTCTACCTTCGAGCCTCGGAGCAGTTCATGACAATTATATTTAGAACTCTTTTTTTTAACATTTTATTTTTGACTCTTACCCGTTTGGCGGATATGTGCATTGTTTTGACAGCAGCAGGTGTCTGTTAATAAAAAGGAATTAGAAAAGCATACTTCATTATATTTTTATGAAATATTATGTAAAGTAATTTTTATTATGTAAGTGTATTTATTTATTTTAATATAACATTAAAATTCTGATATATTTACCCTGAAAACTTCCACTTCCTCTAAAGTGAGCTCTTCCATTGTGGTGGGATCCTTGGGCAGGACTATAACTTTTTGGACCGTACCATGATCTGTGGGGTGACAGAAAAGTGATACAGTTTACACAATATTTTTATCAGAATCTGCATCCTACATTTCATTTCTAAAATTGATAGGGTGAATTTTTATCTCATGCCGACTTTAACAACTAGGGTGTACACTATCCCAAGTTTTACAGATTCAAGAAACTTGACTAATTTCAGCAAAACAGAGGATGCAAGTCTCACCCGTTCCCAGAAAGAGAACCTCATATCGGCCATCCACAGCATCCACCTGGTCCACTGCAATAGTAGTAAAGCGATAGTCTACACCAGAGCGCACCACCAGAGGGCGCTTGTGAATGGGATACACAGGGTGGTACATGAGAGGATGAGCACGAATGAAGTTAACCGCTTCATCTGAGAACTCTTTTGTGGACTGAAGACCCGGTGTGAATGTGCCTCCCGGACACTAATGCGGGAAACAGATGGAGAGTCAGTCAGATAAATGTACACCCATGTAGCCTCAGCAATAAATTATATCATAGGCACTGTAAAATGGATAAGCAGCACAAAATTTGGGTGAAATTACCAAATTTTCATGATGCTTGAGAGAAAAATTTACTGAAACTCACCGTTCCCGGACGAGGATAGGGAATCTTCCCTGTGTATGTAGTCCATTGGTAGTTGTGTCCGTGTTTATGAGCAAAAGGGCCATTAAAGACATTTCGGATATCAGCCATTGAGTAGACACACACGGCTGAGCCTTTAAACACAGAGCTAAGAGACAAAAACAAGACAGATGACTAAAATATCACAGATCCAGAAACAAACAATTCTCAAAGGGGAAGAAAACAGATTGGGGGTTTAAAACACAAAAAGAAGAATATATAAAAGTCAGAAATTACTATTATTTGCCATTATCACTGCTTCAAATATGCCTACTTACGTACTATATAATAGGCACAAAAAAACAAACAGTTTGTGAGCAGAGTAGTATGTCAGAATTCATATTATTCGACTACTTCCGATGAGATTCGCGAGAAGTGCGCGTTCGATGGACACTTTACTATCCCATGAGGTCACGGGAGAGGATTTGTGAATGGAGGTGAAGCGACGCAACTGACGCTGTTGGTCACATGACAATGACAACATGGCGGATGTAGAACATCCAAATTTAATTCACAATACGCACGTTCATACTAAATAAAACATACTTTTTTAATGGTCATGAAGTAAGTTTCAAGCCAAATGTACTACCTACTGAAGGGTTACAAATTTAAGAATCTATTTCAGATATGCTTCCTTACATAACATCACGGTGAAGAATACTGATTTTAGCATTTGAGGTTTTAATTTAGATAGTATATAAACTGAGAAAGTGATTATTGAGTTTACAGCAAGATATTCCTGCCCGACCTGTTTTTCCTTTGTAAGTTAAATGAGTCAGATCACGGAGACGCTAACCTATTGTCTTTAATGGCTCTTGGAGCAAGAGCCACAGTCCAGACGTTGAATCGTTTGGCTGATTGGATTAGCACATATGCATTTGAGTGGTTATGCTGATTAAATTGAGACTGCCGGTCTGGGGCGGGTTCCTTAACCTGTATACTCATTTACATGCTTTGTTTGAATTTGTCTCCACCTTCAAAAGTCCCTCCTCCTAAAATGCCTATAAGACACCATGTAAATTTATATACTTTAGATCATGTTGGAAGTACTGCAGCCACGTACAGCGGAGTTCTCAATAAAGAATAACTTCTGTTGAACATGATCCCAACTGTCTCCTGGTCTCTGCTTCGATGAAAGAAAACTTTACAACACTACTATACAATATGTGATTTTGGACTCAGCATATGTGTTGATCTGAAGATATATAGAAGATGATGTATAAATGAAAAAGCAGGTGTGTACCCAGAAGTTGAGAAGACGCCATAGACCACAGGGTTTCGTTCATCCTGGGCAGGCTGGATAAACACATCCCCTGGAGTGGAGGAGAAAAAATGTGTCAATACTCAGACATCTCTGGAAACGCAACAGCATTTGCTATATCTGAAATACTTGGCGTATTTAACACCACTAGATGGCACAATAATCTCAAAACTGCTATGCAAAACATCACACATTGTAAAAACTATTGTTAAATAAACTTGGAAAGAAAACCACACTCACTCAGTTCATCAAAGAAGGTTTCCACCCCATCATCTCCCATCACAGAGCACACCAGCCTGGCCTTCAGAAAAGTCGTCCATTTGTTCACAAGAGACTTCTGTCCGCCCTCATCATTCTGTGAAGAAAAAAACACAGCTGTTTATTGACTGACTGAACTGTGAACTGCTTCCTGTGCACCTGCGGTCTCTGGTTACGTGAAGCAGGATATTGCTCACCAAGCACACGCGGCCCACTCTGGCCAACACACTTGGGCTCGCTCCTCCCCCCGAGTCCAGACTCTTCTCACGAAAGAAGAAATAGAGCTTGTCGTCGTTCTTCTCTGAGCTGTCAGGAATCTGTTTCATGTGAACAAATACAGGTTCTAGGAAATAAACAGAGTGTGCATGTCACATCCATCCAAATATTTAAATGGAAACTAAAACAGCTGAGCAAATATTTATTGTCATTCTAATTAAATTGACATCTGCCAATTCAAATATGAACAGCAGAGCTATTTACCATTCAGCCACCTAGAGTCATACTGCTCTGATCTCACAGCTGGCCGGCTCCCCATCGTCCTGAAGATGCCTGGATCACTGCTCATGAAGTCCACCGGCACTCCTGCATACAGGTTTCCATCTAAGGGTAGGAGAGGTGATAAATGAATTCATGAGTGCAAGTGAAAGCTTCATGTTTCAGATGATTTGGGAAGTTTGGTGATCTGTTTACACATTAGACAGGATATTTAACCTTCGATAAGTTCTGTTGATCTTTCATGCTTTACTGAACATCAGATAGGGATACATTGGAGACTCCCATATTTACCAGCATGGCTTTTAGTAAAATATGCTTATGGTAAATTAAAATGTATAATATTGAATTATTATATTTGTGGTGTCATGTTGTGGCCATTATGTGAACTGCACTCCAATATAAAGTATTGTTGTAAGGATACCACAATATTCTTTATAAATACATAATTGATGTCACAAAGCATTTTATTTATTTAAAGTAATCGTTAAACTACGTAGTAACTGCTAAGCCAAAAACTTATCGCAGTCAAATATATCTATTATGACCTGAATCAGCAATGTAAGCAAATGTAAAATGTAAATATCAGTAAGGATTCTGATATTATCATTCTGTTATTGTTCTGTTATGATTCTGTAATGTTATATGTTGTGATTTTTGTGCTGTTATGTTCTGTTATTTTGTGATCCTGTTATGATTTGGTTATGTTATGGTATATTATGTTTTTATACTATGCTATATTCTGATTTTGTTATGATGTTATGAATCTGTTATGTTCTAATTATTTTATGCTATATTATGTTCTGGTATGTTACGATATCATGATGTTATGGTTATGTTATGTAATGATATGGCATGTTATATGTTATGATTGTTATGTTCTGCTATTTTGAGGATTGTTTGATAAAATGACAGATGACAACAGTTGCTACAGTAGGATTGGCTATTAATGTGCTTAGTGAAGGATCAATTACATAAAGTCTAAAAGTGATATAGCATCTACATTAATCGTTTCTTACTAATCAGGGCTGCGACATTCTCCTGGTTTGGATCGTAAGAGCATTTTCCCTTCCCAGAGTCCACATAACCAGGAATCAGCCTGAAGAGGTAGTCCTGTGGACATCAGAGCAGCGAGAGCATTTGGTTTTTGTCACTGCAGATTGTGTGTATATACACGAGTATATACAGTGTATTTATGTCTGTGTGTACCTCAGCTCTCCAGCCTCTGTTGATGAAAGTGCAGATGGGTTTATAAGCTCCTGTGCCGCAGGTGTACAGGTGAGTCCTGTTCCACGGCTCAATCAGACGCACAAAGTTAGCACATTCTCCCTGAAAAAACACACACACAACTGTTAAAGGGATATTGGTCAGAACAAGTCTCGCATTCTATTTAGTGATTCAGTTACTAGGATGGTTTGATTAAAATAACTGATGTAAACTCACATGCCTGCCTTTCCCAGTCATCTGACACTCTCCCTTTCTCTGAGCTGGAGCTGGCCAGTGGATCTACAGACATAAAACACCCACAGCATTATAAAAAGAATTCACTGACACTTCAATTCTTCTGGGGTCAGTGTTCGGGTGACAATTGCTTCATGTTATTTTGTTGTGAATGGAATTGATTCATTTGAATCATCCCTTACAATGAGAGGCTCTTTGTTGATGTTTTGCATGTCCAGAGAAACCAGATATTCGCGGCTGCCCAGGTACAACCGCCCCTGGTCTGGGTCAACGTGCAAGATCCGGTAGTCACTGGTGTTGAAGGAGAAACTGAAAGGCCTTGCTGTCCGAGTGTCCATCAATTCTGATGAATGACAAAAGAGAAGTACAGGAAATAAAATGATGAATCCTGTTTATATAACTTTTAAAATTAACTTATTTTAAAATGTAGGCCTAAATTATTCCCAAATTTTTAGCAGCCATTACTCCAGTGTTCAGTCATTCTAATATGCAGATTTGGTGCTCAAGAAACATTTTGATTTTGAAAATGGTTGTAAAATTTTTTCAGGATTCAGGAAAGTACATACATATACATATATATATATACACTGCTCAAAAAAATTAAAGGAACACTTTGAAAACACATCAGATCTCAATGGGGAAAAATATCATGCTGGATATCTATACTAATATGGACTGGGTAATGTGTTATGAACGAAAGGATGCCACATCGTTTGATGGAAATGAAAATGATCAACCTACAGAGGATTGAATTCAAAGACACCCCGGAAATCTAAGTGAAAAAATGATGCAGCAGGCTTGTCAATTTTGCTGAAATTTCATTGCAGCAACTCAAAATGGTACTCAGTAGTTTGTATGGCCCCCACGTGCTTGTATGCATGCCTGACAACGTCGGGACATGCTCCTACTGAGACGACGGATGGTGTCCTGGGGTATTTCCTCCCAGATCTGGACCAGCGCATCACTGAGCTCCTGGACAGTCTGAGGTGCAACCAGGTGATGTCAGATGGACCGAAACACAATGTCCCATAGGTGTTCTATTGGACGTAGGTCAGGTGAGCGTGGTGGCCCTTCAATGGTATCATTCCTTCATCCTCCAGGAACTGCCTGCATGCTCTCGCCACATGAGGCCGGGCATTGTTGTGCACCAGGAGGAACCCAGGACCCACTGCACCAGCATAGGGTCTGACAATGGATCCAAGGATTTCATCCCGATACCTAATGGCAGTCAGGGTGCCATTGTCTAGCCTGCAGAGGTCTGTGCGTCCCTCCATGGATATGCCTCCCCAGACCATCACTGACCCACCACCAAACCGGTCATGCTGAACGATGTTACAGGCAGCATAACATTCTCCACGGCTTCTCCAGACCCTTTCCTGTCTGTCACGTGCTCAGGGTGAACCTGCTCTCATTTGTGAAAACCACAGGGCACCAGTGGCGGACCTGCCAATTCTGGTGTTCAATGGGAAATGCCAATCGAGCTCCCTGGTGCTGGGCAGTGAGCACAGGGCCCACTAGAGGATGTCGGGCCCTCAGGCCACCCTCATGAAGTCTGTTTCTGATTGTTTGGTCAGAGACATTCACACCAGTGGCCTGCTGGAGGTCATTTTGTAGGGCTCTGGCAGTGCTCATCATGTTCCTCCTCGCACAAAGGAGCAGATACCGGTCCTGCTGATGGGTTAAGGACCTTCTACGGCCCTGTCCAGCACTCCTAGAGTAGCTGTCTGTCTTCCTGGAATCTCCTCCATGCTCTTGAGACTGTGCTGGGAGACACAGCAAACCTTCTGGCAATGGCACGTATTGATGAGCCATCCTGAAGGAGCTGGACTGCCTGCGCAACCTCTGTAGGGTCCAGGTATCGCCTCATGCTACCAGTAGTGACACTGACCCTAGCCAAATGCAAAACTGGTGAAAAACAGTCCAAAAAGATGAGTAGGGAAAAAATGTCAGTGGCCTCCACCTGTAAAACCATTCCTGTTTTGGGGTTGTCTCACTGTTGCCCATCTAGTGCACCTGCTGTTAATTTCATTAACACTAAAGCTGCTGAAACTGATTACCAACCCCCTCTGTTACTTAACTGACCAGATCAATATCCCAGGAGTTTAACTGACTTGATGCTATTCTCTGATTAAAAAGTGTTCCCTTTATTTTTTTGAGCAGTGTATATATATATATATATATATATATATATATATATATATATATATATCTAAAAAAAATGTGATGAATTTGACTCACCATAATAATAGCCTCTTAAATAATAATATTAATCATATTAATGATTATGCTTAATTAGAACACTTTTCTGGCTGCATTTGGTGTCAATAATGTGTTTTTGAGCCTTATTGTGAGGCGGTAAAGGTACTTAAGAGAGAAAGGGTGAGAAACTGCTCAATAAATGTACTACTATAATAGTGTTTCATCTATAGGGGGTGCTCTTAACTCTCTCTTCATGCATCTGCTATCTGAAATCCACACGCTCTCACTAAACACAGTTCTGTGGGCATTTCCTTTTTCCAGATGAAATCGTTAAAATAAAAATCTTGTAGTAGCAGTGTTCTGGGGCGCTCCTCTTCAGCGAGCTCTTCTTGAAGGTGGAAGGAAGAGCTGAGAAGTTGGTGGCTCTTGGGAGCAAACTGCACTTAACACAGTTCCAGAAACATTTCCTGAGTGCCAGCAAATAGAAAAAACCCTTCCACATGTGGGCTAAGTATTCAGTCTCAAAGGCAAAGATTAAAATGAAGAACTTCAGCGGAGTTAAAATGAACCGTTTACTCCGACATTCTTGCAGGCTGTCACAGGGCTTCAAAAGAACGCCAGACCCTGATGCAAGAATTGCAGTTAATGTTGTGTGAATGTTTAACTGCGTAGACTTGTGTCGGTTATGAATTATGATTTCAGGCCTGAAAGAGACGCCAGCATCTAATAATAAAAGATTTTTCCAAAACTGAAATTCTGTCATAAATTCCTCACTCAGGGTGAATAGAAACCGATTTAAAACAAACTGTTCTTTTCTATTTGTTCCCCTAAGCAGGAACAATCTGACACACACACACACACACACACACACACACACACACACACACACACACACACACACACACACACACACACACACACACACACATACACACACACACACACACACACACACACACACACACACACACACACACACACTCTCCTTTGAGGATGAATCCCTGTAGCTCTTTCACAAGCTACATTCATAGATGACTAATTATACATCTGATCCTGACTAGATTCATCTACATCATGAACTTCCTGTTATACTAAACTGTTATGCAATACACTACCATTCAAAAGTTTGGGGGTCAGTAAGAGATTCATTCTATTCATCAATAATGCATTAAATTGACATTGAAATTGAAATATTTCAATTTTAAGTCAACTATGTTCTTTTGACCTTTCTATTCATCAAAGAATCCTCAAAAAATGAATTATGGTCCAACAAAAACATTATGAAACATGTTTTTATGAAAAACATCCTGAGAGATGTGTTTTCTCACCTTACAGAGCAAGTATAAAAGCAACATTTTCTAAGGATTGCATCTTTCTGTAAGTCAGTCAATGCAACACTTTCTTTGTGTATTATCAAATCGAAACGAATGTAAGAGCGGGTTAAAAAGTGTGTCTGATGAGCTTTTAAGGGCTGAATATTTCAAGCACTGTCCTATTGGATCACAGTGCCTGTAAATGTTCTGAGCATTCGAATGGAGCTTAATACAATCTCACTTACATTGCAGTGTAAGGCTGCCTTTAACTGGCACAAACCAAAACTTGAAATTATGAGAGGGGAACCAATTTGACATTGAGTTTTATCATCCTTCCCTTGGACGATCATCCGTACGGATGTTTATACACCCACGGAAATGTTTAGGCACAGGAAATGTGGGCATTTTGATGGCGACTTTAATGTTGTACAAGTAAATATATGTTTAAGTGTGTCTCTGTGAGTGTGTGTTTACAGGATGCTCTGGAGATGGTGCTAAAATAACCGCTAATGATCGGATATCTGTTGGACACGGAACTGGGTGGGCAAAAGGGAAAGAGTTTGTGTACAGTCCTGTTCCCCTTTCTTCCCTTTACCGTCAGGAAAGAACACCGGACACGCCACCACTGCCAAACCTGCAGTGGACCAAAGTGGACACAGCACAGAGTTCATAACAATCACGGGTGAAAGACGCTGGTACAAAGGTGAGGCACGTAAAGTCTAGTGATACAACATCCTGCAGGAAGTCTTTGTTGTGAGAAGAATTCAACAGGGACTCAATACAGGGACTCTCGTGTACTTTCAAAATATAACTAAACATAATACAAATTAAACATTTTATGAGATAAAAACATATTATAACTTAAAATATTTTATTAAAATTATGAAAATTGTATGTGCTTAAGTAAATTATTCAAATTTCTATCAATATTATGTAAAAATATATATTTTTTAATATTTGTATAAATGTTTATACAATATATTATATATTATAATATTATATTAAAAGATTTCAAAGTTAGTTACTCAGCACACAATAGAATAATATCTTTAAATTATAATAATTCTAAGTCATTTTCAATAATTAAAGGTGCTCTAAGCGATGTCGCACGTTTTTTAGGCCGAATTTTTTTTTTTGTCACATACAGCAAACATCTCCTCACTATCCGCTAGCTGCCTGTCCCCTGAACACACTGTAAAAAAATCGAGGTCTCTGTAGACAGCCCAGGCTCCACAAACGGCAACAAAAACAAACTGGCCCAGCCTGGACCTCGAAACATAACAAACAGTTAATTCCAGCCAATAACCGACAAGAATGATTTGGGGTGGGGGTTGGGGGGTTACTGCGTGTGCACATGAAGGGGGGTGTGGAGAGTGGAGGAGAGAGAAGCATGAAGAGGGAAGTTAGCTAGAGGAGAGATGTCCTAGACAACGAAAACGACTAACGTTAGAATTATATTCTCTTGAATTTTGATATGGCCGACGCACGACAAAAGAGACGACGTTCCGATGAACAAATAGCAAAGAAGAGGGAAAAGGAAGCATGGAAGGGAGGGGGAGGGGACGGGATGAGGAGGAGGGAGGGTCGAGCTAGCCACCGTTTTGTTTGACAATACTTCGAACGTCAACAAGAAGTGACGTCACCCAACATCGCTTAGAGCACCTTTAATTATTTAATCAGCGTATCACAATCTGAATAAATTATTAAATTGATTGACAGCCGTAGTAAAATGCATAATCATAAGGTAAGGTTGCACACTGGACGCACTAGGGACATTGTAGAATATCACGTTCCTCTTTCACTCTTTCTGCCAGTTTCTCATAGTCTCTAATTGGGTACACTTTCTAGAATTACACAAAGACCTTCCCTCATCTGCAGGCGCCTCCGAAACAAAGACCATCCCGCTGGCAAACAATGAACAATCCATCTCAGATAACAGAAAATAGAGAGGCCAATGAGACAAGTGGATTTTTCCGCCCAGCTATCCTGGATGTGAAGGAGAGGGTGGAGTCGAGGGTGAGAGGGGGTTTAATAGTGAAAGGGGGATATTTCCTGGCGGGAGCAAAATACATGGCAAATGAGGAAAATGGCCACGCAGAAACGGACTGGATCAGAGCCAAAGAGTTTCAGTGGAATTACAGGGACTTGTGATGAAAGACGAGACAAAGCTAACAATAACTAGCTAGATCCAAATTACTGAGGGTGTATAATTCAGCCCGGTCATCTCTTCAATTAGGTTTCATCAGGGCACAAGCAGGAGGAATATGAGCCCGGGGCAATTGGAAATATGAAACATGAGGTGATTGATATCTGAAACAGCTTTTCTTTTTTCATGAATCCTGTTAACATCCTTATGAATTTCCTTCAAGGCACTTTTAACCCACAGCTTGATTGGATTGTTTGTGAAGAACAGGAAGGTCAATTGAATTCTCAAAATCTCAAGGGTCACTAAGAATTGAGGCATAGGTTCACTATAAAATAGAAGAACCTCTATTTACTGGTTATGAGGCAATGAATGTTTTCTTATTGTCAGTTGTCCATAACCATCATCAGACCATTTTACGTCCCACCTTATGTTTTCCTGTGACAAAACGAGGGCTGCAACAATAATAAAATTCTACTTAATAACCAATAAATAACCAGCATAAAAATGTTTACTATTTTGTCTAAATTTAAAAAATAAAATACTCAAACCAATTGTTTTAGTGCAAGTAGAAAATAAATAAAATGTAAAAATGTATTCTGAGATTTGGTAAAGATTAGCCTACATTTAACAGTGTTATTACATTTTTTGTGTTTTTAAAGATTAACTTTGATTGTTAGATGATAGCAAAGGTCATCTATATATAAAAATATTGAATTAGTGTTTAATATCAACTGATGCCAACAAATTATATTATTAAAAAAATTATTTAAAAAACTAAATGGTTAACCAATTAACCAATATGGTGCCAATATTTTGTTACTTACAAAGAATAAAATGAAATGAGATGAAAATGAGATGAGAAGTTTGAAATAAAACATTTGTAAATTCTAGAAGGTTCACTAGAAGAGATAAATTGGTCAGTTTCCAAGCTCGAGTCCAAGCAGAATGTAGATCGTCAAACAGGTCTGGACACAGCTCTTGTTCTTTGAGTTTACACAGAGCAAGTTTTCTGAGGAAAATTATTCCAGAAATATCCTTGTCAAAATTGCCAAATGACCTAAAAACAACTTCAGAATATTCAAAGAAAGGCCAACAATGGTAGCTCTGAGTGCTAACTTGAGTCAAGTCAGCTTTTTATGTAGGTCATAGTTATTGTACCATAGCAAAGAATGAGGCCCCACAGAAATGACAAACTAAAATAGAATGACTTGGGGAAAATGTGGCTATTGGAAAAAAGTTGTTTACAGTCCAGCTGGTACAAAACAAACAAATCCGAATTTGTGCTTATATTCTGGTGGGATGCTGTATTTTGATGTTCACCGCTGTTTTTAATCTCAGAGTACTTTCCAAACAATCATGCGCAGGGTTATAATCCCACATACATGAGAGACGGGCCGCTCTATCATCTTTGGGGTAATTATGTGGCACAGTGGTATTCGCCTCTCCACATTCAGCTTATTCAGAAGAAACATTATATGAGAGGATTCCTCTTAAGTGATTCACACTTTTAATTCCTGTTTACATCAGGCATGTGTGTTAAGCAGCCCATATTTCAACCTGCTCCCAAATTTTAATAAGAGGGGCTGTGTTACATGTGGATACATGTATGTATTAGTTGTACTAATGTGTGTGTATGAAGTGACTGCATGAATGTGTTTGTCAAGAACAGTGGTGACAGTTAGCTTGACAGCTGACAATGACTATAATTGTTCAAAATGACTTTGATTTTGACCTTATACTGCATACGCTTTGAAGACGTACAATTATCAGACGAGGATGGTGGGAAAGAGTCTGTGGGAATATCCCTCATAGCTTCTCCACAACAAGGCATTTGTGTCAGATTCTCCTTAAAGAGAAAGATACTAAAAGACCAAAAGAAATAAATGAGAATAGCAAACAAGGAAAAGATGAACCGATGTAAAAGGAACTGCAAACCTTACATAAGGAGTTACAGCACTGGTTCTTGAGACATCTATACCTGCCATTAGATTTTATAATATCAACATATCCAGTATGAAAATAATAAGGGATGATCACTAGAATGTTCTTAACACAAATGTAATTTTATTTTCTCTATATAAAAACAATGACTTTGTTCTTTGATTTTGAATTATGACCCCTAAAACCACCTGTCCTCAGATTCAATACTAATTATATATTTAAATATATATTAAACTTATGTCAAATAGAAATATATGTATGTTAAAGTATATTTATGTAAATAAAGTAATAAATGTACTTTTATAGTCTTTTATAAGGTTTCCCTATTTTATAAACACTGTGATTTCACTGTTATTTTTAATAATTACATTTAATATATACTATATAAAACAAAAATATTATCTATTTAGCTATAATAAATATTTGAAATTACAATACACATTATTTTTGTATCTGACTGTGCTGCCAAATACTGAATGATATCAAAGCTAATGTTTGAAATCTAGGAAATGACAAATATTACTATGAGCTCTTGAATTTTTGAACAATAAACAATATACAGGAATCGGTGGTTCTCTGGAATACATGTACCACAGCTCAACCGTGCTGACAACATCCACCATTTGTTTTCAGCCAAGAACTGGAAAGGAAACTATCCAAACACATTTATTATGTGTGTGTACTCTGTGTGTGTGTGTGTGTGTGTGTGTGTGTGTGTGTGTGTGTGCGCGTGTGTGTAATTAGCAATATTTTGGGAATAAAAATGTTCTTACAAACTAAAAAACTTCCTACATACATCCAAGTACATCCTGGATACATGATTCATACATAAAAATAAATGTTTTTTGTTTTTTTCTAAAAAGGTGCGTCCTAATTTGCATACTTATGCATACTATTCTATGTTGATTTGTAGTTTAAATAGTCCAAAAAAATTTAACAATAACAAGTGCTTTTCAAATACCCAGATGATACACTTATTTACCCGAAAAAACAAACACTGTCTCATTTCGAAGATTGCACCCTCCGGAGGTCGCATTTGTCGGACGAATATGTCATTGCGGGTGCTTCGTTTCAGAAAAGTAACCATTACAATCCAAAGCATAAAGACATTACAACAATTTCTGATTCACAAGGAATAACGGTCAATTTTATAATGGTTACTTTTCTGAAATGAGAAATCTTCGATGATGTACAGTATGCAAGCGACAAATGCGACCTCCAGAGGGCACATCCTTTGAAATGAGACACAGCTAAAGTGTGGAATGTTGTACACTTCATGCCCTCAACTGTCGCAGCTATAATTACGTAGCTGAGGGGGAGGGACTATCAAACTTGTCATCTAAATCACTACACGGTAAAGTACATAGTGCGTAGTCTAAGTGCATAGTATGTCATGTGGGACACAATTAAATGTTTTCTTCAAGAGGTAGGGTGTGGGTTATGGTTAGTCTATAGCATGCTGCATATAACCAGCTCTATATAACAACAATAGGAGTCTGGTTTGTCTTCATTTAGACTAAGTGGGTGTGTGTGTGTGTGTGTGTGTGTGTGTGTGTACGCATGAGCATGTGGGTGTATGCAAAAGAGAAAGAGAGAGGCTGAGTATGCATAGACAGGTAATAAATAAGGTTTGCGCTCACCTTTAAAAGCCAGGTGCACTCTGGGAGCGGAGCGATGTGTGCAGGCCACTTCAAAGACAAACAAAGCCCACAGCAACAGGAGGAGTCTTGTTTCCATAACTCTCATAGTTAGACCCATTTGCAGGCAACCTATACAAACCCACACAAAAGAAAGAAAATAAAACAAGGTGGACATAGAAAGAAAAGCACAAGAGAGGCTATCATCAACAAAGGAAGAGGCTGAAATGACAAAGGAAGAAGGACGAGAGAAGGGAAAAAAATAGCTTGGAAATAAATGAGAGGATGAAGACGAGGAAGAGAGACGGAGACAGTTCGATTTAGACAGACAACAGAAGGAACAGAAAGCAAACATGACTACGTACTACACTGTTGTAAATTTAGCCTGGAGTTTTAACACAGACAAATCCCAGCCTGTCACACCTTCCTCCATTCAACTCCATGGAAAGACAAAGGTTTCAGGCCTGCATTAGAGGGTCAGCATTTATGATACATGGTGTCAGTTTTATTTTAGGAAAAACAGGTGCGGTTAATCAACTTTATCCACCCGCTACAACTGCACAGGGCCGTTTTTCAAAAGCATTGTGAGCTAAGTTGATTGTTTGAGTTTGCAGCAGAAGTCACAGTTATCATTTCATATAAAATAGATGAGTAAACTGGTAAATAAACGTGACTGAAAACATAATTTCATTGATATGACAACTGAATACAATAGAATCACGATTTCATAAATAAGGATTCGTACACATTTGTACACATCTGTAAAGTTTGTACACATTTGTACACATCTGATCATGAGACCACCATAAAAATCTGTATGTTCATACATAATTTGTGTTTAGTGGTGTCAATACATCAATACTGTACGTTTCAGTTTCTATGGAAAAGTAAGTAGATGTACGTGTGGTAGAACCACACTTTACGTAAAGATAAGATACGAATGAGTTCAAGTTGAATTATTAAATGTTTTCTTTTAATGAGCCTTTTTTTTCATTATATCAGTTGCATAAACCTGACATTTTTAACTTCATGCTCTTCCAAAAAATAAACAAATCTAAATAATTGTAATTCATTAGTGAATTCCCATTATTGTATATATGAACTGCACATTTTATGTACTTAAGAATAAATTAATAGATCACCCAAAAAACAAAAATGTGGCCATCATTGACCCATAAATCAATGCTTGCGAAAAAGAGCTCATGATGCCAAGCTGGAGGTGGCAAATCAGTTGCTGCAATGTGGCTGCTGCAAAGCCCCGGCCGTCACGCTGCTCATTGTTATAACTTGGAAGATCTCGCTGGAGTCCAGGGCTGCAACTGCTGCCTCTTTTAGATCAGTTTCCATCAGGTACTGATCCTGGGCTCCTGTTTATGACATCATCAGCTGGCCGGTGATGTATGGGGGTGATGTCAGCACAGCAGGCACTCGCATACTTGGGATTTGCCTGTCCATGCGTTCTCTTCATCGGAGATGCATGATTAAATCAGCTATGTCAACTTACATATTTTTATTAGCACTTATAATTACTGCACCTGTGTGTACACCACAGATTTGCCCTCAGCTCTTTGTGTGTTTTGACAAAAGAACATTTGGAGGCAAAAGTTTTGACACTGGGCAACTCGCTTAGGCTAATCCTTTTCCACAAACTCACACGTGCACAAACAAACACAAACACCGGTCCAGGCTCTGCCAGCTGTCACTGGTTCAAATTCACATTCAAAGTGCGTCTAGGGGCTTGTCCAGGAATGTACTACATGTCGAAACTGCAAGATGACATAGAGAGAGTGAGAGAGAACCGTATAGACTACACAGAAAAGTTGGTAAATGAGAGCGGAGAGTCAAAAAAATGCTATGAAGATAGTTATCTCTGTAAGTTCATGTAGATCATGGCTCTGTAGACATAAGATTGGGATCACAGTTGTTGTGTTAGCATTAGACAAGAGCAAAGAATTATTGGTCTGAAAGCTTCAAACGCACATTTGTGATCTCGGGTGCACCCGTGAGGGGTTACGAAAACCAACAAATAATTGATATCATCTTTTCCAGCTCAAAGCGTCCTCACTTTTGAACCTGATTTCAAAAATCCTCTGATGTTTTACTGTGTATCACTGGCTCTTGATGAAACTCACACCGTGCAAGATCAGATTTGTTTTATGTCTCCTCTACATCACATATTCAACATCAGTCACTCAGGTGTTCTTACATGTTGGTTCTGGCACTGTTTTGAGGTGAAAGAGTAGGAAGCACGCACACACACACACACACACACACCCATTGCTAAACATCTAACCAAACTAGATAGATAGATAGATAGATAGATAGATAGATAGATAGATAGATAGATAGATAGATAGATAGATAGATGCCTAAATCTCTCATGTAAACTGTTAAGTGGGATATTTACTGTTTTAAATTTTCAGTGGAACTTCACAGGTGTAAACTGTTATACTTTCTTGTTAGCATGAATTATGTATCAGTCGTTCTCTGCCGGAATGGCCAGAATATGAATTATGGATGCACAAGCGCAATCTATGACGTCCATTAAATCCAACTCCAACGTGTCCGTTTTTGCCCCCTTTTTTGGTGAATGACAAAATGTCAGACTGCTGAATCTCTCTTTCTTAACATTCAAATATATAACTTGAGGTAAATACAAAAAGAATATTATGTATAGAATATTATGTATAAAATACATAAAAAATGTAGGGTGATGTCAGATGTTGGGGTGCAAAACTATTAAACAGTTGCCATAGGCCTTTATATTATTTGACAATTATCAACAGATTTGATAGGTCTAGTTTTAGTGGGCAGGACAAATCATTTTGCTCTGTAATGTTAATTGCAGGTTTTCAAATATCAGCCTTGTATTCATCGGAAACTTTTACAATTATGATACCATGAATTGTTAACGGATTATCTCTATAAAAGAGTATCTGCAAAATAATTTCATTATTTTAGGCAAATCTTTATGAAATTATGTTCAAGGGATATTTAAATTCCTTTCATTAAAACTGTTCATGACATTGAAAGAATCAAGGCCAAGCTTATGTCATACTCTATGACTAAACTCACAAAAAAAAATCTGGAACATGTGCGTATAGAACCTGAATTCAATGTATTCTAATCCTCAACCCCCCTGCTAAATCAATTTATCTTTTTTTTTTAGGCAAACGTGTCTGATTATATTTCCTTATTCTGTATGTGGTTTATCTATAACACTGATTTAAATTGATCTTTAAAAGTAGAAGCCAATTAGGCTACAATATTTTTTAAATCTAATCTGATGACGACATCATAAATTACTGTAAAAACGTAAACAATTGATAGGTATGATGAAAATCCCGCATGTTTGCACAATTAGCAATTTACGTATTTGACAACCAAAAACTAAATTTAATATTTAATATTAAACTTTAATATTCCATCCTTACCAGCGAATTCCAGGTCAAAAGCAGCTCTAACTGTGAAGTTTGAATATAAGTAGCGTATATTCACCTGATTCGCTGGTCTTGTGGCTCAGTCGGTCTGTTGCTCCGTGTAGCCTATATGGTGTCTTGAAGATCAGGTGAGATGTTATCGTTACATTCCTTACAGTCTCTGTGAGCACAGCTCGTGCCTTAAACTCTGAAATCCGTCCAAAACCTTCTCATAAAATCATAAGAGCTTGTAGCTCTAGCTTTTTGAATTCCCACTTTTGGGGCGTGTCAGTGAGTCCGAAAAACGGAGGTAAAAGTTGCAGAACGTGCTCGCAATTCCTCAGGATACTTCTAAGCTGTTATCTGGACAGTTGAGGAGATAAAGGCAACAAAAGCCCAGATGTTTTTTGCTTTTTTTCGTGACAATATCTCCAGCGTTTGCCAGTTTGAATACAAAACAGAAGATGTGTTCGTCGTCTTGTCACGTAAGCTCCACGCTGCACGGCGTCTAGTGTTGAAAGTGTGCGCGGTGGCAGGTGTTTGGTTTATTCGGCCGGTGAAGTGTCACGGTCCAGCCCCCTCAGCACTGCTCCCAGCGAACCAAGGGCAGGAAAACATGAACATATCAATACAGATAGTAGCCTAGTATACAACAGTGTATTTGAACATTAGGCTATTTAAAAACTTAAATATTAAACGTAATATTTGTCTAATGATGGCAAGGGACTTTTTATTCCAGCAAATATTTCTCAAAGTATAGGTTCATTTCTGTATTGGCTCACACTCAAGGGATAATCACCCACAAATGAAAATTCTGTCATCATTTACTCACCCTTGTGTCATTTCAAACCTGGCGTATTTCGTTCATCTTCGGAACACAAATGAAAATCTTTTTGATGAAATCTGAGAGCTTTCTGTCCCTCCATTGACAGCACCGCAACTACCACTTTGACGCCTCAAAAAGTTCATAAAGAGATCGTAAAACTAATCCATATGAATTGAGTCCAAATTTTCTGAAAAGACTTGATCGCTTTATATGATGATGAACAGATTTAATTGAGGCGTTTATTCACATTTAAACATTGATCAGCGCACAAAAAGAAGCTCAACCGAACCTGCTTGACGTGCGAGAACAAACCTCATTGGTTCTTGCGGAAGCTCAAACATGCTACGTAACACACGAGAATGAACCTCATTGGTTCTCACACGTCAAGCGAACATGCTTGAGCTTCCGTGTGAGTTGATTAATATTTAAATGTGAATAAAAGCGTCAATTCAATCTCCTCACCATACAAAGCGATCGAGTCTTCAGAAAATTTGACATAACCGCTCAATTCATGGATTAGTTTTACAATCTCTTTATGAACTTTAACGGAGGGACAGAAAGCACTCAGATTTCATCAAAAAGATCTTCATTTGTGTTTCGAAGATGAATGAAAGTCTTACGAGTTTGAAACATGATGGTGAGTAATTAATGACAGAAATGTAATTTTTAGGGGAACTATCTCTTTAAGTCTGGGTTACCAAAAAAAACTACTGAACATTTCCTCTGTTATTACCTAGGAAAAAAAGATGTAGTTTACTGAACACACGGTAACCAATAGTGGGGCACGTTGTAACAGTATTTAGGGTAAATTGTCACAATGGAATCCAAGCTTTTTAAGGACAATTTAAAATCCCTCTGAAGTGCCTTGAAACACAGTATTATTCAGAGTGTTGACATAATTTCCACTGAAACAGGAAGACAGGGTGGGACATATCGATCAGCTCCTCCCCTTTTAGAAAAATAGCCAATAGCGTTTAGTTTATATCACAGCTCGGCCAGAGCCGTTGAACTCAGTAAAGCCGCAGTTTCCTCCTAATCTCTAACCCTTTCTCCTCCTAATATCTCCTTCATCTCGCTTTAAAATATATAATTCTGTGCAGAATTCAAGGATCCGATACGTTTTGTGGTATGCGCCGACTCGCGCATATGATTCCGTATGCATTTTATGAAATTACAACATATAAAACACGTGACAACTTGCCACAGTCTGACATTGATCATGAGACCACAGTTTCATTGTTTATTTGTTTACCCAGCTATTGCATATTTAATAAAGTTATAATTAAATATATATATTAGAGCTTTCTTGACTTCTTAAATCACTGCTCAAAATGTTCAAAAGCGCCAGCAGTTCAGCACTGTCTACTTGGTATGAAATCTATGAGGTCTGTCCTGTCCATCTTTCTGGCCTCTTTACTAACTGCTATAAACAGAGTGAAAGACAGTTGTCAAGCGTTGTGTAGGAGACCCACTGCAGTGCATTTGTAGCGGCTCCATTTGTCCCGCCAGAAAGTCTTCTGAAATTCCCAAAGTTCTTTTGCATCGTGCTGTGTGACTCACGACGACGGGGACGAAACACAACAGAGGGGGTGGGTTGGGTGAAAGGACGTTCTCTTGAACAAAAAAACTTGCGACTCGGTATTTTAGACACAAAAGGCTTTTGGTGTGCGTTTTTATCTAGGGCCTCCGACACACACATCAGGACGCCAGTGCTTAGTCTAAATGTACAAATGTTGTATATTGCCTTTATATATAATTCAAAAGTCAGTGGAAGGGCGTGTAAAAAGTTTTACCGTTTCCTTTTCAGCTGATTAAAAAAGACGCTCTGCTTTTCATGACATCACACAATGTGCCCTTTTCTTATACTGCTGCGGATGTGGAGGTGGTTTCTTGTCTTTCTCTCTCTTTGTGGGAGGCATCCTTTATTCTCCTCTGAGAGGAAGTGACTCAAGTCGGCTTTAAGTTCAGGTTTCCGTGTGATTTCACCCACAATGCACCGAGCCCCACCAGCTCCACTATCTTCCATTCAGCCCCTCACTCTCCCACGTCAGAGACACTTTACACAGTCCGGAGTTTTACAACCGTCTACGCAAACCAGTGAATCAACTAAGTTTAATTGGCTAATAAGGTTATTTGTTAAACCTCACACTGGTGAGAATATGGTGAAGGAACAACGTGGTGTGGCATGAAAAAGAATGAGAATTTTGACTTGAAACTATCTTAAGAAGAAAGAAAAAAAACGTTCTTATATTCTAATTCACATGTGACCTTTGTGTCTTGAATGAACATGCTGTTGCAATGGCAACTCAAAAGTTGATGAATGTCACAGCTATATTTTTCCCTTTGTTACTAACTTTGACAGGCCTTTTGAGTGACCGTCTCATGTTTGTGAAAGCACTGAATTTGAACTCTGTCCTTTGTGTGGAAGAGTGCATGATTTATCTTCCTTTAAATTTTCATTTATTTGATTTAAATATGCATTGTAAAGATTGAAAAAGGCTTTATTTAAATTTAAGCTCTCAAATGCATTTGGTCTACAAAAAGCGTCACGTTTTCGTCAGTAAAGATAGTATATGGTCAGCAAGTCAGTGGGTTTTTGTATTTGGGAAATGATTGTCTTTCTTTCACTGGAGTGTATAAACAGGGATTTACAGGCTCAAAGCAAGAGTTACAACAACAAATTTATCATCGTGAGTTTGTGGCGCTCATCAATCCAGGCCGCTCTTCTATGAAACACCGCAGGCTATGTGTCAGTGCATGTTTTGGGTTGGGGAGGGATTCATTTTTAAAGTAGACTACTGGGTCAATAAGATATGAGTCTTCACCACAAATGAAGGAAATAAATGTCGTTCTTAGAGATGGACTATTTGTACATGTTGGTTTCATATGGTTTATTATTTTCAAAAAAGTTTCTCAGAGATTTTTTTCAAGCAACTACAAATATCATATGAATTCACAAATATCATAAGTTTTTGGGGAGTCAACCCACATGGTATTATACAACCTGAACTGACCTTGCCTTGTCATAAAAAGGTCAAATCATCAGATATTTTATTGAAGAGAATTATTGACCTTGGCACACAGTTTTGCGGGTCCGCTGGGGATCTCTGTGTCATTTTATGCTTGTTAGACCATGATTTGGCTGACAACGTTTTTCAGTTAATAAGCTGCAGTTTTGTTTAAGTATTATTCTAGAACAGTTGTATCACCCTGACATGTTTTACTTTATGATACACTGTAAAAAAAAGTTGCTGCCTTAAATCTTTAAGTATAATTAACTTGTTTTATTTAATTGTTTAATTGTTAAGATGTTTTATTTCAACTTAAATTCCATTAAACTGACTTGAAAAAACTACAACTAAAAAAAGTTGCTTATAAGAGAATAGAATATACTTATAATAGAAAATTGCTTAACTTATTTTGATGAGTTAAAGCAATTTAAAAAATATAGGTTGTCATAACTTATAGATCATATAATTTTTTTACAGTGTTCAAAACAAAAATTAATTTTAATTCAGAAATGAAAATATGCTTATTCGAATAGAGCTCTGCAGTGATGACATATTTTGTAAGCCAACCCAAAAGTTCGCATCACACTGGTTCCCTCGACTTTTCATTGGCTTTTGGATTATTGCAGAAAATAAGCTCTGCGACCAATTAGTGATGTATGTCTCGAGACCGGTCTTGGTCTCGAGACCGGTCTCGAGACCACTTTTACGTGGTCTCGGTCTTGTCACGGCCTTGACGGTCTTTGGTCTTGGTCTCGGACCTCTTGGTCTTGGTCTCGGACCTCTCGGTCTTGTCTGGTCTCGCTGTCTCAGACCGACATAGTGGTCGGGGGATTTAGAAATACAATACTACAGTATCCACGACGACACAACGTTCGATAATGCAACATTATTATCCGCAACGGAACGGATTGAAGCGCGCGCCGGATTGATGACAGTGCGGTGTGTGCGCGAGCCACACGAGAAAACATTTTATCCGCGCCACTGATCGCAGCGGCAACGAGCACTTTGATCACTTGGTTTAAAAAACACATATCAGTGACATGATGGGTATTAACTTCATTCAGGAGTCATTCATTTTGGGTAACTGCACAACTACACAACTGACAGATGACTTTGAGCGCACCGCCAACGGTGTGTGTGTTGTGTGTGTAACCATAGCGACAAAACGACCAACTTTCGGATCCCGCACTTAAGCCTATAATTTCGTTTTTAAAAATGTAATTATGTATTTAAAAGTTGCAGAATGGGTTCATTTGGAGTCTGAGACTCCGAAATCGGCAGAGATAGGCAGGCATTTGCTTGGATGAATTTGTGTCTTTGATATCTCTAGAGATACAGATTACAATGAGCTCACAGTCACACACATGACATGGTCTGTCTCTGTATTGTTCTGCCTGTGTAGTTGAAGTAATACCATCTAATATGTATTGAATGTAAACTGCGGCTGAACCCTATGCTGCTGTTCTTGAATTCACAAGTTATTGCTTAGCTTCAACTAGTCTGTTTTTTTCCCCTCCGGTCTCGACTTGGTCTCGGTTTTGGTCTCGACTTGGTCTTGGTCTCGACTTGGTCTGTCTTGGTCTTGGTCTTGGTCTTGTCTTGGTCTCGATACCCTCTGGTCTTGGTAGTGTCTTGGTCTCGGTTTAGGCGGTCTTGACTACAAGTCTACGACCAATAAAAGTTTACGATTCTGTTTTGTTCATAATGATAATCTTCTCATATTAACACAAATTTTAAAGTGACTACAATCGTAAGAAGTAAAAAGCTAAACGTATTGGCTATAAATGAACTATAGCACACAGTCGCATGACTTCTAAGTCACAGCTTTTTCAATCTTTATTTCAAAACACTTTTCCTGAAAGTCTGAATAGTTTGCAAGAGTGCGCATAAACACAATGAGGCTGTAAAAGCAGATGAGTTTACCTGTTCGGTTTGAGGAAGTTTAATGTCTCCAATAAGCTCTAGTCTAGCCACTTTTTCAAGACAAAAATCACACGTATTATGTATATAGTATTATGATATTTTATGCTGCAGAATAAAACATGAAAATATCATGAGCTTGTGTTCACCACAGACCCTGTTTCAGGCATTTAACCAAAAACCCATTGACTTCAGGACGATGTAATCTAACTCGTTTCCCGGTTTTGGCTTATAAAAAGCCATAATCTCGGCACCCGTCTGTTGTATTTTAATGTATTTTCATGTCATTAATGTCATGTCACTGACCCTAGAACCATTTAACTCCATTAAAGCAAAATGTGTCATTTCCTCAGAACAGTTCTCTCCACCTCCAATAGAGTCCCACACGAGGGGCAGCCCTAGAGCTAACCTCCAAAATGCAGAGAAAAGGAAAGTACACCAGGAGCCATGGAAAAGTTAAAAAGCTGGAGGGGTGTGGGAGTGTATAATACATCTGTCTTAGGAGATAAATCTGTCAGCACCTTAGCTGCAGCCCACGGGATGCCCAGGATGGATGAGCGTATAAGCGCCCTGCCTCATCAAAGATGGATGCAGTGCCATGAGATTTTGGGATGATAAAAGTCCCACTGAGGTGCCTTTTCCCTTTTTCCCCAGTGCATTTCAGTTTCATCTTGATTGCAAACGCAATCGCCCGAGGCGTGATGTTTGGGTAATGGGCAATTTATACACAAAAGCAGAGAAACATGCGCACACACTTTGTTTAGTCAAAAAGGATGTTTTTGATGAAATAACAGAATGCACAGAATACTCATATGTCGCCACAGAGTGAGTCAAAACACATATTGGAGAGCAGACGGGTGGAAAGAGTGCAGGGGACGCCTGAAGGCTGCGACTCCTGCTGCCACTGATGATCTTTCAGATAAAAACCATTTATCTGCTCGCCAGGGCTGTCAGAGGCCCTGCTAATTAGCTTTATCATTCATCTCTCTCTTTCTTTCCTTCTGTCTTCCTCGCACTCTTTCCATTCCCTCACTCCATCACACTCTGTCTCTGTCTCCTTCACTCGTTGACCTTCTATATTCAGTTCTGCCTGTTACATTTGAATATTTTAAGGCACTTTTTAACCTGCAAGTTATGTGACAGATGATTTTATATCTATTTAAATGTATCTATTTTGTTCTAATGGTCTGGTATTATGGATACTTTACTAAGAGAGACTAATATAGGATTTTTTTTATTTATTGTAAAGGGTAAAAATAGTTTAAATCAAGATATTTGTTCCTCACATATTCTTCCTGCCTAAAACAGTGACCTGAGTTATAACTTATATGAGCAAGAGTCTCAAAGCTCCCATGATCAACAACATGGAAATAATGTATATAATTAATTCATGATTTGAATGTAAATGGTTTTGAGATTCACTGCACCTACAATAAACACAGAGGAAGAGTATGAATGTGGAGCATATTCAGTAAAATATAAAATAAAATCTTGCTTATTATGTAACTTAAAATATTAAATTATTTTTAATTGAATTGTAAACATTTTTTATAAATGATAATCATATATATGTATATGTATATATATAGCCTATTTAACATATTTTTTAACATATATATATCCTATTCAACATATTTTTTTAAATTTAACAATACATATTTAAATAATAAGTAAATTAATTTAAAAAAATGTAAAAAAATATATTTTTTTAAATACATAATGAAACAAAAATCTAAATGACAGCCCAACCTATTTTTCTTGAATACTGATAAAATATTCTTCAGATTAAGGGGTGGGACAGTTAGCTCATACTCCATGGAAATCACATTGGGGGAATTCAGGTTAATTGGGACACTTTTTGCCATTGAGATGACTGGGGAAAAAGTGTCCCACTCAACCTGAATTCACCCCAACTTCCTTCAATCTTGATAAAGCGTGTGGTATCTAACAGTAGTACGGCTCCACACCCGCTGCCTGCATTTAAAAACAGGGCAGGCCTTTGCTAGTGGAATATTTATAGCATTGCATTAAGCATGAAATCAAAGGTTTTAAGTGTACCATTGCAACATCGGCACTCCTCTGTTGAGGCCTGCCCAAAAATGCCTGCCCTTGGGCTGTTTGCAGTGCAGTGCTGTTTCCATACGAATCTAACCTTCATTACACATTGACCTCTCATGAGTCAAGATCTAAGCTACTGGTTAACATGCAGCCAGGGTGACGAGGGCAAAGTAAAGTTTATCTCAGGGTTATATCCATAATTTAAAGGAAATATGCGTTGCGTTTAATCCATGCATTTCCTAAGAGATGTGTGCTGGACCTCAGTCTGAAGGTCAAATCTCAGATAAAGCCGCTATCGACCTGTAAGAACTGTTGAATTCATCATGAAAACATGAAACGCATCAGTTCACGTGATCAAGGAAAGCACAGCTGTCTGAGCACAGGCATCTGAATGGAGATAAGAGCATTTGACAATGACATCACTCTACGCTGCGCTCGGAGGGCTTATCTCATCGCCTTTGCAGTCCCACAGACCCCCATAACTAAACAAGAGCTTGCTGTCTGCAGACGCTTCACATACACAAGTCAAAACAACGTCTCTATGGGGGGAAAAAAGGCTGGAATCCCAATATTTTGCACCAGAGTTGTTGTTCCGTTTAAAATGAAGGATATTAATCTTGGATATGAAATCCATAAAACAGCTTTCTTTTATTAGTCTAGCAGCTTGAAACAGAGCCACTTCTGATTCAATTATAGTCTTTGCTATACTGCCCCCTTGTGGGTAGACATGAAAAACAATGTCTTGAAATGTGTTTTTTTTTAAAGCAGTCGTTCCAGAGTAATTTACGAACACAGTTCGGTGCATATTATATAATTTCTTTTTATAGTTTCCAGCTTAGAGGAATTAGAGATGAACACTGCTAGAAATGAACACTAAATATGCGTGTCGTCAGGACACAAAGCTGTATTAAATTGAATCCATTTTCTGGAGAAACTAACGAGACAGAATGCCACATTGTGAATGAAAAGACAAAAACTTTATTTGACATGGAAAACAAAAAAACAAACAAAACCAAAACATTTAAAAATTGTAGTTCTCTATAAAATTTAGCACACAAAATATAGCTTTTCTTTGATATTGTAGGTCAAATCTACCCTAATAATTCAATAACATATTATAAACCCTTCATAAGGGAAAGGATTATGTACAAACCACTGGCCTTGCAGGAAAAACAAGTACAATCCAGTATACTTACAATGAGTTAATATCTTTTCAATTTTTTAAATCGAGCTTTTACAGGTCAACACTCAAAATCAATGTAAACTAAATATGTTTTAACACAGTTTCCTTATTACAGATTCCTATGACAAAGATTTTACTCTAATAACTGACTGACCAAAGTTAAGGAAAAATATATTATTGCAAAGGAGCAGAAGAACTAATAGAAAAAAAAAGAAGATGAATATGAAAAGTCAAAAGGAACAAATGTGTACATACATATTCACTATCTTTACATTATCTAAGCATTTAACTGGACACAAAAAAGTCTGAGTATTGAGTGCACACATCATGCTGTCAAAAGAAATAACACAACGAGATGGCCTTTCCAAAAATTTCGCTCATTTAAATAACATTACAATTGTTATTCAATGCAGTGAATAAATGGTAACGTGCATGTGATGATAGTGTGTAGATATCCAACTCAATTCCTAGAAATGACAAGTTGTTTTAGCTGCTTATGTAAACAAGGTGAAATAAACCTACAATTATTTAAATGTTCATCAATAAACAAACAATTCATAAAGGTATGTATTAAAGACACGAAATTGAATGAAGGGAAACGCATCTATAAGGAGGGTAAAAAGAGGAAACATCCCTGAGTTATCTAGTTTTGGTTCAGAATGAAGTGCATTTGAGAATGTTTGACCTTTTCCCTTATACTGTAGCTAAAATGTGGTAGTAGAGTTTATGAACAATACAAAGATAAGACTATAACAATGCCGTTCATGATGCTAGAATTCTGTAAATGTGGATTTTTTAAAAAAAGTAGTAACAAACGACAATTAACCAAAAATATTATAGCAAAGAATGACTGACAAAATGTTTTTAGAACTGGTCATGATTCTGTAGCCTCCTGCAGTGAAAACGTACTTGTTGGTGACAGACGATGTTACTGTATTCCATACAACAAAAGACAACAACAACCAGGACTCTAAACTAGCCAAAAACAACTAAATTAAGTGAAGTCTGTAATCCCCAACTTTAAACAGTCAATTCTGAGATAAAAGAGGTGTCTTATGGGTATCGGTAGCCCTCTCTGTGAATTCTGTTAATGCAAAGTTACGTGTAAAATCGTAAAGAAACTACGTGTTTTTGGAGGAGTGCGCACACTGAATCTGAAACTTCATCATCTCTGATGTATAGAAAGTACCATCTACAATGAAGATATGGTTAAACCATGATCATCAAGCAACATTAACACTTGTTAATTTATCCAGAAAACAATCAGTAAAATAGATCATAGAAAACTCTAATGATGCTATTCTGCATAAAAAGAAACGGAGACAACACCACACCCTAACTCTTCTCTTCATCGACATCAATATCATCTTCTTCCTTTCCTTGCTCTCTGACCTCACAGCCACCGGAGTCACGTGACTCTTCTACTTCCTCAACATCCACTTCCTCTTCATTTCTCTCCTCATAGGAGGATTCCCCCTCATCTCTGTCATTCTCTTCTGAGCCTGGGAGAAAAATATGATCAATCATGATTGTTTAGAAATGAAATCAACTTGGGGGGAAATCCACTTTTTTTATTGCTTATCATGAAACACTTTATATTACATAATGTGTGATGATTGTGTAAAGGAAAAGCTCACCTCCAACTTGGTCATCACGTTCATCATCATCATCATCATCATCATCATCCTCCTGCTCCATGTTTTGGCTGTTCTGCTCTTCATCTTCGTCTGAATCTGAGATGATCACACACTCGTCTCCGTTATTGCTGCCCTTAGGTTTGGGAGCGCTGCTGGCATGGAAATTGGTTAAAGATAATTCAAGTTTAGGAAAACCTAAAAAGACATTTGGGAGAATCTGGAGGAGGAAATCAAATGTTTTATTCTGGCGATTACCTGCCATTCTCTCGTGGCTCCCACAGTGGAGTCAGGTAATACCTCAAAGGGTTTCTGTACAGATCTTCCTTCAGGATCTAGAGCCAAGGAGATGGAGTCAATGGGTTTATAAAACATCATCCTTACTGTGTGCATTTATTTAAGGATTTACTGTGTTATAGTGCTTTTTTTGTTCATGTATTTTCATTTCCTATACCTAACCTCATGAGAGATGTACCTGTGCTATGTCATCCCTTCCTGGGGTGCTGTGATCACTGAACCAATGGAAGAAGCTCTGGTAGACTCCCTGTGATGTTCGACGAGGTTCTCCACTCCCGACCAGATTCTGCCCTCTGTGCCACAAAATTGGGTTTGAGAAGGACACCGGAGACCCTGAGCAAAAAATAAGCACATGCAGATGATAATGCATGATTATCTTATACATGCATACACTCATGAAAAGAGAGGCGCTGTGATAGTGGTCAGCTCACCTCCCATTCCAAGATGAAGTTCTTTCACTATCATTTTGTTTTGAAAGAACGGATTTCGCCGGAAATGGAAGCAGATGCGGTATCCAAGTTTGTTGTTCTTGAAAGATTCAATCTGTTTAATGATAAGCATTTTAAAAATACAAATAATGAGCCGTTTTGAAAACAGGTTTAAGCCAAACAAGGGAAAAAAGGCAGGGAAATGTTTTACCTCTAAATTAGTCATGTAACTAAGAGCGTCTTCATCAGACTCGTCGATTTGCGCTGATAGATGTGGGTGATTCAGAAGCTGATTGGTTCCAAGTTAAGTGCACACTATGTAAATGAGGACATCAAACTTCTCGAAACCAGCATCATTTGGTTCAAACATTTTGATGCAAATGGAAAAACAACAAGTAAGGCATATACAGTCTACACATAAACATTGCTATACTAGTACCAAGTGTGATCTTTGGTGGAAATTCACCAGGCATGGTAAAGTGGACATCTAATAACATCAACTTGTGAATCTTTTGACCAATTAACTTCCTTGATTTTTTCAGTGACTTGTTTTTGAAAGATTTTTAAAAACATTTTATAGAGACTGCAGTAAAAATAAGCTTATTTTTACAAATATATGTACATACATATTGACAAAAATCTATATCTGTATCAGATAGTATATGGACAAAAGTAGGTACTGTTACTACTTATCAGACCATTAAAGATAGTAGTAAAAGTAGTTGACAGCGATAGGGCCCACAAAGGACGACCTCAGTGACTTCTGAAAGTCATTGAATAACTCGCACACTGTGTTAAAGGATACAGCAGTAACCCAGAAGCCTGGGATCGCTTGCGTGATGGCGCTGCGCTGGTCCAGGTGAGGGCGTCGCTGGCGGCTCACTTTCATCTCCAGACGTTGATGAAGACGCGCGCCTTTCTTCTCCAGAGCATCCAGACGCATCTGTACCTGCGCGAGCAGCGCGACGGACTGCCGCACCTCCGGGGCCATCTTCACCGACACTATGGCACACTCACCGTCCTCGTTATCCTCGTTCTCAGAGGCGACAGACGAACTGGCCGTGGAGGAAGAGCCAGGAAGGGAGTCGTCTTCTTCATCTTCCTCCTCCTCCTCCTCATCATCCACAAACGATGCCTGCTCTGGATCTTCTCTCTTCTCGCGGATCCGCAGGGATGAAGAGCTGTCCGCCGCGGCTGCCTCCGTCCTTCTCTCACTCTGAGAGCAACCTGGACGATTGGACTTGTACCTTGATTTCTCTCGGCTCGGTTTTTTGGACGAACAGGGCATTTCTTTACAGTCTTCGTCCCCGTCTCCGCCGGTCAGACTCGCGAGCGCCTCCGCTGCGGCGATGGCAGCGGAATCTGACGGCTGGCGCGCGCTCTCACCTCCCGCAGCCTGTCTCGTGCTCTCCTGTGCGGCTGCTTCATCCTGAATTACCACCTCCTTCTCTTCAGTTCCTTCAGGGAGCTCAGCTCCGGGTTTTGGCTCACCATTCCCAACTTTCTCGGGTTCTGCATCTTCATGAGACTCATTTCTTGGTTCCTCGTCACTTACTTTCGCCTGCTTGAGCAGCGTGGTCTCACACTCTCCACTCGGACTTGCGCTTCTTTTCATCTGGTTAATTTCGGACGGCTGGCTGCTGTCCGAGTTTGTACTCATTATACTAGCTAGTTCTAGATTTATCCGACGTATAAGATGGTTTTAAAACAGATTCTAAGTGATAACTGTTAACTGTGCGGGTCTCTCCCTCGTTCGCATTACAGCACTTCCAATATCCAATTCTGCGCAAATGTCAGCAGGCCTAGATAGCTTCCCAACGTGAATGAGGCTAGTTCATATTCTCGCTGACTCTCGCACATAAATTATTTCCGTTTGATTTTGACTCAGTATTCCCAACGTTCAGCTATTTCTCTTTTAAAAGTCACAATTCGTCTAAAATGTCCAGTTATGTAGTATTTGTTTACAGTTTGCCCTTCCGTTCGCCATTTATCTGAGGCTTTACATACGAGCGAGAAAACAATGCTCTGATTGGCTGAAATGCACCGCGCAAAAATCTCTCGACCAATCATAGACGTGGTATTGCAGTTGGTGACGAGCCATTTCATTGAGAACATCACTAACGCGTTGCAATTACGCATTAAAAGATTTCTTACTGAAACTGTTTTATATTATATTTTAGTTTTTTGAGAAGCAAAACTTGATTGTGTACAGCTCTGGAAAAAAGTCTAACAGTGCTGGATTACATTTCAGTTTGGATCAAATATTTTATTTTCAAGAATAATAATGTACAGCAGTCGTTTTACTGTAGCTTTCAACAATAAGTACCATATTAAATGTATTTACATACTTAACGTTGTCATTACTATCATTATTGGTGTACAAATGTTGACATTATAAGAGTTATATACTTGTGAATTTTTATTACATTTAAATGTGAGAAAGATAATGAAAATTTGCTGAACTTCCATTTCTTAACTTACAAGTTACATTTATATTGATTCTTAAAGAATTCGTTACACAAAAAAGAAAAAGAAAAAGGTCTGAAATAGACTGCCTGCTATACATTTAAAACCACCATGTCTGTAATTTATATCACATAGTGATTGAATGTTGTTGCAATCTCGTAATCAGTGTCCATTTGGGCCAGACATCTGGTAAGTTTCACCTTGTGGAGTCAGGGGAAACAGGTGAAAAGGTGACATCCAGGCCATATCCTGGTCCCTAGAGGAAAAGGTGCTGTAATTACAATCAATCTCTTATGATTCAGAACTAAACAGCATGCCTTTATTAGTCCATGAGGCTGAGGTGTCTCCCAGCTCCAACAATAAAGCCACTTTATTAGATCCATCCAAAGAGCCCAAGGTAGGGCTTTTTAATCTTTACTACTCAGCCATCTTTTTTTTTTTTACTTAGATTCATACAACTCTGTTTCTCCACATGATTTTTTGAGACTGGTGGGAGGACCTTGGGCGGTCTTGGGGCATTCAAATTGTCAAAGTTATATAAATATCTATAGCATTATATAAAGTTAAACTCATCAATCTGGTGCACTGTGAGTACAAAATTAAATGTTCCAACCCATGTTCAGTGTGCAAACTGAACAAAGAAAAAGATAAGTCAATGAATTGACTTGTACCTGAACTTTAAAGGGGACTCAGTTGTGATATAGTGGCCCAGTCTACATTACATTCACACTTGTTTTAGGAAGCCAAACAATTAGAATATAAAATATAATAATAATAATAATAATAATAATAATAATATATTATTATTATACCTATGACAGAATACCATATTGTGAAAAAAATGCACTGTAAAATAAATGAAAATACTAAAATACTTATATTAAAATACTTTTGACCTAATTTCCTGAGCTTTCATTTTGATGGAAAACTGCAGTTTGGCTTTTATTTTGGTGGATAACTGCAACCAGTTTCTCTGAAAACAGGTTTACAAACACATCTCATTACAAATCTAGTGAAATGTTGTAAACATCTACCCATAAAATTGTTGGAAATTATGCAAATGTGAAAAAGCACAATTGGTGCCCGTTGCATTCCCAAATGCACACTAAACTCCCATGCAGAATGGAGTTTACTGCATTTATTCACTGTGAACAGAGTCGTTCTGAGACACAGAGGTGGACAGTAACAAAGTACATTTACTTGAGTACTGTACTTAAGCAAACTTTTTGAGTATTATTTTTTCTAGAAACTTTTTACTTTAACTTCACTACATTTGAAAGACAAATATCGTACTTTTTACTCCACTACAATTCTGTCAAGGTCCTTGAGTAGAAAGTAACATCAGTCAGTGGATGATTTTGGTTGCAGGGGTTGCATTTTGGTTGGAAATGAAAGTCGGGTTGACGTCAGAACCCTGCATCTGATTGACATCAGAACCCGACGTCAGATTGACGTTGGATATTGATTGAAAATAAAAGTCGGGTTGACCCGACTGATGTTGGTTTCTGACGTCAACCCTATTTTCATTTTCAACCACAATACAACGTCTGTCCAACGTTGGAGATCAACGTCAATCTGACATTGGATTCTGACATAAACCTGATTTTCATTTTCAATGTTGGGTTTGGTTTTCTAAATGCGAATTTTGTCACTTTTTTGGAGCACACTAGCTTATAGATAACAGTAAGGCTAACATATTCATACAAAAAGCCAAACAACTTTAAATAGGGCAATATTTGAGGGAACATCCATTTGGGTGTCCGAAACCATTGTGGACGTTATTGAGTGCGCTTATTCAATCTCACATTCAATCCCACTACTGGAACTGTGTTCTAGAAATAAATTTGATATTGATATGAGGGTAGGTATGCAGGCATAGATTCAGAGGCATATGGTACTGTAAGTATTACATACAACAATGCAACAATAATAAAACAATGCATTGACATTTACTTTTTACTTCTGATACTTAAGTACTTTTAAAAACGAGTACTTCTGTACTTTTACTTGTAAAAATAGGTCTTTACAACTTTTACTTGTAACGGAGTAATATTTCACCAGTAGTATCTATACTTTCACTCAAGTAAGGAAGTTGTGTACTTTGTCCACCTCTGCTGAGACGCGGAAAACGAGAGGCTGCTCACTGGAGAGCAATGTGTGGAGTGTGAAGTCCAGCTCCCCCTCTCTGGATGCAATTTGGGTATAATGGGTGGAGCTTGAAGATAGAAGAGCCAACCACACCCTAACTTTATCCCTCCGCCCCTTAGATCCACAGAGGTTGAGCTAGACTCGGTCAAGGTCAACTCATTTGGCTCTACAGTGAGCACCACTTGCGGAAAACACCAGATCACGAGCTGACCACGTGAATAGAGTGCGCGCTTTGCTTTAAAAGCGCAACAGACTTAAGTCACAGCCTTTTGTGATTTTTTCCATATTGGAAATCCATATTGGATTTGGATTTATCCATATTGTGCCTTTGATTTTAGATCGTTTGACAGATACTTTGCTTTAGCAATGGCGCAAAACAACATTAAAGACCTTTTATGTTATGAGAAGTTTATACATATTTTTTGGTTCATAATGAATGGGCCGCCACAGTCTAGTTAATAAACGGGTAAACACTGCAACGATCCACAAATAGTAAAAAACTTAAATTATACTGTCATCCTTACAGAGCAGCAAGTACAGTTTACCTGTGTAACTTTTGTCCTTTTCTCCTGAGAAATTCCTCTTCATCTACAGTCCAAACAGAACCTTTCCTTCCTTCAACGCGCACAAAGCACTTATGAAGACTGAGGTTATGCCGAACAGCATTCTACACACACAAAGCAATAAAAGAATGACTTATTCTGCGATTTCACAGCCAGGTCATCACTTTGTCATTGATGTGCAAGTTGTGAAAGTTTTCTGGTATGTAAACGAGAGGATGTGGCTTTCAGGATTGGCTTGTTTGTGGGCGGTGAGTCATGGAATGACAAATACTGTATCTCATACCTTCCATGTGGCGGTGTTGTGACGGAAGTAGAAGAACATGCGGGTAAACCAGTGATAGATTTCATTTAGAGTAAGCTGCTTCTCTGGGGACTCCAGGATTGCCTGGCATAGAAGACATCTTTAATGTGACTGACAGGAAATTAAAAGGTAATATAGGCCTACAGGGTATTTAATTCAGCAGTGCTTACCCATCGTATCATAGAGGCGTAGGTGAATGGTGGCCTCATGTTTGTTAACTTATAATACTCAAAACTGGGGATAATCCCTGTGGACAGAAAAAGAAAAACATCATTTGGTGTTGTGTTGTGTGTGGATAATGTTTTAAATTGAATATACACGTTCAGTTTCTGAATCAGTGTTTGAAAATATGTATAGAACAACAGTGCGTTTGGCTGCTGAATGACCTGGTATAACTTGTGAGGTAGAGATCTGCCAGTATCCTTGTGTTAACGCATCAGCTGCCACTCTCTCACTGTCATAGAGACCATTTGTGTTCTGACATGTTGCAGGTTCCAGGAGTCCTGACAGATGTCCCGGCTTCTCCACACCGTTACCACCCTGAGATCAGAAGGATAAAATTACATCAATACATAATTTTGGGCATAAAACATCTGGCCTTCATCAGGCCCTAAAATTAGGTTAAAAAAAAAAACTCAAATGACAAACAGAACATAGACAGACCCTGCTGTCATTATGGCACAATTCGATTAATAGCATAAGTTTACGTGCCGCTCACACATGGTTTTGGCTTGGCTTTTCGAACGCTCCCTTTTTCAGTTTTGTAGCTCAGTGGTTCCTAACCCCAGTCCTGGAATGTCCCCAGCACTGCACATAATGATGTCTTCCTAATCAAACTCACTCTTCCTTATTCAACTCATAAAGACTCCAAGACCTCAAATGGCTGATAAGACAGACATACAAAATGTGCAGTATTGGGGGTACTCCAGGACCACCACTGTAGATTGGCTGAGGATCATTGTTGTCTGGTGTGACCCAATTTCAGCTCAGATTTAGCTGGCAGACAGATGGCCTTGCATTTGTCTCAAGAATACACTGGTGTGAAGAAAAATCCATAAACCAGTTACAAATCCAGATATTCCTTCATCAGCACGCTTGATGGTTATCTGGTAGAAAACATTAGTGGGGACAATATTTGGTCCATACTTTCCAGACCTACCATTTTTGCCTGGCTTCCTTTCTATAGCATTATATTAGTTCAATCTTTAACATAGGTCTGTAGATCAACTGATTAAGCTTTTCTCAGAGCAATACATATCCTTACCGTAGTAAGTGACACAGCACATCTTAAAATGTATTAACAATCTGTAACTTTACCCAGGCAGATTCTGAGCTTTGTGAGCAGATTATTTTTCCATTTTTTCTTTATAGAGAATGAACCACTCCCTGATAATCGTTTATCAAGTGTATGTAATTACTAGCACCTGGCTGCTAATTAACGTCTCAACAAGCAATGGTATACCTATTTTTTAGTCATCTGGCTTGGTTAATAGTTTTGTTATTGTGTGTAAATATATATATATATATATATAGTTATATTGTTACTCGCAATGCAAACAGCTATATGATATATTTTAAATATAATTTAACACAAGAGCGCTTACCTCAGAGGTAGATTTGACATCAAACAGGTGTAGCTGCATGGCCTGCAGTTTCTGTCTCTCTGCTGTCAACTAACAGTAACATTTACAAAGTAAATATAACACAGTGTCATAAGCAAGCATTCATTTATCATCCAGTTAATCTTATAACCTCCTGACCACCATGTTCTTTATTTTCACTCTGCATTTATGTACCATTAGCCCCTGTGATACATAATAAATGGGTTCTGTGTTTCCCACGTAAGCTGGTTAAATGTAGAACAGGCCGTTTTCAGTATGTTGATCATGTTTTTGAGTACTGGGGTTATATACCTGATTCTCCATGTATTGTACTTTGTCTTTCTGCACCCTCAGCTGGGTTATACTTCTGTCCCCAGGAGCATGGTCAGTAGAAAGGTGTCTAGATTATGAAAAACACATAAAGATGTACAGATATCGGGTATTGTTGGAATTATTTATTAAATTATAAAGTTAATTTAAATTGTTTTGTCTCACCTTAAGAAATGTCCATATTCTTTGAACACTTCCCTGCTCTTTGAGCACCCCGGCCATCTGCATTGTCCTTTAATACACAGAAAACTGCCTGGAACACTGAATGGATGCCTAGAGATAGAGCTTAGTTTAGCACAAAACTGAGACCATGTGGACATTATGTATTTTTATTTTCTTGTTTGTGTGTTTGTTTACTCAAACCAGATACTCACTTCCCAGAATTTTCTGGGCTTCCAGGCTGAGGACTTGACACAGAGGCACTGAGTCTGTTTTCAGATTGGCTGGTGTAAAGTGGGCCCGGGTCTGACAGGTTGCTGTCAGGTTCTGTCTTACACACAGTGTCCAAAGCCCAGTCATGAACACCACATCCTGTGGAGCATTATGAAAAGTTTAGTTTTAGAGAAAAATGATTTTATATTTTTCAGTTTTGATAGAGTCTACAGTACCAGTACCTTGTGGGAAAGGCTGGTTTCCTTTGCGTAATACTGATGGTCTGTGCTGTCTAAAACACTTGCTTGTATTTTCACTGGCACTCTAGATAAAGACAACAGAAACTCATCATGCATAATTTTTATACTACCCAATGCTACATGTTTCAGTTTTTAAAATGCAATTCTAATCAATTCCTTTTTAAGGTACAGTAAGCGATTTCTAAGAAAAGCTGTTCAAAGTGGATCATACCGAGCTCCACAACACACTTGTAGCCAATCAGCAATAGGGGTCGTGTCCACTCATGATGGGGGAGGAGAGAGAGTGAGCAAGAGGGAGATTTGAAGAAAGACTGTAGAAAGAGCAATGGCTGATAGTCATTACAAATGAGTAAAGGTCAGAGGAAATCATTGGAAAAAGAAGGGTTATGAGCTTCAGGACCCGCGTTAATATTAAAAAAGCTTTCCAGTGCCAAAGAAGTGACCCAAGTGGAAAGACCTGAAAACTTGACGCAGAGGTTGCGTTGTTTCTGCTCCATACTGTACGTGAGTAATATTGGTTTTGCTATGTTTCACAGAACCAAAAGATGCTGATGTTGTAATGTTAGCTTTAGTAACAGGACAGTTTAGTGTCATTGTTTGTCTGGAGCTAGTGTTCTGTCGGCGACTAACAACAAACTCTTGCTTATATATACTCTTGTGTACTATTTGTTCATTTTTTTGTTCTTCCTTGTTGTTCGTCATCTTCACTTAATTTTTTCAGCTATTCTTCAGCTATGATAATGAGACATCTACTCTTGCATTGCATGTTCGTGCATTTTGGTGGGCGGAGCAATGACAGGTGGGGTGTGTTTGTTTGGTGTTTCTCAGAAATTGCTTACTGCACCTTTAATCCTTTAGTTTTTGGGAAAGGTGTTGCTATGGAAGTGAAACCTTTTATGATTGGACTGTACCTGCTGTTGTAGAGTGGAATTTTGAATGTGAGATGAGCTAGCACCTCTGAGATCACTCTCCATAGCAACAGATACCTTTGAAATCACAATCACAAAAAGATACAATTTTAAAGTTTGCAGAATGCATTTTTAAATTTATACAGGCATTTTTGTGTTATAGCACTTGTATACATTCTTCAGTATGATGTTACTTGAGCTGTGTTTTTTAGTGGAAGAACTTAAATTAACATTATTAATATTCCTTTAATTTCTAAATATAAATATGGCAGTTTCCAGTCTGTTACCTTGGTAGCCATGAGTTTAGCTGAGCTAAGAGGTGATCTGCTTCCTCTGGGCTTCATTTGTATGCTGGAAAATGTGGGATAGTCTTCCTCTTGGTACTGATGTTGGTGAATGCTTCGGTTTTCTTCACCTCTGTATGTTCCAGGACCATTTTGAAGCATTCCTATATAGAAATAAATAGGAAGTTATACTTAACTGTAAGAGCTTACAGTTCATTAACTTTAACGTACTACCAAGGACTGAAAGTGAAATTAATCAGCCCTCCAAGTACTAGCGCAAAGTATTTCCTGTGCAAATACATTTACCTTTTGCTTTGTTTCCAAATATAGTATAACTAAACCCATTTGAATTCAAAACTGCTAAATGAAATGGAGGTTGTTTTTCTTTCTCTTGTTTCACCAAGAGGTCAGGAAAAGCAGTGGTGGGCCCTTCGTATTTTAAAGGGGTGACATGATAATTTAAATTTGCCTTGCTTTTTGACATATAAGAGGTCTTTGTACCATTAAAACATTAATATATTAAAATGTCCTCCTCATTTTAAACAAAGCATTTATTTAACCAAGCTCCAAAAACATCTCCTTTGGATATTGTGAAATTTGTGTATTTCACAGGCAAATACATTTGCATATGACTGCCTCCAGAGCAAGACATCGACGAATAGTTATACACCAGCGCACCATAGCTCACTGGCATTCAGTTGCTTAACGGATGACATTTGCCTTCACCGGATGTGAGGGTCACGTCGCATCAAGCAGTTAGAACCCATTATAATCACTGACGCTGTCTACACTGGAGACAGTATACAGATGTGAGTTCAGTTTCTGACATACTTCACGCACTGGAATCTGTCGACAACAGGACAAATGGAAAAGTGAAAGAACATTCGCTTTGACGTGTCCAGTTTAAATAGCCCATTTGCATCTCTGTACAGACTTCAGAAGGATCCCAGCATCAGAAACAAGTGGATGGTTTGTTGTAATGACGTCCCGGATCACGTCGGAGGATTATATGTTTGTTCGGTGTACAAGTGTTTGGCTACTAAATATTAAAGGACTATATGAGAATCCAACCTGGACCATTTATCTGATTCACCCTCAATGTGTAATACTTCTATATGTGTTTAGATGTAATGCGATAACTTCTGTTGGATGCTTAATTGTGTAAAAGTATGGAATTATCAGTGTTAAAGCAAGAATCTTGCACATGTAACTTCTGAGAAAGAAAGAAAAAATCTTCATCTTTGGATTTTAGAGCACCATTGTCATTGCGGTTTTCTGAACTTGTTTAAGAAGTCGTGTGGATGGTGTTGCTTATTTCTCTGACATTTGACATTAACCACATCAAGTATGATAAATGTCAAATTTTTTCACCTGGGGGGTTTTTCAAGTAAGCAACTTGGTTTGATAAGAAGGAGATACAGATGTAGGAAATCAGAGAAGAGCCTTATTTTGGTGCTGAATAGTAACGAATGTTTTCAAATATGCTTTTTTCCTCCCTAAAAAATAAAAATTACAGCACATTTCTAAAAGTAGCAATGTTATTGAATTACCCTTTTTTTTCTGCACTTCTCAGAACTTTGTATCTTTCTTCATCAATTATTAGATGTTCAGTTTATATTGGCTACATGCAAGGGTGCAACTTTCCAGTCATTTGCAATGTTGTGTCATTGTGCCATGTACATTGATACAAATTTGTTCAGCCAAAAGTTGATATTGATGAGGATTACTCAAGGCATTGAAACTCATTATTCATCTCTCAGTCTGAATATAGCCTTCTCTCAGTTCCATTCACCAAGATAAACTCCCTCAAGATATGAGAATAGTCTGGACTGACAGCAAGGTTCATTTATGCCACTATAGAAACTTTAGTATTCAGTAAAATAAGTTTTAGTTTCCATGTTATTTTGTGGAATTCATAGTCGTAATGATAATCATGGAATTAAACCTGAAATCTAATTAAAAAAAAAATATTACAGATATGGAACAGAGAGCAGGCCTAAATTCTCTCCATTTCATTCTGACTCACTTTTTTTCCACTGTATACCCACTCACTTGTTATAGCGTGGAGCTTTTCTCTTAACCCACATGAATCAAAGACCAATACATTTGGGGCATGTACTATACTGTACATTCAAGAAACAAACAAATGATAGAGTTGAATACTTGGGCACCATGCTCCACCCAGTTCCACCATCTTGGCTTATTGTTTTTGTAGGTAAGAATGAATTGAGGTTAAAGTGGCATCTATTCCATGATCTGTGGCACTTGGTGAAGATATGCAAGTTAAAGCATTAAAAAGTGTTAGATTTAAAAGGGGTTTAGATTTCCATGCTTTTGAAAAATGACTAACCAGCATCAATATGAATGTCTCCACATGAGTGTATTTTATAGGAATGCATATACAGCAATTTATCATTTCTTAGTTTACTTAGTAGACAAAATAGTTTGGAATAAGTATCTGCCATTTATTTGTTATTGGCCATAACAGGAAAATAATCATTGTCTTATCATATGCATCAGAATTTTACAGTGCATCTATAGTTGCACATTTGAACATATTTCCAACATAAAATTTGGTTATCCAGTAACTATCATACAATTATTTTATTATCCTAACTAGCTAATGCTATCACTCTTAAAAATAAAAGTTCAAGTCAAGAAAGATTATTTAACTTGATGTAAAAAGCAGAACCTTTTCAATTTCCTTGAAGAACTGTTTGTTCTCTAGCTGTTTCTAAGACCATGATGCACTGATGCATTAAATATCCCAGAAATCAAAATACTGATCTGTAGAACTTTTTGATAAGAAGTAGAAGGTTCCACAAAGAATACTTTTAAGAACAACAACGTGATTTCTTGGTTATAAACTAAATAAAAACTCTTCTAAATGAAGAGGTGGCCCTTTAAAAGACAAAAACATCAAAGTTATTTTGTGTTAAAAAAAAGAAGGTTGCACCTACTCATTTCTCCTCATGTAGAGCTCTCAAAACTTTTTAGAGTTTTGTAACTTACCCTTTATATCTGTTGGCTGGGTGATCCTCCTATGATTTCATTTGCAGTAGTTTAGCTAACACAAAAGGATGTTTTACCTCCCACACCTTCTTTGTAGCGTTTTCCTATAGCGTTTTCGTTCTCCTCAGCAAATGTCGGTAGTGCCTCTGAACAGGAAAAAAAAAAAAAAAAACACTGAGTTTGTAAGATCCACAGACCTCAACTGCATCTGCACTTTAGGAAAGGAAAGCACACCATTTGGTTGCGTGTCTCTTTTTCCTAGCTGTTTTAGTCTGTCAGGTTCAACAAAAAACTACAGCGTAATGCAGTGTTGTCAGTAAACAGTATGTAAATTGTCACATCACCTTGATTTTCAATGCTATTTTATGTGTAACATGAATAACAATTAATTCAGTGGTTGGTTTGAGAAGTGCGTGATTATTTTAACCAATCAGAAGGCAAAATAATCTAGCTTTGAAACATCTAATGATTATTAAAACACTTGTCATTCAAACTGCAGATTTTGAGCGTTAAAAATTGACCAAAATGTATCTAAATTTGATGATGTAATGATGTGAGCTTTTCAATAATCATAATCTAAATAGATTTTGAAAACAGTTTTGAAAAAACATATACATATATATATATATATATATATATATATATATATGTATGTATATATGTATGTATGTATGTGTATATATATATATATATATATATATATATATATATATATTAATTCATATTTATTCCAGAAAACAAACAAGTAGCTAATTAATACAACAAGGTTAAAAGAAGGAAAGTAAAAAAGAACTCACCTGTTGGTGCGAGTGTTGGATAGATGTGAGTGAGAGAGCAATTATTAGGGTGAATGCTCTGGAAATGTTCGTGTCTCCCCTTTTATAATGTTTAGCATGACATTTAGTGGAAATTAGACAACAGACTGTTTCCTCACTGGGTGTTGGTGTATGTGTGTGTGTGTGTGTGTGTGTGTGTGTGTGTGTGTGTGTGTGTGTGTGTGCGCGTGTGTGTTCATATTGTATAGATGTGTGCATTTACAGGGTGAGTTGTTACTGCTAGTCAGACTGTCTCCACAAGATTTGTTTTTAATTCACTTTGCACTTTTTTGCACTATGCAATCCAGAATTCTTTTTATTTAATTTTTTTATAGACTTCTGTAGTCTGTGCTGAATTCTTTGCCCACCTTCTGAAGTTCTTCAGAAATTATTTGGCATTTGTTGTTTCTGTTTCTTATTTTAGAAATTCTTTATTGCATCATTTTTTCCCCCTGAGTGTTTACTGAGGGGTTGTAAATGTTTCATAGATAGTTCATTATTAAGGGTCACATACTGTATGTGTATTGGTAAGAATTATTCCTCTGGTGTGGAGGAGCCAAAGCCCAAATTAATCTCAAACATCTCTTGGTCCATTTAACCACATGACAGAAAAAGATTCTGCCAATTTCATTTTGACAGATATCTGTCTTTCACCTCATTCATACTGTTTAATCTGGAAACATCCTACTTATCTTCTAAGCTAACTTATCTTCATCGATCAGATGTTTCAGGTCACATTTGAAGTAATAAATAAAATAAAATAAAAATAAAATAATAATTGTGCCCTGTGCTTAAAATAAGGGATATTGTGCCACTTTCAAATCAAAACCTGGTGAAGTCCATTCCGGAAGACCGGAAAATGAGATTGCAAAGAAAATAACCCATTACGTGTTTGGAAAGTCCGTTTGCAGGGTGTGTGACGTTGTATTCGGGCTCTGGGGGGAGACTGAACATATGAACATGTACATAGCATGTGTGTCGATTAGAATAACGCAGGAAAAAACATCCTCATCCTGTGGTTGAAAAAGGTTATTTGAGTGTTTTTGAACAAATTGTTCTTCAATAATGGCACTCCCAAGTACCATATATAGACGTGCAAGACTTTTTTTTACAGTCTTTTATAATACAAGTACATAACTATATACAATTTAAAAATATTTTTGAAGATGAAAACAGAGTAGATTGTATCTCAGCAACAGGCACATTCATATTAAAAACAAATGCTATTTAGGGTCCTAATTATATGTCTAAAAAGCTAAAAAGAATTTTGTATAATATAAAATACATATATTTACATTGTTAATAAACTTTCATAAATAAACATTTGATAACTGGTCATTCTTTTGGATAAAGTTTCATGTTCAGGAATTCAAACCATTTATCTTAATATTTTAAACTTTAAACTTTTAAAGCTACTATAAATTATTCATTTCATTGGACTGTGTAAGGGACCAATGCAGAATGATTATGAAAAGACTATTATAACATTTATACACTGAAAAACAGTTATTGTGTCCATAAACTTTGAAAGTCTTTATCTTCTATGATTGCACCTCTTTCTGCTCTTCTACATTAATTTACACCTTTAAAAGAAAAAAAAACTTTTTCTGCTTGCTGAATTAAACACCATGTGATGTTATATAAGCCCTGTCGAGACAAATAATGAAACAAAACATTCAACCACTTCCAGGTTGGATGTTTTGCATTATTATTTAACTCTATGTGGCTTATACAACATCACATGGTGTTATGTTCTACCATATTCTAAGTCTTCACTCAAGTTTTGTGTCAGCAAAGGAATATAAAACATTTGGTGGGCAAAGAACCAACTGGTTAGCAATATAAAAAAGAATCACGATTAAAGAAAGGGGTCATATGTTTGAGGTGTCTTTAAGCAGGTGTAATCTTAACACAGGGTTAGTCGTAAAAGCACAAGTCACTGGAGTACATACCCACTCTGTTCCTGATGTCACTCAAGTGTTTCGAGACATAAAGCTGTAAGTGATTTTTGAACCAAGTCTGCATAATTGTTTATTTATTTTATTTTTTCATTTTAATCATAGAACTTGTGTTTGTAGGGAAATATGGGGATGCATTTAAATCATGATTGTTTCTTATCCTCGTTCAACAACAATACCTGACAGGAGTGGGGAGAGTTGTAACAAAACCAATCTCCATGGAAGACTTTTTCCCTATTTTCTTGATTTTTCAGCATGCCTAGACAGTAGAAAAAAGGAAGATGTTTCAGAATACAATTTGAAAAAAGCTGTTAGCAAAGTCAACATGCAGGACAAAGAATCTCTTTTTAAGACAGCTAATGTAAGTTTTACAGCAGCAGAAAAGCAGACAGTGTCAGGTGGTCTTGACTATTTGAGTTATTTGATGCAGGCAGCAGACATGTGCTATGGAGTTATTTTAAAATATAGTAGATAGATAGGTAACATACAACTTCAGTATTAAAACTGTTACGAGGCAAACTGTATAATGCTTGTTCAATTTTTGCTGTTGTTCTTTTCTGCCTTTCTGCAAATTACCCCAACTAGTAATTAGGTTGCAACAACGCAATTCTTTTTATTCAACATCTATTCTTGAAGTCTGCTTTATAATCTTAAGGTTTTATATTCTTTATAATCATGACTGATATTTGTAGCTGACAAGCAGATATCTTGTTTTAAAATATAAGAGTTCAAGGACAAAATCTTATTCATGGTTAGACGAAAAGGGTTTTACGATCATCCTCGGTCTCCCTTTATACACAGCAAGCCAAAGTTCTAATGCTGAACCTGTTGCACACATATTGATTTCACTATGTTAAGCAAGACTGATTGCTCCATCTAGGGGTTAAAATAGCTTACCAATCAATATCTTTAAACAGTAATGGTCCGTAATCGAATATGCCAGCTATTCTTTGTCACCATTGGATTTCATTAGCTAAGTGATTATCCTATATTGTTTTTATGGAGAAGTTGCATGTCTGTATATAATCTGTGCAATCAATGACAGATAGGCAAGCTGATGGACTTTTATGCTTTAATTTTTATTTTTTATAAATGAGGAATCAAAACTGCTTTTTTAACCATCATAACTGCTTTTCTTGATTCACTTTTGTTATCACTTCACATATTTCATAACCAAAAACTGTATTACTTCTGCTCTTACGATTCAAACCAAACAATTAGTTGCAGTTGTAGTGATTAGGAAAGTGCTGTGGTGTTTGCCTTTTTGATTATTTGAATAATATTACAGGGGCCTGTTTCTCAAGGTGGCATTTAACCTCATTTAACCCTATCATGGATAAGAGTATGTGTGAGTCTTCCGAAACTATTTAAAGCTGCATAACATGCTGAAAGGCCATAACTGGTTGTTTAAATACAGCTCAACTTTAACTCTCAAAGGTCACAGATAAAGCACTTTTTAAAATGTATAAAAAAATGTTTTTATAAAAGAAAGTGTACTAAAAGAAATTGCTTCGGGTTTACATATTCTTGACAGTGACACAAAGCAATGTAGTATTTACTGTATTCTTTGCCGAAAACGTGTTTAAATGACCTGAAAACAATAGAATGGTTAAAGGGTTCACCCAATGGTTAAAGACAGTTCACCCAAAAATGAAAAGTTTGACATCATTTACTCAGCCTCATTTTGTTCAAAACCTGTATGAGTTGAATAATTGTAATTGTTAATATATTTCATATGATACAATAATGATGATGATAATAAAAAATTATTATAATCATCCATTTTATTCATCAATTTTGCTGTAGATTATAATGATGACAATGAACTTAAAGGGATAGTTCACCCTCAAGTTGTTCCAAATATTTATGAGTTTATTTCTCCTGAGAACATAAAAGAACATATTTTGAAGAATGTTGGTAACCACCAAACAGTTTTATTTTATTTTATTCTTTATTTGACAGGGACAATGGACAGTAAAAAAACTGCCCCAGAATTAACTACAAAGCTAAATTACATCTGCTGTCCCTGGGCAGGAGAGTACCAAATCACATTACATGCCAAATGATCAAAAGATCATCACATACGATAAAATCCCCCCACAAATGAAAAATATATACGACGTATGATCCATCACATAACAATAAAAACTACAATCCAAATAATCCCACAATAAAACCATTAAATGATCACAAACCTGACTCCTCTTTAACCACATTTTCAAATGTAACTTAAACTGTGCAAAATTAGGACACTGTCTAATATTAATTGGTAAATTATTCCAGTTATTAACTGCTCTTACAGAAAGTCACTGCAGTCACCTCTTGACGAAGCTCTTGTTTGTCTTATATTTTCTGTATGCGAAGAAACAAATGCTTTTAAGGGTGAGGGTGCAAGATTATTAACAATTTTGTACGTTAAAAAACAATTGTAAAACAAAATTAAATTGTCAAAAGTAAAAATAAAAAAGTGCTTTTGAATAATAAAACAATGATGTTATCTATTAGGTTTCTTGTCAAATACTTTTAAAGCACGTTTATATAAGGTATATAAAGGTCTAAGAGTATTTTCCTGCTTGTGACCATGAAGTAATACAATAAGAAAAGTGAGGGGAAGAAAATCAAAAAATGCAAAAAATTCTTGCAGCTTTCATTGTATAAATGTAAAATCTCTAGGTTGAGGTGTCACTGCACAGACTATTTTTTTAATATGCTTTTCAAATGTTAAATGAGTGTCTAAGATAACTCCAAGATATTTAAATTCTGGCACAATTTGTAATTTTTCACTATTAACTAATATAACTGGTAGGATATCCTCCTTCTTTTTAATTTTAAAATACATATGCAGTTTTCTGAACATTTAATGTTAAACAACACTGCATGGGTAAGCCAGTCCATTGACAGTATTTTTTTCATTCTATGGAAGTCAATGTGGTCCATGACCGACTGTTTGGTTACCCACATTCTTCAAAATATCTTCTTTTGTGTTCACCAGAAAGAAAGAAAAACTCATACAGGTTTGGAGCATTTTTGGGTGAACTAGGCTATGCCTTTAAGTTCATTGTTATCATTATAATCAACAACAAAATTGATAGGCTAAATAAAATGGATGATTATGATAATGTATTATTATTATCATCATTATTGTTATCATATTAATTATAATAACAATAAAAAAATGTATACATTTTAATATTAATAATAATTATTAGACAACAGATCGATTATTATGATTATTATTTTTATTTGTTTGCATGTAGTATTATAGGGGTAACTTATTTATGCTCACAACAAACTGCAAGCAAGCAAACAAATGAGCGTGTCTATAAACTTTAAAACAGAAGTTGGGGGCGTGTGCGGTTTGGAGCGACCAACAAGAGATGAGGGGAGGGATAAACAACAGAGCCCATCTTCCTCCTGACCTCTGGGGAACGATGGACGTGCCGCTTCCTTCTAAATTTAGACACTCATTCGTGTCGGTGCACTATGCGCTTCAAACTGTTGTTCTCGTTTGTGTCAATAGTTTAGGCCTAGTTCGGTCGAAACGAGGTGACAGACCCTCGCGGGTCTCCGTTGACACAATGAACGACAGCTCGATCTGACGAACGCGCACCATCGCAGTAACGGCACCTTTCATGTTTACGTGGCTCAGAAACAGACGTAATGGCGCAGGGGAATAATGGTAATTTTCTTACTATCCCCTCACAAGAGGGTCTTTTCAAGACGGTGAGAGTCGAGCGTTCCGAAGACAACAGTAACGATGAAGAGGAGGAAGAAACAGAGGAAGACGTCCGGCTAATACCGAGGTCTTCTCCTGTTCCCAGAAAGCGAGGCTCCTCGATTGCCGATGAAACCGCCGAGTACATGCGAATTCGCCTGGCGTTGCCGGACAGAAGAGTGTCGTTTGCTGACAGTACTGGAGCCGAGCTGTTTGATGTCAGAACGTTTGTTCCGTTTGATTCAGATGAGGAGGACGATTCAAGATGGGAGGAAGAGGAAGCGCGGTACCAAAAAGCCTACCGCGAGCCCACTTACAGAGTGTGGCCAGAGTTCCAGGCACTCGCCGGAACGGAGCTCTTGCTCGCTGTCCACACCAACAAGCTGGAAGTGGAGAGCGTGACATCTGTGCCAGATGAGCCTTTGTCCTTCGAGGTGATTATTCGTGTGCTCAACGTTTCTTTTCACAAATCGGTCTATGTCCGTTCCACGATGGACGGTTGGATCAATCACTTTGATTACCCAGCCGAGTATGTCGAGGGCTCCAACGACAGAGAAACGGACAAGTTCTCCGTGAAGTTGTCTTTCGCTTCACCGTACCTGTTCAACGGAGCTCGTATTGATTTTGTTGTACGTTATGAGACGTCAGATGGAGAGTTTTGGGCGAACAACTCTGGCAGGAATTATTCGGTAACTCTCCTACAGTCATATGAAGACGAAACAGCCCAGACCACCACAGAGGAGAAAACTGAGCTGAGAGGAATCCTGAAACCTCCCAGGTACCGGTAAGTGGGCGTCAATCGACTTGTGTGACAGAGGTAACGTTAAAACCCTGTTGTTAAATCTCTGTCTAGCCAGCTGTCAGGATTATTCCTTCTAACACCAAGAAGGAATAATTCCTTATCCGCGAAATTTACCTTTCAAACAAAACATAAAATACAATTATTCCGCAAAAAAATTTGTCTGTCAACGGAAAGTGCGCAACAGTCGGTTCCGGAAGAAAAAACTTGTAGACCTTTAAAGACAGCTCTACTGTGAGCTACGAGGTTGTTAATCGATAGTATTTGCTTCTGTTGAAGCCACCAGTCAGCATTATTTCGACTTTGTTTTAATTTTGTTTAACAGCAGAATTTGTGGTGAAAAACTACATTACCCATGTTGTACAGAAAATTCTAGTAATCAGAGTTGATTGATACAAGAAAAACGCGCCAAAAGATGTCGTTAGCTCCGCCCACTCCCATAAAGCACCGCAAATTACGTTTACGTAATGAGCCAATCTCCTTACACACTCAAAATACTTAAATATTCGGATATATGCATATTTAAGGGGGTGAGTACTGTTGTACTCTATAGAGTGGTGCAGGTATGACATCAGAACCCAGAATACTCTGGTTCCTTCGAGATTGAGGTTGTTTTAATATAGGGTTTTTCAATTTATCAGTAAAATAAAGCCTGTGGTAAACATAACTTGGCAATTCTTTGGCGTTTTGTTCTACAACTTAAATAACACACACCCATACCAAAAACGCAAATTGTATGCATTTTGTTAATTTTTGAAAATATATGTTTCTAATAAATAACTAGATACGACAGTTTGGGGTGTAAGTGTGTGCAGTTTACAAAGGAAACAAGCGGTGAATTAGTCTTCTGGATTCGTCATCCCTGCACCACTCTATAGACCTTATGTAGCCCCGCCCCTTTTCAGCCCTGGTTTGTATTTCCACAGCATGAAGGTAAGATCTTATAGATTTATGAATGAACCTCTCATTTTAAACCGGTCTACTGACAATTGTTATGACATCTGTTTCAGACATTACAATGCCCATGATAACTTTTGTTAACTCTACAATAAGTAAATCCACTTCACAATCACTAGCTTATTATTCTTCGACAGTGATGCCAGAGACACATACAGAGCTACCGCAAAAGTGGAAGTTCAAACACACAATTCTAAAAATGGCTGCACTCTTGTTTGTCTGGCACATAAGGTCTTCTTTGAAGCAGATGTCATAACAAATGTTATACCATGGGTTGCGTTCAGCCCCGACAAAACGTTGCACAACGTTTTTTAAACAGAAACGGTGATGCGTTGAACACACTGTTCTGATGACGCAAGAGTTGCAACTATGGCAGCTAAGAAGGCCATTCTTTGTGAAGAATTTTCTGAGCCTGATGAAGTCGGTATAAATATGTTTTTAATACTACAGAATATGCCCGATGTTACAGTTACTGCACTTGCCGCCCAGAACAAAAGAGAACATCCCAATCGAGTGAAGGGATTGCTGAAACTGAAATGGAAGCACACATCTTACCTAATTCAGACTAAAACACATCTATTTAGCCTCACATACTGACTTTATTTGTAGTTAATACTGTTTTAATACCCTGTATTTTCTTTCTCATTTTTAGGAAAAGCTTAATTATCATTGTTTATTTCTATACCAAATGTCATACACTTGCAATGAAGCTAAAAATATAAACAACTACATCATTATGTTGATATCCAATATTTTTACAATAAAACTTACACAAACATGTCTTCTAATATCCTCAGTTGTTGCGTATACCGAGCTGCATCGAACACATTTGTAAATTAGGCTACTTTCCTTGAACCCATTGTGCCAGTTCACTTTAATACCATGTGCTTTATGTACATGTTGCTGCTGATTGGACTGCAGTTCTGACACACCCACCAAACAAGAGAAAACGTATCTCAAACCCCGTTGCACACCGGTGCACGCCGTTTCCAGGAAACATGACGTTCAACCCGGAAACCGTAGCAAAACGTTGCGCACCGTTTTGAACTTGAACGTGCCCATGGTCTGGGTGAATACTCGATTCTGATTGGCTGCAGGGTGTCCATTAAAAAGTGATAGAGGACACCTAGTAAATAAACCGTCAGGCGTAACCAGGGAAACCAAGTTATTGTTTGTAAAAACTTTAGATTTCGATTATAAAACTGAATAAAATATAAACTAATGTTTTAAAAATGTATTATTTGGCAAGTGACCATGGTATAAGCGGGTTAATGCCCTTCGAGGTGTAGACCGGGGTGTAGACTTACTTAGTAGCCCGGAAAGATTCTAAAACGAGCGGTTAATTCATAAATCCGTATGGTCTTACCTTCATGCTGTGGAAATACAAACCGAAAGACGGAACACAAGGAGTGCAGTGCTGAAAAGGGGCGGGGCTACATAAGGTCTAGGCTATAGAGCTGGTAAGTCCCGCCCCTTCCGCTAACCCCACTGGACCTCTAGGTTGAATGCAAGTGAATGGGAGAAAATAATTATTTTCTGGTCCCGTTTGAATTTTGCCATGAATGTGAACATATGTTGTCTGTGAATTTTTTATATAATTTTTCGTGTAAAGAATGCTACAATTTAGCTGGTAGAAGTTTGATACGGTTAGACTTTGTGTGAGAGCACTTAGTGGACTACAACTCTTCGCTGCTTTCGACGGGGATCTGAAGAAAGAACAGCCCATTTGGTTTGAATGGTGACATTTGGGTACAAAACACACAGGCATCTCGATCTGTCTCCATATATTATCGCAGCATTAGCACCGTGATTTGACAAGTGGAGGGAAAATGTGTTATGGGGTGACGTCACATAGTCGACATGTAGTCTTTCTCGTTATGTCTTTTCCACAACTGCTAGCCAAAGAATCATACAATATACTGTCAAACTCGTAACATGAAAAATTATATAAAAAATTCACAGACAACATATGTTCACATTCATGACACATTGACGATTTTTCAACCTAGAGGTCCACTTGGGGTTTTACGGATGGGCGGGACTTACCAGCTCTATAGTTTCAAACTTTCAGATTTGGATGTCGCCAAGCAACGGGCAGATTAAAAGCTTGTCTGGAACACCGTAAGTGGAGTGGATATATTTAGACAATCACTCAGTTCTGTGATCCCTCCGCTACAGCTCCACTTCGCGTTTTGCATTCCCCACTCCCTGCTTACCTGTGAGAGAAAAACCCTGCTCTGAGAGACACTGAAACGAGAGAGCGCACTAGCCTGCGCCTTTCAAAAAAGCAATGCCCCTTAAAAATACTAAAATATGATGCTCTGTCTAAGCCACCCCAGGCCCTAGTATCAAGTGAAGCAGCATCAATGAAGCTTATGACAGAGTGTATTTTATAACTTATTTTTAGATTCACATTAATGATTTAATCATTAATGATTCTACATTCATTGTTTCATATTTAAAACAAAACAAATGAGTGATGTTGTTACTGAAATTTTAAGTCGCATTGCTGCATAATTCCACGATTCATGTTATATTTACATGCAGCCTTTGCAGCGTATGAATGTTACAATTCTAAAACATCATGATCATATGTTTAAAATTTCTGGTGCTAAAGATGGAACAACACGTCATCTTGGATTATACAGGGCCTGTGTTATACAGCATCTGTATATTGTGTGAGTTTTGGGGTTGCAGTCTCCCCACCCCCTCACTCCCTTTTGAGAATGGCAGCCATTCAAGGGTGTGTGAGGAGGGAGGATGAAAATAGGACAAGGCAGGTGTCGCTTTCAGCTCTGGTGCACTGAGACCTTACCTCTGACTTTTCTGTGGGGGTTGCACAGTAGAAACACAACAAACCACCAAAAGCAGACACAAACCTACGCCGGTTCCCTCTGTACGCCTGGAGACAATCTTTTTACCCACTATTTTCACTTTTCACATTCTGTCTGGGATACACACAACAACAAAGAAAGTTTGAGGGGAAAAAAGACTGAACCCAGATGAAAGCATGCTAGACACAACAATGTCTCGGAACTCCTGATTTGTCAGGAGATAAAAATCAGAAGATGAGTTTCGACGTTATGTTCCAAGCAGACTCGCAAGTCTTCCTCGCAACCTTTCCTCAAATGTCAAGCCTTGTTTCTATTACATTGCTCAAACATGCTACAAATAGAAGGTCGTAGAAGAGGATGCCAATTGAAGCGCTTCACGCAACTCAGAATGTGTAGCGACTTCGACATGAAATGGAAAAGTTTGTACAAAGAGTCACATGACCAGAACATCTGACCATCATGCTCCGCAAAACTTTTGGTGACATGTAAGAACACGTGTGATATTTGGACAGGTCCTTATCCCATCATAGGATCTATCATGGGGTTTAAGGGGGAGTGTGGACTAGACAGTCTTCACCCACAGCTCTGAAAAAATATCTCAAGCTCTGGAGGCGGTCAGATGTTACCATAGTAGCAAATGTCACAGAGGTCACAGTTATTTTCCATTTAATGGAGGAATCACTTTAAAAGGGATAGTTCACCAAAAAAAAAAAACATTTAGAAAAAGAAGATTTATTAAAGAATGTTGGTAACCAAACAGTTTTAGTTGCCATTTCAATTATGTTTCACAAACAAAAAGTTCAGGTTTAGAACAACATGAAGGTGACAATTTTAGTTTTGGATGAACTATCTCTTTAAATATCTAGCATTCTATAATGAACAATTAATAGTCTTATATATATATATATATATATAATCATTTGTAAAATGGATTGCAACTGAGTAAATTCTATACTTTTCATATATTAACTCTGTTTATCAATGTGTGCTGCTGAAGAATGATTGTTTTGGTGTGTATGTGTGTGTCTTCCTTTTAGAGCTGACATTGGTTACGATGACTCTGATGATGGAGGAGATGGTATGTTTTAAGTGTCATAATGTTATCCAATAGCTTTTTTTTTATCTTGGGATAAATAAAACAAACAAACGTCAGGTTAGTCTTTTTATGCTTCAGATTCCTCAGTTGTTGTTTTTCAGCAGATCCGAGCAGCACTGAGTGTGAAGAAGCAGATAATCAAGCCTCTTTTGTACAGCCGCCTATTGTCCAGCCAGATATCGACATCGAGGTGAGTGAAGTTTGCTTTATAATCACCAGTTCTGAGTTCGGCTTGGATAGCAGGTGGAAAAAGACACGATGTATCACAAACATACAAAAAAAAGTTTAAACAAAACATTGTTTCCCCTTCTGTCTCTAACCTTTACCAGATTTCCATGACGGTTTTCATATGTGGTGTAGCAGCCTTTTTTCTACATTTTTTTTTGTTGCGGTCTGTCGGAAAACACATTGACCTCTATGCTGTCTAGACACGCTTACAGTGAGTCTTTGCAAGGCTCAACGATAAGGATTTTTTCTACTGGCCCAGTTGGGTCAGTCAGTGCCTCAAATTTTTACTTGCCCTGCCACTTGGCCCCTCCACAGTAAAAGTAATAAAATAAATAAAATGGGCCTAGTTGTTGTATTCGTTGTTTTTGACCCATGTAACCTTAAGGACACCAAAAACTACTAGCCATACTCTTTAAATTTCAAATATTTTTAAAGTGGACAATCAGTAATAAAATAAGAAGGATTATGCAGCTTCTAAGCAACAATGTAACTTAAAATAACAAATAATCAAATAATGAGCAGTAGCACAAATAATTACAATAGAACAAACATACAAATGAAATAAACAGTGCTTTTCAGGTTGGTCTAACAGTATTTTTCAGGTACCGAAATTGAATAAATTAATCAAATGTAAAATAACACAGCTTAAGCACCCTACACACCGGGCCGAATATCGGCGCGCGTTATTCGCCAGCGTTTTTCAACGCGTTTTTTGTGTTCACACCCAAGCGATTTTCGCTGATGATGAGCCGAGTGAACATGCAAATTCATTCCCTGACATTAGATGGCGCTTAATGTAAAACAGAAATACCCCGGTACACAAGGTGCAATACCACTCCATAACAGTTCTCTTTTATCAAGATTTTTGTAGTTGCTGTCGCGTTTGTCATATAGTTCTTTATGTTCCGACACCAACGAGACCAGCAGCTCTACACTCATATTGCCTTGCATCTTCCTCGTCTTATTTCTTACCGGCAGTGTAGACGCTACTTGGCGCATATCTTCTTCGCCGTTATGTATGTGTGCTCGGCAAGACCGTTTTGTGTTTGAGCACCCCGAAGTTGTGTTTTACTGTAACTTCAGAAGCTCCAGACACGTGAGCAAAAGCGCCAATCTCATTGCTCGGATAGTTTTTAACGCGGTGCGTCAAACCAAAAAAACGAACCCGAGGCGTTTTTTTTAAAAATGACGCTTTTATGCGTGGCGTTTTTCGCGTCGGTGTGCACACTCACATTGGCGCCCTTTGTTTAGTCACGAGGCGTTAAACGTCGGCGAATATCGCGCGCGAAATTCGTCCCGGTGTGAACAGGCCTTTAGTCTGTGTAAATTAAATATAGATTAATCCCAGTTAAGAGCAGTGACTGTTTTTTTTCTTTGTCCTTTGTTGTTTAATTAACATTTAAAAACCCAGACTGCAGCAGGTTTATAGGCTGCTGTCACTTTAAGACCGAATGTACTCCTATATACTGTTACACATGCTTTTTCTTAACTGTTTGCATTCACTTGAGACATAATCGACTGTGTTTATGAGGATACTCGCAAAGATGGGCATGTTGACAATTCATATGTACAAGGAAAAGTGAAAGAGAACTCATGTCAGTATTTCTTTCACGCTGGTGCTTATTGTAGAGCCCTGCTTTGTATGTGGTTACTGTGGTATACAGTTATTTATCTATCAGAGCTGTCTTCTGTTTTTTCTCTATTTTTATAAGGGATTCCTGTCTGTCACTATTGCAGCAGATGCAAAGCTTTAGTGTTTTTCAGAGCAATTTAGACTAAAGATAAATCAAGAATCTTGATATAAACTAAATTGTCTATTTAATACTAGCTAAAATACTGATAATGTTGGTTTTCATCATACTGTACCTGCTTACTCACACTATTCAATTCGCTTGTTAAAAATCACACCGACATTTCAATGTCCTGATAACCACTTGCTTGTGTCTATTTGCAGTGTGTTGATTTGCAGCTGTTTTAAGTAACTGAATCTGGTATTTATAACAATAGCATCACCATCTCGGTTTCTGGTCTGTGGTCAACCCATTAAATAGACAGACACATTATTATTTCTTTACCAGAGATCTTAAAGGAGAACTCCGGTCAATTTTAACATTGAGCTCATTTTTTTGTAAATTTGGAGTGCTGTCAGTACAGAGAACAACGACAAAAATTGTTGCCTACACCGTGTTATCCTCTTTTTAAAATTTGCACCCTGTTGATTTCAATGGGGCAAGTTTTAAACCTGCTTTTAGCCTCTTAACATCCTTGATGTGTCATTACAAGTGCCCAGCCATGTGAGTGATTCCTTCAGAGTGAACGCGGTGAATCTGACTGCAATAGATGTGCAAGATATGAATAAAAATGATGTTATTTCAGCCAGCGCACATACCTGTATTTACATCCTGTTTTCGGTTGAAGTCCACAGTAGTCGATTGTCGAGTTCGGGCGCATGATCGTACGTACTAAACCTATGCGCGTGAACTCGACAATCGATTACTGTGGGCTTCAACCGAAAACAGGATGTAAATACAGGTATGTGCGCTGGCTGAAATAACATCATTTTTATTCATCTCTTTCACATCTACTGCAGTCAGATTCACCCACGTTCACTCTAAAGGAATCACTCACAATGGCTGGGCACTTGTAATGACACATCAAGGATGTTAAGAGGCTAAAAGCAGGTTTAAAACTTGCCCCATTGAAGTCAACAGGGTGCAAATTTTAAAAAGAGGATAACACGATGTAGGCAACACCGATTTTTGTCGTTGTTCTCTGTACTGACAGCACTCCAAATTTACAAAAAAATGAGCTCAATGTTAAAATTAACCGGAGTTCTCCTTTAAAGGGATAGTTCGCCCAAAAATGTTAATTCTGTCATCATTTGCCATTCCTAATCTGCATGACTTTCTTTCTTCTGCGGAACACAAAAAAAGATTTTAGGAAATATTAATTGACTTCCATTGTATGAGCAAAGAAACACTTAAAAAAAATAAAAAATAATAAATGTTCAACAGAAGAAAGAAAGCCATACAGGCTTGGAACGATGTGAGGGTGAGTAAATGAAGACAGAATTTTCATGTTTGTATAAACTATCCCTTTAATTGTGAACTACTGCTAAAATATACACAATTTTGATTTTAAAATCTATTTAAAAATGTATTTTTTCATGTGATGACAGTGTCATTTTTGTAAATTGGCTTATGTTAATCATCAAGAATGATTTAACCTATTCTCCAGCATATATTAGATAAAAACAAGATGTGTATTTGTTGATATTGTTATTCTTTTCATCTGTCCACCTGAACAGCTCATTGAAGCTTCAGCATCAACTTAGGTAATGTGCATGTGACTTGCTAACTTAACGCCTTGCTAATGTAACCCATTCATCGTGTTGCATGTAAGGTGCATCCTGTATCGTGACTCATAATACATGATATCTAGATCAACCATGTAGAAGGTATTTGTTTTCATGCTTTGAGTTTTAAAAAAAGCAATAAGCTTAGTGTATACTACATATGTTCATTTAAATAATCAGTTTAGTAAGGTAGTGTAATCTGAATTGAAATTCCTGATATTTTCCACACAAGACAAAAACTGTGGGAATATCTTGTTTTTTAACAAAACATTGGGCTGTTTTATTGGGCTCCTGGGCTGTTTTCCCATTGACCATTTTGGCTGGGAGTCTTTGGAATGAAAAAACCCTGCGTAACTGAAGTAAACACACAAAACTACCGCAAAAAAATAAAAAAAATAAAAAGTGGAAAAAACTGTATAAACTGTATAGCTTTAATTCTGTGTATGTTCTATGTGAATATTGTCAGTATTGTTGCATGTTTGCCATGTACAACTTTAAACAGACAAAATTTATAGAGCTAAACAACATTCTTGCATTTTCAGCATCACCTTTATCATTTTTTGTTTTTTAATCTTGTGTAATTTTGTCACAAACATTCAGAACAGTCTTTTGAAGGTTTTGTATTCATTGGTGCAATCTTCCCTTTTTGGCATGAGTTTCTGTGAAAAAGGACAATGGGAACTGGCACACGGTTCATGCTAACACAAATCACTTTCCCATTTGCACTTAGCATTTTAGTAGTTTAACCTTTTCTCTCTTTTTTTGTCAAAATCTCTAAAAACACTGATAGACTTCTTCATATTCATATAAATTGTCTCTGTTTTTTTTTTTTTTCATTATAAAACTATCTTTTTTTTTACCAGTTATTAGTTATGATCGATAAACTGATATGGTCTGAAACAACAGCATGTATTAAACATCAATGGAAAACTATACTAATATTAGTAGTGATGGTGTCAATAATAATAATAACAATATGCATTAGCAAATTCATTTACTGTTGACTATCCAACTACTTGCAATCAAGAAATAATTTCTCTAGCAATGAATATTAAATTTCAAGTTTGTGCCATTCACCTTCCACTTTTTGTTAGTCTGTAAAAATTCAAATTCATAATTGCAAACAAATGTATAATGCCTACAGCTTACATTCTTGGTTAACAGTTCATAAATTATTTGGAATGGAAGCTTTTTTTTGTTACTTTTCCTCTCTGTTGTAGACTGCCAAAAATGTGTCCAGTTCTCCAGAGTCCACCAGGAATTCCTCCAAGGCTGGATGTTCTCTATCCACTTCAGATACTCCCTTCGGAGAACAACTTCCACTAGAGTCAATGTCATCCAGTAATTCACCACAAACAGAAGAGTCTGAACTTCAGCCATTAATTCTATCCATCCCCCAATCACAATCAACCCAGCAGTCCTCTGAGGCACAAGATCAAGTCTATAATGTTGTCCCGTCCGTGTCCCTTTCCCTTCCTGCAGTTCTCGTCCACTGCTATGATGATCCAGAGACAACCAAGGATGAATTTAAGGATACCAATAAACCCAACCAATCCCTTCATCCACAGAAGGATGATTTCCAGCTTGAGATCTTAGTGCAAGTGCCTTTCGAGTTTGGCCAACCATCACCGGCTGGGATTCCAGACACGCCACATATCCAGGAAGAAGGTGTGAAGGATGTTAAGGAGAAGGAAGATATTGAGGAAAATGAGGGCACATTGGAAGACATGCTAGAAGAACCAAGTCAGAATATAGAAGAAGATAAAACAGGAACTACTGTCCACATGTTGGAAGAAGCCAAGCAGCCTCCTTCGTCAAATGAGGTAAACAATCCAACTGAAGGCATGGAGAAGCTAAGTCTGTCAAAATTACAGCACACTCTGAAGGAAGGAATTCAAGAACACAAAGTAGACCTTGTCTCTTTATTCCGAGGCGAGACCACCAAGGCGGTTGAGGTGGAAAGCACCAAGATGGATGATGAGGAAACAGATGTTTTAGTGGCTTCCTGTTTGTCTCCCTCTCATTTAGGTCCCTCAAGACAGAACAGAGAAACCCAAAGTTTACTCATCCAATCAACGTCTGATAAACTAGCAATCATGCAACATCAGCAAGAGGAAGTATTTATTTTGGATCCGAGCGTTATCGACTCAGTCCTCCTTGAGGATCCAAAACTTGATAACCAAACTATTTCCATGTGTACTTCAGAACATCCAACAAGCAAACAAGAAAAGCCAGAACTGGTCAGCGTTTCTGAAACATCACCAACAGACTTTGATCTTCAACCTTCAGCTGTTCACTCTTCAGCAGAAGATGATTTAACTTTTCAGGGTGATGAACCTTCCACTGCTCCATATCAGACATGCAAGAACTCTGAAAACCAGCACGCACTGCCAAGAACCGGCACTGAACAATCTCAAATATCAAAGGATCAGACTGAGGTTACTTTGGACACGTGTCTGATGGTCTCTGTGACCTTCTTCAGTGCTGTTATCTGCCTGGCTGTTGGGATTCGAGAGCCTAGTGTTTTTCTGTATGTGGGATTATTCCTGTTGTCCTTCTGGTTCTAAAATATGTGCCAGTTTTCTTTCCCCTTCCATCCGTTTCTCTTAAAAAGCCTTAAGTCTTTTACCTTCTTCCTTTCTCCCCAGTGCCTTGAGAAATCCCCCCCCCCCCCCAAAAAAAAGAAGAAAAAAATAACCATTGTAATGCTAACAGATCTGGTGTTATATTTGTGTTTATGTGGTTGTAAGTAGAGTGAGAGTTGGTTAATATTTTTAAATTTAGTAGTTGAGCTTCTGCTTGATAAATTGTGTATCATTCAGACTTATAGTATAAAATCTGCAGTGGTTAACATACAATCGGAAATAATAGTTTGAGCAAGCAATGTGTGTTTTAGCTGAATTACCTCATACATTATTGGTCATCGGAAATGTGGCTCAGCTCATTGATTCATATATTAATGTCTTTTTTGTGAGTTTCTCTACATATATGAATAGCTACTGGCCCCCTAAAGATTGCATTTGGTTCTTTTATATACAAACTTGGAGACATTTGTGAGTGGGATGACTTGATGGTGAGTGTATGTAGTCTTGTGTGATAAGAATTGAGGCAAGACTGGACAAACGGTGCAGGTTATTTCAGACGAGAATTTTAGGAAAGTTTGAGTGTTAAGTGTAGTTATATCTGAGGTTTTGCTTATACCACAATGTATTCTCAGTGAGGAATTGAATTTGTAGATGTCTGTAAATCTAACCAGAACATCTTATGAAGTATTTTAAGATACTACGTGTGTATGTTTATTCACTTAATGACACTGTGAAATTGTGTTTGATGTTATGTGTGATCACTTTGTAACCTAGATTACAAACTATATACTTAAAATAAGTAAATGTTAAGCTTTAAGAGTATGCAACAATTTTGCACCCATGCTTCCTAAAGGGTTAAAAAGCATTTAAGGCACTACTATCTTTTTTTCTTGTTAGTTAGCAGACAAGTATATGGCCTTTTGCAGTGCTCTTTAGAAGCGTGCCCCAAGCCTCTGATGTCACCCCAAAAGGTCACGCATTGCACTGAAGTCACTGCATCAGGTTACGGGGTGACTAAACACCATTGTAAGTAGAGAAGTTAGAGTTGTTCATTGAAAAAAAATCGTTCACACTTGGTTCCCTTCATCCAAAAACTTTAGCCTTCGGGTCACTCATTTTATTGCTTTGTCTCTCGCTGAATTAATGTGCAAACAAAGGTTGTGAACGCATTCTGTTCTCAGTAACATATATGTTCACATGTATTTTGTCAACGTCAAGGAAGAAATAAAAGTCTATATAACTGATCAATTTATTTCAGAGCTTTTTTTTGTGGGCAGTCCTTCAATGTTAAAATTATCCAAACTGAAATGAATCCAAATTTGGTAGTGAAGTTATATTCACAGAGCTGTAGAACTCATGATATGATTTAATAAACAAGGACACAATGCACATACAGGAGTGTGAGATAAATGTGAGGTCTGACAAAGTAACTCGATTTTCTTTAATACAAAACATAAAAATAACAAGTGGTAGTCTTTTAATATATACATATGCACAGATTTGGTTGAGGGTGATAGTTATAATAAAATTGTGTGAATTTAATAAGGAAATGTTCCTGAGCATAAACTAATCCAGAATGTATGTATTATCTCAATCTACAGCACACATTCCAGCTTCACTGTCCAGTTCTGAAAAACCACCTGAGCTGTTTCCCAAAAATATTGCAAACACAAGTAGATTAGAATCAACTGCCACACTTGGTTCATGAGACATTTGGGAAAAACAACCCTGAATAGTAGTCAGACGGATCGGTGAAATAACCACACACTCCCACTCATTTATGCATCCATCACCTCTCAAATACATTCAATGAAAGACCAGTTTGACAGTATGAATATATTTTGTCATGTGTTAAGACTATATTCACATAAAACAGAATAACATTTTGCATGCTTGAAAGGCAACATCTCATGTAGGTCCACCTCCCTTTGCCTAACAAACTTCTCTTCTGTGCATTAATAGTAAAATTTTGCCACCTGGTGGTAATTTAAAGTCATTAAAAAAAATAGAAGGAAGGACATTGACAATTTTGTCATATTTTACACTGGTCTAAAGATACGTGCTAAAAACAGGGCAAAAAGTTACACTACAAAAGTTTGTTTGAAAAAGTAAAAAGAATTCCTCCTATTCAAACAAATAAAACATATGACCATTTAAATGTTTAAAAAATTCTGACTTTGATATGATTTAAAATATGATTTTAAACAATTACTGAAAAGCCCCCCCTTTTTTTTTCCTTTACACATCTTTTCTAACGGAAAAATCGAAAGATTAATGCCACATTTTATAAGCTATTTAAAGCAGACGACGATTCTGAGGAAAAATGTATCTTGGGGAAATAAAAAAACTTAAATATATACTTAAAATTCAATGAAGTATTACAAAACACCTGCCAAAACGGTTCCTAAACTGCAGATGCTTTCAACATATTCACTTGAACACATGATCTTCTTTCAGTCCCTCTTCAGCATGAACATCCTCTAAAAGAGGTATTTTCGACATGTCGCCACCCCACATTTGCACTCCATGCGCATACGTTTCTTAGGGGATCCTGGGAGTCCAGTCAGACTGAAATTAGAATCCATCTTCGTGCTCTCTGCATCTACTGGATCAACTATGGGGAAAATGAGAAAGAAAGATTAGATTTTACTCCTTCAAATCATTCAATAATTTGGTATGATTCTTTTAGTGTTTTTGAAAGTCTCTTTTGCTCACCAAGGCAGCATTTATTTGATCAAAAATGTAGTAAAAAACAAAGCCAAATTGTGAAATATAATTCCAACTTTTGTATTTAAATATATTTTAAAATTAGGGGTGTAACGGTTCACAAAATTCCCGGTTCGGTGACTGGTGTCACGGTTCGGTACGTTTTCGATACAGCAAAAAGAAAGAAATGCCAGAGAAATTTCCTTGATTTAAAAAAATATATATTTATTAAAACTAACATCATAAAGTATTATTAAAGTAACATTTATTTTTTTACTTTGAACAATGATGGAGCTATACTTGACCCATCTTCTGGGGTGTCTTCTCAGCAGCATATAAAACAAAAACAGCCACTAATAAAAAAATGAAATGTAATATTGAAGTACTTATAAACAAATACAAAGAAAATAATTTTATATTTATATGGAACTCTGTGTGCTTTTACTCAATTTTTAAGTTTTTTTTTTTTCCCCAGAAAGATGAGAGTATCCACTAAATGCTGCTGGGATAGTTTGTAGCGTGTTTCTCTCCTTGTTTTCCTCTAGTTCCAGTTATTGACACACTAGGGTGATGTCGGCATAAATGAGTAAACATGTTTGAAGTATTCCCACTGGTGTAGCCTACTGTCATGTGCAGGCCTCCAGACTTTTGAACATTTTAGGCGCACAAGCAGAAAATTTAGGAGCACACCTTAAATCAACCTGAAGCGCAGTTATTCACATTTTCCCCCATTTTGACTTTATTACTGACAAATGCCTTGGTAATAAATAGACTTAACTTACAGAAATTGCAATGTGCAGTTTTATTTTAAGTTTGCAAGGCTCCAGATTAACATCTGAGGGCAGCATTTTTTTATTCATAATGTCGAAATAATAATTCAAAAGCAAAACGATTAAATTAATATTTGGGAGTGGAAATGCCAGTCACCTACTGGTTACAATGGTAAATTTATGTTTTTTTTATTTTTAAATAAGTGTGAGTTTTCCTACATCTTGAAACTTTTAGTTTTATAAATGGGGGTACTCTTTGAAGGATGAATAAATAATGTTTTGGTCATCACATTAAAAATAACATTTAAATATGTACGCATTTACAAACCGAACGCCTCGTACAGGATGGTTCAATACGAATACGTGTATCGTTACACCCCATTTAAAATGTTATTTATTACTGTAATGGCAATGCTACATTTTCACCAGGCATTATTCCATTATTCAGTGTCACATGATCCTTCAGAAATCATTCTAATATAGTGATTTGGTTCTCAAGTAACAGATGGATATGAATAGAAAGTTCAAAATAACCGCATCTATTGGAAATATAACTCTTAATGACAATGTAAAATTATAAATGTCTCTGTCACTTTTGATCAATTGAATGCATCATTATTGAATAAAAGTATTAATTTCCAAAAAAAAGACTGACCCCAAACTTTTGAACAGTAGTGTATGTCAAGGCCAAGTTAATGACCCCAAATCACTTGTCAAGTTGCAAAGACTACTTTTTTCTATACAGTGACAGTCTCATACATACTCTTCATTTTGTAGTCAAAGGTGAGCTCCTCTCCTGCCTTTATCCCACGTGTGGCAAAGAAGGCTATCCGTGGCAGCCGCTCATCCAGGTTATCAATAAACACATTATATACCTGAAGGTTTGGGTCACACTGAGGACACAAACGAAGAAAACACTTTTGTGACATTCAATTTACTGCCTTTAAATGACAAGCTACAGTTTAAGTGATGTCAAGTAAAATGTGTGATTATTGCGGACATTTAGGGAAATGTAAGATTCAATTCATACATATAAAATAAAAACATATCTATTTCAAGTAGATGCAAGCTCAAGTCCACTCACGCTGTGATTGACAAAGTGGGAGATGTTTCCATAGTACGCAGCATCCACAGTGTACTCGTCGTCCACATAATCCAGGTCAAAAAGGTAGGTGGCGCCTTCTTTATCATATATTTGACCTCTGCGTTCTGCTTCTTCTGTCGTAATGATCTAAAGAAAAACAGAAAAAAGAGAGTTTAACAATCATGAAGCCAGACTTATTATTGGGAAAGACAGATAAACAGCCAATCAGCATCACAAGGAAATTGAAAACATTGGTTGCTTGATAATGCCACTAATCTACTAGTGAAGCAAAACATGTTCCCATGATTACACGGCAATGATCAACTGAAAGTGAACAAAATGAACCACTTGTCTAAACCAAAATGATAAAATGACACAAATTCATAGAATATTTAAAAATATCTGATCCACTAACTATATGACTGAAGCCTCCGTGCTTCTTACCTCCCCAACGTACTCCATGACGAAAGTGTTCTTGCGAATGCGCTCCATGGTCCGTACCCCCCAGCCCCTGCCATTGTCTGTTCTAAAAATGCAGAGGGAATAGCGAATGCCCTTCTGCACCACTCTGTTGAGGCAGTCGAGCCCGCAGCGGCACCGCTTGTTGCATTCATAAATGGGCAACCCGGGCCGAATGCGGACCTGGCCTAATTCATTGTAAGCAAACTTGTGCTGTGATGCTCCGGCACAGCAGCCCTCCACGGGGTTGCCTAGGCAGTCTGTGCATTCGCAGCCCACAGACACCTCATTCAACATGATCCCATCACCAACTTTATAGTCATTTATGTAGGTGAAGTTCTTAGGCGGGCCCTCAAGGTCGACCAGGTTCCGGACATAGATGTGGCCCTTGTGGGCGCCCAAGCTGTTGAGGTGTACCTCCCACTGTTTAAGGGTCTGCCGGAGTTTGGCCCGCTGGATGAGCTGCGACACGGTGGCAGGGTCAAGGCGACGAGGGGCGGAACGCTTATTCTGTCTCCGCATCTCCACATTCAAGTCCTCCCAGAACTGGTTGAGCAGATCTACGCACTTCAGGTTCTTCCGAGGTTCCCATGAGTTGCTGGATTCAGAGAACCCCTTCCATTTCACCAAATATAACTCCTGTGAAGGGAGTAACAGGGATTGTAGGGAACTTAAATGCATTTAGATCTGGATACATTTTTGCTTTGATAAAACTAATTTTACCTTTCATGTATTTCACTATATATATATACACTACCGTTCAAAAGTTTGGGGTCAGTAAGATTTTTTAATGTTTTTAAAAGAAGTATCTTCTGCTCACCAAGGCTGCATTTATTTGATAAAAAACTGTCATTATTTGATAAAAAAGTAACTTTTGTTCAGTTTAAAAGTATTGATTTATTTTATTTCTTTCCCCCAAAAATAAAATTAAAATTATTTCTCAAATTCTTAAAATTCTCGGTAGTGTTTAATGTTACAAAAGCTTTAGATTTCAGATAAATGCTGTTCTTTTGAACTTTCTATTCATCATAGCATCATGAAATAAAAATGTAAATAACTGTTTTCAACATTGATAATAATCATAAATGTTTCTTGAGCATCAAATCATCATATTAGAATGATTTCTGAAGGATCATGTGACACTGAAGACTGGAGTAATGATGCTGAAAATTCAGCTTTGATCACAGGAATAAATTACACTTTACTGTATATTCACATAGAAAACAACTGTTTTAAATTGGAATAATATTTCACAATATGACTGTTTGTGTTTGTATTTTTAATCAAATAAATGCAGCCTTGGTGACCAGAAGATACTACTTTTAAAAACATTAAAAATCTTACTGACCCCAAACTTTTGAACGGTAGTGTGTGTGTGTATGTATATTATAGATATATATATATATATATATAAAAAGTGTTAAAGATTTTGCTATATTGTTTATGTCATGGTATGTAAATTTATCTGCATAGCGCAGTACTACTTAAAATTGTTGACACTTTACAGTGATGAAACATGCATGAATTAGAAAATAAGAATGGAAGGTGCATGATATTAAAATGAATTAAGAGCAATAAGGCATGGAAAAGAACTCAATGCTGTACTCGTGCTGACTGACACACACAGAAAGTCTCATAGACAGCATGCAATCCCAAATTCAGTTCTCTTTGCGCTTGAATGGTCACATTCACTTGTGTCAAAATGCCCATTGTGTGGAGTATTCTTGTAAACAGTCAGTTATGTCTTAAAGGATTAGTTCTCCAAAAAATGAAAATTATCCCGTAATTTACTTACCCTCAAGCCACCCTAGGTGTATGACTTTCTTCTTTCAGCCAAACACAATCAGAGTTATATATTTTTTTTTTTTAAAGAATAAAAAAGGCTCTTCCAAGCTTTATAATGGGAGCGAATGGTAACCTAGATTTAACCTAGCACTAAGTCCAAAAAGCGCATCCATCAATCATAAAAGGTTCAAACAAATAGGGCTGGGCATCAAACTCTATCCTCTCGTTCGTGAATAAAGAAGACTGAAAGAAGAAAGTCATATACACCTAGGATGGCTTGAGGGTAAGTAAATTATGGGATAATTTTAATTTTTGGATGAACTTACCCTTTAAAGGGGTCCTATTTTGCTTTTTCAATGTGTGTAATGTTGCTGTTTGAGCATAAAAAAAGATCTGCAAGGTTACAAAGCTCAAAGTCTACACCAAAGAGAGATATTTTATTTAACGGAATCCACTTTACAAGAACTACAAACGAACGGCTCTCGGTTTTCTTTATTTTGGAAGGAGGCTTCATCAAAACCGAAACTAACACGTTCAGGACAGACTGGGAGAGTCTGACTCACATTTGACTCACGTCATAACCAATTCTGAAACCGGCACACCCCTAGTCCTACTGTTTGTAATTTGCTTCTTTTTTCTTATTTTTTAAATAACAAATAACTAGGCTATATTGAGATATACATTGTTATCATGCGATAAAATCTCATATTGTGAAAATAATATTCTGCTCATTCATATCACCCACCGCTAATGTGAGACCACTTACAAACCAGAGTTTTATGCTCACCTGTACTGTTTGTGTCTTCCCATCGGTGATAACTTTCCTTTTGTAGTCGCAAAGGTATTCTACCTCATAGTCGCACAGGTTGTTCTTGTTGATGCCCAGCTCGCCACATACCACCCCCTGCTCTCGACAGATCACTTCCAGCTGGTCTGCGTTGGCAATGCATGCTACCCTACACACTTGACCTACAAGAACAATTAGATGTTAATTGCAGGAAAAACACATGATGAAATTTGTGATGGCAGACGTGTGCAATGTTTTGATAAAAATATGAAAATATTTCTGAAAATAAATTCAGAAAATAGCTTAAGTCCACATGCCTGTAAACTAGGAGTCTGCTGAGAGTTTGACAGCAAAAATTACTAAATGGATTTTTAAGCGTAATTATATATATATATATATATATATATATATATATATATATATATATATACACATGCACACTACTGTTCAAAATTGTTACAAAATATTTATTTTAAGATTTATTAGTTAACTAGTTGTATGGAATTAATTTTGTTTCAAAATAATATTTGTGAAAAGTGCTACCCAAATCATTTTAAATTCAATTAAGAATCTAACATTATAATATTGGGTTTAAAAAAAGATGTTGCTAACTTATATTGCAAATATTGTCTGTAAAATATTTTATCATTCTTCAGTACAATTACAAACAAAAGCCAATTTAATTGATTTTACTATTTCACAAAATTTCCCTTACAAAATGTAAGCAGGTCCTTAGAAATGAAAATATATTACTGCTTGTATATTGAAGGAAGGGAATATATATTCCCTGACCAGGGAATCATCATGATAGACCCCTAACTCATGATTATTTTCATTAAAAAAGACTGAAAGACTGCAGTAAACCGCGCTGCACCACAGAACAACATGAAAGTTAAACATTTATTAAAATATTGTACAGATAACTGGATCATATTGCCAGTTTGAGATAAAAAAAAATCCTTACAGGAAATCAAACATGTATCATCACTAACCAATGGGCCATTAGCTAAGACTAATCGTAATTATTAAGAATAGACATGAGATGTAAAGCTAAACTAAGTGGGTAAACAACGACAGAGGCGTAGATTAACATTTTGAGGGGAAATGTGCTTTTTTCATTTGTCCAGCGTTCAAACATACGGAGTAACGTTAGATCATATTTCTCATGAGAGCGTTACGACGGGAAAGTTAGCTAAACACTGAAAATTATGCTTGCTAACTACTGAACGTACACGCATTTGAACCAACTGTGACATTGTGCAACTTTACAATGTTAATTCAAGTAAGATATATGAGTTAAGGCATTCACAATGAGCTTGTTGAATGTGTTGCGTGAGCGCGCGGTGGCCATAACATCGACCATCGATGTGAGTTTTTATCAACAACTTGCAGCAAAGATTCTTCCAAAACGGAGTGTTTGTTTCCGGGGTTTCTTTGAAAAGACATAATTTAACGAACAACTCATGTAAAAGAGATGACATATATTTAGTAAACCGTTGTTTCTGAACGATTAAACTATATATTCTTACCTTTCAAATTTTCCGCCATCTTCCGACCGCCGCCAAAATTATATATGATTAAAAGGCTGCTCGATGATTGGAGGCGGCACAGTCTGAGTGACGGGTTGGGAAACCAATAGAGTCAGAGTAAACTGTTTATGGGAAGTTTGAACCAAGTTGGGTTTATGTATGAACTTTTTGCGCTTCCTCAAAAGATTTGCTTTCCATTTGCTGATTTATTTCCTTTCTGATGGTTTACAAAATCTGAAGACTGCGTTTCTTATTTGTGTGCAGTCAATAAGTAATTATTTATATTTTTATTATCTCTATTTTATAATATAAATTTGGGGACATTACAACTCATAAAGATATCATGAGTTTGTTTTTCTATGGAACAAATTAATAACGTTATTTCATTTCAGTTCGTAATAAAACATGCTGTGAAGTCTTTTAATTTGCCTTTCACCGGTCATGAAGGCGGGACATCTATCATCACGTGACACAGTCTCAACTTCCGGAGAAAGTCAACATATATTTGATGGGCATTGATGTATTATTAAAGGTGCGTATATGCATTTATTTTTACGTTTGCAGTTGCGCATGTAACATTTAGTTTAAACATTTTATTTTTTTAAGATTTAATATTAATTTCTCTTTAAATACACAATAGAGAGGGGAAAAGGCCTAAACTGTGGAATTGTGTCCCCGGGTGTCTATCAGTTTTATACAAATGCTACATAAGCCACTCAATACACAAATTGATTAGGAAAACATTGTTTAGGTCCCACATGGATACGAATTTCAACCGATGACTAGCTTTGTTTACTTTAATACTGATTGTCCCAGTTCAATTTAAGCAATTGCCTTCAGTAAAACAATAAATAAAGTAAATTATGTTTATGTGCAGGCGTCATGTCATCCAGCATTGCTCAAAATCTTCGAGCACCAGCACTCGTTCTGCTGTTTCTTGTTCTCATAGACGTGATATCAATTGCACACGCAGATAAGGTACAATTTTCTCCTAACACATGTCCACACATGTCCATAAATTTTCCCACTTATGTCAAATATTCCCTAAACATGTCACTTCATATGTTCCTTACACAGAGTTTTGAAGATGTGCGTTGCAAGTGCATCTGTCCACCTTACAGAAACATCAGTGGACATATCTACAAAAGAAACGTGACCCAGAAAGACTGGTGAGAGTCTGCATAGACCTGTGTTGTCTGTAAAGGAAATTATAAATAGATGAATAAACTGTCTTATACGAGTTATTTATTTCTTATGTATTGGTTTGTACTGTAGCAACTGTCTGCATGTGGTGGAGCCCATGCCAGTGCCTGGTCATGATGTGGAGGCCTACTGTCTGCTCTGTGAGTGCAAGTATGAAGAACGAAGCAGCAACACCATCAAGGTATTGAACAACTTCCAATAATCAATCAATAAAGATATGTTTATTATAATCTGCTTTCTTGCCTTTTATAATGTAGTATATTTTATAAGGGTATTAAAGTCAGCATGAAATCAAAAGTGACCGTTTTTTATGGAACAAAGTTTGTTATAAATGATTTATCTTTGCACATAAGTTTTTTTAAAAAAATTATGTGCCCTCAAAATCTTTAATCAAAATAATTTCCTCTCCCACTTGCAGCAACTTCTCTTATCTGATGATGTGTTTACTGGCGTGAGGGCGGGACAACCTGTCACTCACATGACATCACAGCAATAGTTAACCATAACAATCCAATCAATTCCCGAAGGACAAAATCAAGTCAAATGTTCTTGTTCGAGAAGATGTTTCACTTGGATATACATCACAAAAGGAAAGAAAATACTATTGCAACTTCAGTTTCTTGCCTACTTTGATATTTTTGTATATTTCCTAGGTGACCATTATCATCTACTTGTCAGTGGTTGGAGCTCTTCTGCTGTACATGCTGTTCCTGCTTCTAGTTGATCCTCTGATCCGCAAACATGATCAGTACACCATTCCACTGCACAACGAGGAGGATTCTGAGGTATGTCCACATCTGTGCTTATTTGACCTAATTTATTGTTTGAAAAGTTTACATTTGACTTGGAATCTATATAGATATAGATATAGAACAGATATGTGTGAGCAAAACAAATCTTTAGGTACAACATTGGGAAACATTTTCTCTAAATAGCACAACATTGTTTAGATATATGAAGAGTTCAGATGCAAAAGCCTCTAAGTGCCATCTGAAATTTTCTTCTAGAATGATCATTTTTATCAAGCTCGTATATATAAGTTCAGTAATTTCACTTAAATGACAATTAATAATTAATTTTCATTGCCATTTAAGTGAAATTACTGAACTTAAATATACAAGCTTGATAGAAATTACCATTCTAGAAGAAAATTTCAGACGGCACTTAGAGGCTTTTGCATCTGAACTCTTCATATATCTTTCACATACACTTCACAAAAATGAAGATTTTCTGTTGAATGTGTATTTACAGAACAAAAAAGTTTTTCAGATTTTGGTCCCTCACTCACTGACTTCATAACTAACAATAAAGTAATTGTATTACTATTTAACAAGTAAATGGTATTAAGGATATAATATTTGTGCTATAGTTCATATTTTTGTTGACCATTTTGTTAGGTTTAGATATTAATTGTGCTCATTGTTTCTCCCGACAGGACGTGAGGCCCCATGTGGATGGTCGTGGGAACACGGTGCTGGAGAGGGTAGAGGGAGCTCAGCAGCGCTGGAAGAAACAGGTCCAGGAGCAGCGAAAGACTGTGTTTGATCGCCACAAGCTGCTCAGCTAAGCCCTCAGACTCCAGCTGGGGAAAAGGACAAAATGGGCACCACTGACTGAGATAACATTCGCATGTTTCTCTTACAATTTCAGCTTTTATGGCAATGTATTTTCAGTTGGCCTGATGCTTGTGTATTATTATTATTATTTTAATTGTACGAAGGCTGACTTGATTGTATTCAGCTTTCAAACTGCAGCTGTGAAAACATTTAGTAGCTTGCTGTTAACATAAATGATGGGAATCAGCCAGCTCCAGTCTCATTCCAGCGGTCACCTTTACATTTCTCACCCAATAACTTGAATATATCAGTGCTGCCACTACTTTGCTTTGGAATTACATAGCAAAGGATGAGATTGCAATAAAAATAGTGTAATCTGGGAGCATTGATATGGAACTGTTTGCAATCTAATAAAGATGCACATATGAAGGGGTGGAATGTCATTGCACTGTTGTAGTTTCACTTTGAGTTACCAAGAAAATGTATTAAATGATTTCCATTATTGATTTTCTTTTATTATTTTCTTTTGCCATTTGATAATACCATTAATGATGGCATATATGCCTCAAGAATATATCTTTAAAAAAATGTCACATTGTAATAACCTTATTTCAAGATGTATATGCTCTTCGTAAGACTGAAGAAAATAAGGGTTTGAGTGGTTGTTACTGTTGAATGGTATCCTCATAAGCTTCCTCTTAGATGATTGGCTCTTTTGTTGAAGAGTCTGATTTACAGACATCCAATAATATTGATTTTGCACCTAAAAATGTGAAGGAATTTGTAGGACGTTGCTTGACTATCGTATTTGTTGCTACAAGAATTTATTTCCAGTATGTATCCAAAATACTTGTAGCTGTTTTACAGCTGGAACATTCTTGCTTATGTGAAAATGCACTGAAATATTAAATATACAGAATATTGTCAACTTTCTTTGTACAGTTATTTTCTTGAGCAAGTTCACAAAGACTTGAAGTCCTACTATTGCCACATCATGAGTGTAACTCAACGTTTGACGCTAAAATGCAGTGGTGAGATATATTTAGTTGGAAACCACCAACATTGGATCCTGTAAACATTCCTATCTGCTGTTTCATACAGTAAACCACCTAGTAAATAAGCCTGGCATATTTCAATAACACTATTATTCATATTTCCGTCTTTTTAATGTCATATTTCATCTGTTGTAAAAGCAGCTGAATTTCTCTTATGGATCCTTCATTCTCTTTCTTTTTGGTTTCTCTGTCTGCTGCACCCCAAGGCCGCCCTTCCCCTCCTCCACCTGCCTCCGCACCCCCAAGAATGGACACTGACTGCCTGTCTATATATATCCCTCAGAAGGGGCCAGCTGTGCCTAAATGTTCCCTGCCCCTCTGATGCCGCCTCGTCTGGTGTAGGTTTGCAGCAGGGGCCAGGGCTAAGAAGGTAGACTGTGCCTTCCTCAGAGAGGGCGAGATGGTGGATGAGGCTTAGGACCATGCTGAAGATCTGACCTGGACTTAAGGAGATCAAGGATTTGTTAAACTAGGAATCTCATTTCCGGTTTTTGAGTGAATTTCCATCACATTTTGTGGAAAATAAGAAGATTTTACATTTGGGAGATTCAAAATGGAGTCAGGTGGCGGCGGTGGTGATGGTGGGGTGGCAGCTTTGGCCTCGTTCATCATGAATGAAGAAGAACTGAAGAGAAAGCAGAGGGAGAAGATCAAGAAAATGCAGGCCACCGGAGGAAACCCTCGACCTCCGCGATCCTTGTTCTTCTTCACGCTCAAAAACCCTTTCCGCAAGACCTGCATCAACATTGTGGAATGGAAGTATCCTTCAAACTAACTTGATTTTTAGTTGGTCAGTTCCCTTTCCATCTAGCTTTGGACTGTGGTTTGATGTTCATCTAGTTATGTTATCGAATGGTAAGCTGAGATAGGCATGTGTTAGAAAGGCATCCTTCCCCCAGAGAGATGGTTTAGCATGCATGCCAGAAAAAGCACACAGCCACGGCTTTGTCTTACTCAGCTTTTTAATGTTCAACAAAACCATAGCGAGATATTTGCTCCATGAAATATATCTTGATTTGCGAGGTGGAGAAAATAAAAGAGGCACAGTTGTTTTTCGTAATCCCCAGGTTTAGTGTCTCTTAAGGTGCTGAAATCTCTGTCTCAGTTGTGAACTAAAGGTGTTAAGCTTTTGTTATGTGTCAGACTCAACACGGTCAATTGGAAGCAGTAGTTCCCGGCCTTAACATGGAAGATGATAAGGATAAACCCCAGACTATTTACAGCCAGTCAGCAAAACACTATTAATAAGACTTTAAACTAGTGTTAATTGTCCCTATTTAGCCTACAGTTTTGTTTGTTTTAACACGGCTTCATACCCCCGGTTTCACAGAAAAGGTTTAAGCTAGTCCCAGACTAAAATGCATATTTGAGCTGTTTGAGCAACTTGCACTGAGATATCTTAAAATATGTCACTGTCAGTGCCATTGTTTTCTCTCAAGATTCAGATCAGTAATGTATTTTTGTAAGACACGTTTATAAGAGCTTAGTCTAAAAACCTTGTCAGTGAAACCAGGCCATAGTGTTTTTAGCACTTAGATTGGCAATTTTGGATATGCAAATATGATTAAATGCACATACAGATATTTGTAAGAATGCTGTCTCTTTCATAACTGTAAGTTCCTAAATTACAGCCAAGAACAAGAATCGGCTGTGCTGCAATTAAAACAAAAAAGTGGAAGCGGCTTCTTTGCTTCCTCTTTTGAGATCACCCTTGAAGACAAAACAGCAATACAAGCCTTATAAATATTTGCTTTACAAACTGAAAACTTTTATTTGATTAGTTCACAAGTAAGAGGCATATAAATGGAAGTGTGAATAGGAGGTGTAATTTTGGAGCTATTTGTCTACGTGTATTTATACAGTTTAATAATATTCTGGCTGTGTACAGCTGTTGTGTAGGATCACTAGCGGACATGATGCTGAGCTGGCAGGGAAATTCTGATTCCACCCCCTAGTGGCAGAAATGCACACTGAATTACAGTTAGTTTTGTTTTTGTTGTTTAGAATTACAGTTAGTTACAGTTACAGGCTACATGTAGTGTACAGTTTAAACTCAGCAATAATAGACGATTAGTAAGTATTTCTGAATTCTGAAGCCAAGAGAATTGAGAAAATTTAGAAATGCTTCTTACTGGCCATGAAACTATTTCTATCATGCTAAATAAATGTGTAATATATACTGGATGTATTTTTAAAAATTATTTTATTTTATAAATATAGCCTAAATAGTTTTTTTTTTAATCGTATATTTATTATATTATATATTCTGTCCTAGCAAATGTTTATTCTGATGTAAATCTGATGAGTGAGTACAATTTACTTACTGACCAAATAACTGTCCAATATCCTTTTCTTTTATTTAAAAACTTAGCGTAGCACTGGCCAACTGTTCATTTATGGTTAAATCTAATGTATGCAAGACCTGCTTATATTCATCACAAAGTTGAATGTGAAAATCTTTACTTCAATTTTCCAGTGGTAGTTTGTGCCATGTTTGTCCAATGTTTTCCTGAGCAGACTCCAACAGACCCTTTGAGATCATTATCCTGCTAACTATCTTTGCTAACTGTGTAGCTCTGGCTGTGTTTCTCCCTATGCCTGAAGAGGACACCAACAACACTAACCTAACATTGGTGAGATGTTCTTAAATTGCATGTATCATAGGAGAACATACAGGTTAAACAAATTATCCCTGATTAATTCAATTTACTAGTAATTTGCAGTGATACATCAACTCATTTTGCAAATAAATGATATCATTTTTTATGGCACTACTGGATTAAAGGGATATGTGCCTCAGACGCCTCATGTGTTGCCAGATAATCTGAGAAACTTCCATTTCCAACATCAAGTGTTGCTCAGATCTTTGCCTATTCAGGTCTTTTAACGTACATGTGTTTTGAAACTGATACATGTTGGCACCGGTTTGCACTGGATTCCTTTGGATTAATAGCCTATGTGTGATTTATATAAATAAGCTCTTTCTAAGTTTAAGTTAATATAGGCCTACCAACAATGCAATTTAGAACATGTTTTAAAACTGGAAATATACCATGCTAGCAGCAGGTGCTGTTTTGTGTCGTGGGTTTTATATTTAGTCTTTGGTTTGAGATGTGCATGTCCAAAGGTACAAGTGTGGTGTTTAAAAATATACTCAGATCATGGTAGGGGATTTTCATGACGCATTAATCTAGATTTTATTGACATGACTGTAGAGCAGACTTGCAAGATAATGAAATCATTTACCCCATGTAGCCACAGAACTTTGCTGTTGTTGACTTAAGTCTAGGTGCCAAAATTAATTTCCTGTGTAACCTTTTTGGTTTTGGCTATATAAACACTTAAAAAGAATGATAAATCCTCTTTACACAAGCTTATTTCATGACTCAAGCTTCATTGGCGGTATGTAGGTCACACTCTTTCCACTAGCGTGTGCAGTCATATTCACCTCTCTCAGAACACAGGGTGTTATTACATTTCAGATTACACAAATCTGAGCCCCACTCACTTATTTACTCCCCTGGGGTTACAGTGACGGTCGGTGTGGGTCATCCATTCCTTAGATAGTAAGTCATGAAAGAGGAGCTGAGAGTGGATCTCAGACATGATCAGAATTATTTTGATATGACCTGGTAGTGTAGAATGAGAGGCAGTGTGCTGTGTAAACATACAGATTAGATCCTCACTGCACATCTGAGGAAGGTTGTTTGGCTTGGCAAATGTTAAGGTTCGGGTTTTAGAGCCACTTTGCATTTGTTTTTTTGAACAAATCATCCATGCGATGCAGTTGAGTGAGTGAGTTAAAGCTGCTAATATCCCCTCTGAGATATAAAGTCATTTTAGGATGTGGAAATAACAAAACTTCCATGAAATGTCCTTCAGAAAGTCAAAAAAGATGTCCTGTAGTTTATGCTGTACATTTTTTATGTTAATATTCTTCCAATTCAGCTTAATATGCAGAGTCAGCTAAGAGTAAAAGCTTAAAGTTAGCATGAAACAGAAGTTGCGCTAGTCTTTTCTTCCATATTGTGTCATAGTAGTGAAATGGCTTCTTGAACAAGAACAAATTGTAGTGGGACTTGATTTTTTCTTCAGCGTGAATTGACTAGATAGTTGTGGTTTGCTATAGTTGTGCAGGAATGACGTAAATTTGTAGGCCAAAACAAGGAAACAAGTTAGCATTTTAGCATTGAAGTTATCAAGTTTTTAGCGCAATTTTCCACCGGACAAAATTGCGATTGTTAACTCATGATTTCTGTTCTGTCTGTGCGCACCAATCTTGCACTTCTATCTACTCCTCAACCAGACCACCTAGAGACTTCGGGTTTTCGGCATTATGTTAAGGAAGGTCTAATCTCGGGAACGCACAAAAAAAAAAAAAAAAAAAAAAATTCAGGAAAAGATTTACTATCTCTTAGTGTTGTGATCCCATGAGGTCAGAAAATTGCGCTAAAACACTCACCGAGTTTTTATTACTTGTTTTAATGGGTTTTTGGTTAAGAAATGGCTGAAATAACAAATAAGGTCTGTGGTGAACTCAAGCTCAAGATACTTTCATGTTTTATTCTACGTCATAAAATACAAGCGATTTTTTAAGCTGTTACGTGTCTTGAAAAAGGCGGTTGCTAGATAAAACTGAAGGAGTTGAAAGAAGCTTTGTGGTGATGAGGTTGAAGTTGTGGGACCATGGTTTGTTTATAGTCTGCATTTAGGCTTCAAGATTCATAAAAGTTGTGTTAATCTGAGAAAACCATCTTGATGGACAAAACGTGTAAGTATCATAGAGCTTGTTTTTTGTGATAATCCAAAAGCCTAGGGAAATCCTCTATTGGGTTTCTGTTGAGGGAACCAGTGTGATGCTAACTGCCGGTTGGCCTACAAAGAGACGTCATTCCTGCACCAGTCTATTGCTGTGATGTCATATGAGTGATAGGTTGTCCCGCCCTTTTGCCAGTAAACACATCATCAGGGAACAAAAGAAATGTCGCTGCAAGATGGAGGGGAAGTTATTTTGATTAAAGATTACAAGGGAACATGAATTTTAAAAAATAATTATGTGCACAGATAATCATTTATAATAAACACTGGTGTGTTCCATAAAAAAAAAAGAAAAAAAAAAACCTGTCAATTTTGATTTCATGTTGACTTTAATATGTAGAGACAGATTTAGTTTTTATTGTCCAAACCCATCACAGTTGCCATTAAATTACAAACAAAACCTTTTAAAAAAATATTTGTGACTACATCATCTTTTACACCCCATTAATCCCTCCTTTAACACTGTTTGTTTCCTTGCAGGAAAGTCTGGAGTACATCTTCCTGATCATTTTCACTCTGGAGTGCTTCCTAAAGATAGTAGCATATGGGCTGCTGTTCCATGAAGGAGCCTATTTACGAAATTGTTGGAACTTATTAGACTTTGTTATTGTGTTCATGGGGTAAGATAACTTTCAGAATGTCCAGAAGTCACACAAAAATTGTCACAGAAGTCACACACACTCAAAACTGTCCTGAACTTTTTGTAGAGTTTGTGACATATTAATAATCCATGCAATATAATCTGAAATTGTTTTATTAATTGTTTTATATTCATTAAGTAATAGTCCGTTTAAACTGCTTCCACAGGCTCTTCACACTTTGTGTGGACACCATCAACACAATAGCAGGAGTTCCCAATGAGAAGGGAGGCGGGTTTGACATGAAGGCTCTTAGAGCGTTTCGAGTCTTGCGACCTCTGCGGCTCGTCTCGGGAGTTCCCAGTAAGACTTTTCTGAAAAAATAACATCACAATAGCACCACAAGTACGGCAACATAGGAATTTAAAGCTAGATCCTAAATATACTCACAACATAATATCATAATTACATTATATATAAGTACACTTACATCATATTTTTAACAAACTGAGTCACTATTGAGTGAAAATTGCAGGTTAAGTAAGTGCTTACACAAGCTATTATACTCATGCTGTTAACTATCATGTAAGATTAGAATATAATGTCTTTGCCAAAAAGGTGGTGTGTTGAAAGTGTATTTGTTGTCATCCAGGCCTGCAGGTGGTGATGAGCTCTATTCTGAAGTCCATGTTGCCCCTCTTCCACATTGCATTGCTAGTCTTCTTCATGGTCACCATTTATGCCATTATGGGTTTGGAGCTGTTCAAGTGTAAAATGCACAAGACATGTTACTACCAGGGCACTAGTGAGTCTTTTTATTTGGAGACTGATAACTGATCTTTAAACATATATTAAAGTGCATCTCATAATTGAAAACAAGTTTTAAATATGTAAAAGAAAATACTTAATTATAATCATAATGAATTGACAAAGCAATACTTAGATTTGTTATCTAAGCTTTCAACCTCTGTTTCAGACATTGTTGCCACCAGGGAGAATGAGAAGCCATCACCCTGTGCTCAGGCTGGACACGGGCGCCGCTGCACCATCAATGGCACTGAATGTCGGGCAGGTTGGCCTGGTCCAAACTTTGGCATCACCAATTTTGACAACATTGGCTTTTCTATGCTCACAGTCTTTCAGTGTATCACAACGGAGAGCTGGACTGATGTGCTCTACTGGGTAATTACTTATGGGCATGATAGTCCTCCTCATTATTATCCTGTAGAGAGACCAGAGGACAATCTTTCAGTTATTTTAATATATAAAAAAAACAATAATCAATAATAAAATTACTCTATGATGATGTTCAATTATTATTGATACTATATATCAATCAGTATAGGCATATATAGTAGCCTATAAATTATGCTGATATTCAGACCAACATTAGGTTTTGATATTGGTTTTATACAACACACAAGTACACAAGAAATTAATATCGGGTACATTTTAGATACAATATTCCCAGTTACTTTGTCTATTTTTGCTCCGCCAATGAAATAGTTTAAAACGAAGTCAAAGCAGAATTGAATTTCGCACAGTAAACCATGTGAACATGTTTGTTAAAGAGTTAGTTCACCCAAAAATGAAAATTACCGATATCCCATAATTTACTCACCCTCAAGCCATCCTAGGAGTTATATAAAAAATATCCTGTCTCTTCCAAGCTTTATAATTGGAGTGAATACATCCATCCATCATAAAAGTAATCCATACGGCTCCAGGGGGTTAATAAAGGCCTTCTGAAGCGAAGCAATGGAAAAATATTTTCCATATTTATAACTATAAACTACAATCACTGGCTTCCAGTAACGACCGTACGCAAGTCTAGTTCCGGTGGAAGAGTGACCTCTGACCCGAAGAATTACATATTGATGAACACTAAAGCGTAGAGGATAGAGCAAACCAAAATGAATTAGAAGTCTAAAAACGAGAATTTTTAAAGACAAATGTCGGAGGAGCTTGAGTTTGTTGCCCAGTTCTATTTGTTTGAACATCGAGAGCTCTCACCTAAGCTTACGCTACTCCTACTTCCTACGTCATGCGTCGGCCGTCGGGTCAGAGGTCACTCTTCTGCCTGAATTCGACTTGCGTACTGCTGTTACCGGAAGCCAGTGATTATAGTTTTCTTAATATATTTTTTAAATATTTTATATATAATATATATATACAGTATATATATATTTTTTTTTTTTTTTTTACAAAAACACATCGCTTCGCTTCAGAAGGCCTTTATTAACCCCCTGGAGCAGTATGGATTACTTTTATGATGGATGGATGTGCTTTTTGGAGCTTCAAAATATCAGGTACTATTCTCTCCCATTATAAAGCTCGGGAGTCACAGGATATTTTATTAATAAAACTCAAAAGAAGAAAGTCATATTCACCTAGGATGCATTGAGGGCGAGTATGGGATAGTTTTCATTTTTGGGTGAACTAACCCTTTAATGACTTTGACTGCTGCCTCTCACTGCTATTTCAGCATGTAGATAATGAGAGTTGCGTTTTTAGGATGCCTTAAAGAGTTAAAAAGAGGTTCAGCTTCATGGGTCTCGAGACCCTGTGGTTTTTATTTTCGTTTCTAGCATCTTACGGGTTTTTTTTCTTGCATTTTTCATCTCGCGAGTGACACAGTGTTCTAGAAAGTAGAACTCAAGTTAAAAGAAGTTCAGCTGAAGACATAAAAATGCATCTCCAGCATTTTTTCCCCCATTCCACTACCCTGGGTTCTGCACGCAAAACAGCGTTCTGTGTGAAAGACCCCTTAACCTTGGCACATAGCCAAGAAATACACAAATGTAGTATTTCATCTCTCAATGAATCGTTTTGATTACTCACTCCTTTTTGATTGAACTTTAGAAACGTTTTGATTATCGCCACCTATTGCTGGAAAGATGTAACCTGCAAAAGGAGTCACTGAAAAATCGCCAACACGAATGCACAAGTCTGTCTGGAACGCAATTTACGATCATTTAAAATGACTAAACTACATAAAACATAACTTATATGTTAAAACACTCAACTTAAAAACTAACACTAAATCCTCATCTCATGTTTGTCAAAATCAAATATTGTGATGATTCGATCTTTCAGATTAATGATGCCATGGGGAATGACTGGCCCTGGATCTTCTTCCTGACTCTGATACTGCTGGGCTCCTTCTTCATCCTCAACCTCGTCCTTGGAGTACTGAGCGGGTATTAGGTCTTTTAATTAAAGTTTTTAATGAACAGTTTATATACCAGCTGCTCAAATTTCAGTCAGCAATTTTGGAAGTTAGAGATGAACTTAACAATTGTAGGCTACTTTTTTTCCCATCCAAATACACTCAGTGGCTAATGAATCATGAAACCTGGCAAAATAAGTTCACTGAAATGGTTTGTGGGACACAGATACATTTAATCAACTTAAATGGTTCATCTAAGCTACTTGTAAGACACATACAAGAATATCACATGACCATGCTGCCATTTCAGCAAATTCAACTACATCGCCAAATGGCCTAATTGAGATTAGTTTGTTCTCTCTACAGGGAGTTTACTAAGGAGAGGGAGAAGTCACGGTCCCGAGGAGAGTACCAAAAGCTACGAGAGACACAACAAATGGATGAGGATCTGAAAGGATACATGGAATGGATTACTCTTGCTGAAGTTATGGATGGAGATTCTGAGGGTAATGGTGCTATACGGTTTATCTGTCTACTTATCTGTCTGTTTATCTATCTATCTATCTATCTATCTATCTATCTATCTATCTATCTATCTATCTATCTATCTATCTATCTATCTATCGTCATACAAATGGTAATTTTAATGTATATTTGTCTAAAAGCGCAAGAACAGCATCATCAAAGTTTCTTACTACTTCTATTTACTCTCCAGCACTTCTTCTTCTTAGAAAGGACACTAATTCAGAGACAGATAGTTTATACCAGATTGAGGGGATCAACAAGGTGGTCTACTTCTAGTGAGTATGCAATCAAAAACAACATTTTTAATCATGATTCAACTGAAGACTGATTCTCCATGGTCTCACTGTGAAAACAACAGCCGTATTGCACGCCACTGGAACATCGTTTTACGGAGGAAGTGTCATGGCTGGGTGAAATCTAGATTCTTCTACTGGTGGGTTCTCCTTGTTGTGTTACTCAACACTCTGGTCATTGCGACGGAGCATCATAACCAGACTGAGGGCTTAACAAGTTTTCAAGGTCTGTTCCATAAAGCAATACATAGATTCCCAACTCCTATTTAGTTTGTTGGTTGTTGTAAGAAATCTTTAAAATAGAATCATTCAATAACTTCATATATAATTTGGGGAATATAGTGCCTATACTAAGTCTAATATGTTGATCAATTTTGCTGTTTGCAGACACTGCAAATATAATCCTGCTCATCTGTTTCACGATTGAGATGGTTATGAAGATGTATGCGTTTGGTCTGAGAGCCTACTTTATGTCCATCTTCAACCGATTTGACTGCTTTGTGGTCACGATTGGACTACTGGAGATCTTCCTGGTGGTGTCAGGCATCATGACACCACTGGGGATCTCTGTGATGAGATGCATACGACTCCTACGCTTATTCAAGCTAACAAAGTATGTTCACTTATTTAAACCTAGACTAATAGAAAACAATATTAAACTTTAAGTAAATTTTCCATAGAATAATATTTATAAAATTGATTTGTCTTAATTTCCAAATCTTACCCGTCTTAACTTATTTTCCTGCAACAAATCACAAGAACTGTTTTTACTTATAATAATAAAGCATAATTGTAACAATATTTTACTGTGTGATAATACATGTTGCTGTGTTAAATATAACATACATTAATTCATGAATTAAATAATTTTTTATTATTCATTCATTCATTCGTTTTTAATGTAGCATTTTTATTTCTGTTAAAATTACTGACATTATTATTGTTATTGTTATTATTATTATTAATAATATTCTTTTCTACAATAAATAACCTCCCATACACAAAATGCCTGTTTCCTCCGCCAAGGTTGCTGTTTTCTCATTGATCTTTAGGTACTGGACATCACTTAATAACTTAGTGGCATCCCTTCTAAACTCAGTGAAATCCATCGCCTCCCTGCTCCTGCTCCTCTTCCTCTTCATCGTCATCTTTGCTCTCCTCGGTATGCAGGTGTTCGGTGGGAAATTCAATTTCCCTGACAGAGTGGTTCAGCGCAGTAACTTTGACAACTTCCCACAGGCCCTCATCAGTGTGTTCCAGGTACTCACTGTGTTCCGACTGCTATTTAATTGACATTGTTCTCTGATTACGGAAGCTGTTTATGTGAAGTAGGCCTTTGTGTTCAGGTCCTAACCGGAGAGGAGTGGGACACTATCATGTACAATGGAATCATGGCTCATGGTGGACCTCAATCCCCAGGAATTCTTGTCAGCATTTACTTCGTAATTCTATATTTCTGTGGAAACTGTATCCTTTTGAAGCATGTCATTATTTTTGTGTCTCTGGTATGCATTTACCAGTAGTGTTTAGAGATGATCAATGGAAATGCAGTAAAATGCAGTGAAAGAATATAGCAAAGCACTTAAAATAAATTGTACATTTGCCAATGTTTCTGCTGCTAAGTGGGAAGTGTTTCAGATTCAGTAATGTTATATTGTTGTGATAAAGTTTGGGCTGTTCCTTAGCAAGCTGTTGATCAGTCGTTCTCTTGAATGTGTTCTTGGCCATTGCTGTGGACAATCTAGCCGAGGCTGAGAGTCTGACAGCAGCACAAAAAGAGAAAGCAGAGGAGAAAGCCCGAAGGAAACTCATGAAGTAAGAGAAAATCTACAGTATTCAAAAGAAATTCATACTTTTATTTAGAAAAGATGCATTAAATTGATTAAAAGAGACAGTAAAGACAATTATAATGGTATAAAAGTTTTAAATTTCAAATAAATCTTCAATTCCAAATCAGCATATTAGAATGATTTCAGAAGTATCATGTGACACTAGGGGTGGGCGATATGGCAAAAATATCATATCACGATTTTTTTCATGAAAATCACGATTCATTTTCATGTTGGTTTTACTATTTTGCAAGTGACTGAGCATTATAGCCAAACTAAAGTCACTATTTTAAAAACAAAGCCTTAAAAGGTAACACAATATAAAATAAAAAAGAATGCAGACATTTAGGCCAAAGTGGTGAAGATAAAAATCTTTGGCATTATTTTCTTTGTTATTAAAAGATAAGACCTTCATCTTTGTTTCCAAACACAATGACTTCAGTTTTGTCTTTGTTTAACTGTAGAAAGTCAATGGGGTTGTAGTCGTTAGGCGATAGGGCTAAGTAGATCTGTGTGTTGTCTGCATAGCTGTGGTAAGCAACTTGGTTCTTTCTCATTATTTGGCTCAGTGGGAGCATATACAGGTTGAACAGGAGTGGCGCAAGCATTGAGCCTTGAGGGACTCCGCATGTCATGGATGTCCATTCAGACTTATGGTCACTTATACTCACATAATAACCTCTCCCTCCTAAGTATGACCTGAACCATTTTAGGGCTATCCCAGAAAACCCGACCCAGTTTTCCAGCCTGTCAAGAAGTATGTTATGATCGACAGTGTCAAATGCAGCACTGAGGTCGAGTAGTACCAGAATTGATGTTTTGCCTGTATCACCATTTAACAGAATATCGTTTATTATCTTTATGAGCGCTGTCTCTGTGCTGTGATGTGGTCGGAAACCAGATTGAAAATTGTCAAAGTATCCATTTGAGATTAGGAAGTTGTTCAGCTGATTGAAGACAACTTTTTTAATGATCTTTCCTGAAAGGAAGATTTGAGATTGGTCTGTAATATGTTGCTATCCAGATTTCTCTTTTTCATGAGGGGCTTTAAGGGACTTTGGAAAAGTCCCAGAGAGAAGTGAGGAGTTTACCACTTCTAGGAGATCTGCTTCTAAGCAGTTTAACACACTTTTGAAATGGAGGTGGGGAGTGTGTCAAGGGCACAGGAGGTTGATGTTTTAAGTTGCTGTACTGTTTCTTCCAAAATGTTAGCATTCATTTCTTCAAAATCAGACTTTCTGAGGATGTGTTCTGATCTGTCCTACCTCAGTGCCACACGAGGATATGCTGATCGCCTTTCTGATATTTTGTACTTTCTCAGAGAAGGAAGCAAACTCATTGCATTTGCTGTCTGAGAACATTTCATATAATGAACTTTTGTGAATTGCAGTATCCTGTGAGTGTAACTCGACCTCTGCGTTAACATGTGATGTGGTGTAAAGTCGCATTGTACAGTATGTTGGGGCGGAGGCGCCAGAACTGCAACGGATAGAATACACTGTAGCAAGATACTACAATATTTCTTCAAAAGCAGACCGTGGAGACAAAAATCGTGATATCGCACACCCCTATGTGACACTGACGACACTGATAGTAATGCATGCACAAAAATAAATGACACTATTTCACAATATCACTAAGAATATTGCCAGAGAAGAGTGAGGAGGAGAAGGCCCTGGTGGCTAAGAGACTGATGGAGGCCAGGAAAGCTGAGGGAATGTCCACCACAGCCAAGGTATGTTTGACACCTCTCAGAGCATTGCTTATTTTACATAAACCTTCTGCAATGCTTTACTAGTTGGTCTTCTAGCTAGTACTGTCAAGATGATCCAAAATGCAACAGCACATTGGATCTTCAATCGGCCACATCAAATTCAAATGCCTAAACCAGTTTCATCATGTGTTTGCCTCCAGCTCAAAATAGATGAGTTTGAATCAAATGTTAATGAAGTGAAGGACCCCTTTCCTCCTGCAGACTTTCCAGGTGAGGTTTAAATAACATCGGAGGGCTCTGCACTTCATAAAATGCTGACACCGCACACACTACATCTCTAAACATGTAAAGGATGAAGTTCAAAGATAGCTGATCTATTATAAGTAAAATGTATTATTAGCTCCAGCCTCCAAGCTCATTTATGGAGCACATTTCAAACCACACTGCTGGCTATTTTCATGTGGTTCTTGAGCTGTGCAAAACTAAATGATATGTACAGCATCAATGCTAATAAAAATCTTAGTGGATCACAAATACGCACATAGATCTGTGAATATATGTGATGTTTTTGAGTTGACTGAGCTGTAATCCGTCACCCCTCCTCAGGTGATGATGAGGAAGTTGAACCAGAGATCCCTATCAGCCCCAGACCCAGACCCATGGCCGACTTGCAGCTCAAGGAGACAGTGGTGCCCATGCCCGAGGCCAGCTCCTTTTTCATCTTTGGCCCACAGAACAAGTTAGACTTTATGCCCTGTTTTTTAATAAAATGTAGAAACTAAATTTAGGACTATACTTGAACTGTGCCTAAATGGCCTCAAAATGAAGTGTTAGTGATTTGCTGTCAGTGGTTAGTAACTGATGCTCTCTGTTGAAAGGTTCCGGAAGCTTTGCCACAGGATCATCAACCACACCACCTTCACCAACATCATCCTCCTCTTCATCCTCCTCAGCAGTATCTCCCTGGCTGCTGAAGACCCCATCGACCCCCGTTCTTTCCGAAACAAGGTACCAACATTTTGATTACTGTATTGCTTTGACTGAACTTTTAGTTATCCGCGTTCTTTTAAAATCTGCGTTCATTCATTCATCTCACAGGTCTTGGCTTATGCAGACATTGTCTTCACGACTGTCTTCACCATTGAGATTGTGCTGAAGGTAACATTCTTGTCAATTTTATTTAACGTTCAGATTTATGGTTTGCCTGCCCTGACATGTAATTCAGAATTGACTTGTGTATTTTTAGATGACGGTTTATGGAGCGTTCCTGCATACTGGCTCTTTCTGCCGAAACTCCTTCAACATTCTAGATCTCATTGTTGTGGGTGTTTCCCTCTTGTCCATGGGCATGGAGTAAGTTCAATAATATTTTATGCTGTTTAAGCATCACCCCCACTCTCTTTTGGAAAAAGCAGCTATCACTGCTTTGACAAAGACATTTTTTGTTTCAAACAAGGAACATTATTAATATTGGATATAAACTACAAAGACAGCCCTTCAAATAAAGCATAAAAAATCAGTTAACCATTCACACACATGCATTTTTGCTCTGATGAACATTATCTGCACTTCTATTTAGTGGCTGTTTTATTATTTAGCAACACTCCTAATGAATCTACAGTGTGAGATGTACGGTACAAACAGCGTAATCCAATTTGTGAATGAATGACTCTTATGACCTGATTCTATTTGGTGAATCAAAAACATACAGCACGACCAGTGTAGTGCGATTCCTGAACGAATGACTCTTATGAGCCAGTTCTTTTTAATGATTTAGAAACACACAGCATGCAGTGTCATCCAATTTCTGAACAAAAAAGACATGGCATTATCAACATAGTCCAAATGTTTCTGGAATGAATGACTCATATGAGCCAGTAGCTTTTAATTAACCAGAAACACTTAGTGCGACCAAAGTAGTCCAAATAATTTTGGAATAAATTACTCTTATTAATCGTTTTTTTAGTGAATCAAAAACACTTAGCATGACCAGTGTACTCAAAACGATTCCCAGACAAATTACTTTTTTATTAGCTGATTCTTTGTAGCAAATCCAGCAGTGTAGTCTAACTGATTCCTGAATGAATGACTCATATGAGTCATTTCTTTTTAGTGAATCAAACACATAAAGCAACTTACTTCACATGTTAACGTGTAAAGATAGACATTGTGAATTTTGTTGGTAGTATTTTAATAAACAAATTAATGAAATATGTTCATGTTTTTGCTGGTTTAATTTTTTTAAATTAATATACAGTCAAAACCAATAATTGGACTGCATTACTGGATTGCAGGTCTAGTACCATCTCAGTGGTGAAGATTCTCAGGGTGTTGAGGGTACTAAGACCTCTAAGGGCCATCAACAGAGCCAAAGGGTTAAAGGTGTGTATGTGTTCAGCATCCTAACTAAAAAGCTGCTTTGATTTGTGATTTGGCATTTGTCTGTGAATTTATATATGGAAAACTGCCATCAAAACAATTTTGAGGACATTTAAATGCTGATATTAAATGGTTACATTAGTACTTGAGCAATCTTAAAAGCATTATCATGTTAGGCACTAAATATACTTAAATTCCCCTTTCCAGCACGTGGTCCAGTGTATGTTTGTGGCTATAAAGACCATTGGTAATATCGTCTTAGTCACAATGCTCTTGGACTTCATGTTCTCCTGCATAGGAGTGCAGCTCTTCAAGGTGAGACAACCTCCATATTGTGCTATAAAACAATGGGTTTTGAAATGAAAGAAAGCTATTGAATGCTGAATGTTTTATCTTTATTCAGGGGAAATTGTTCTATTGTACGGACCCCTTACAAAAGACAGCAGAGGAGTGTCAGTGAGTATTTTTAGCCACATTTCTTAGCTTTTTCCTCCTCATGTTGCTGCTGATAAGATTCTAAAACATGTCTCTTGCTTTTGGTTGTTCTTAGGGGAACATTTTTAAAGCATGTGCAAAATTCTCTTCATGACACGGAGGTCCATCACCGCCAGTGGGTCAACAACGACTTCAACTTTGACAATGTGCTGAACGGCATGCTGGCTCTCTTTACCATTTCCACATTTGAGGGTTGGCCAGAGTGAGTGTGCGAAAAATCTCATCCTATTAAGATCTTCATGTGACTATAATTCGAGTTACACTTAAAATATTGTTTCATCTGTCAATAACATGTTACCCACACAAAACCTTCCTTCACTCATTTTCAACAGGATCCTCTATAGGGCCATAGACTCTAATGCAGTGGACACAGGCCCTTTGTACAATAATCGTGTGGGAATCTCCATATTCTTTATCATCTACATCATCATCATTGCTTTCTTCATGATGAACATCTTTGTGGGCTTCATCATCATCACTTTTCAAAAACAAGGAGAGCAGGAATACAAGAACTGCGAGCTGGACAAGAACCAGGTGACTACAGTAGCATGAGGCGGTTGCTCTCTGATGTTATTATTCACATGGGATTTGATCCATAAAATTTGACAAAAAGATTTTTCCTTTAACTCCACTTTTATCGTATTTACACTATCAGGTTTATGATCTCCATGCATTGAGTTTTGGGGATTTTCACAATCATCTTTTCTTGCTGTCTCGCCCCTCACCAGCGTCAATGTGTGCAGTACGCACTGAAAGCGCGACCCCTCAAATGCTACATCCCGAAGAACAAGCATCAGTACCGTGTGTGGTACTTCGTGACCTCCTGCTACTTTGAGTATCTCATGTTCTTTCTCATCATGCTCAACACACTGTGTCTTGGAATGCAGGTAAGCAGTTAAATAGCAGTTACATTTATTTACAACTAGTTATGTACACTACTGTAAAAATGTTTGGGGTCAGTTCGATTTTTTTAAAGATACTTAAAGGGTAAGTTCTGTCATTCTGTCATTAATTCATGACGTTCCACACTCATAAGTCCTTCGTTCATCTTCGGAATACAAATGAAGATATTTTTGATGAAATCCGAGAGCTTTCAGTCTCTCCATTGGGAGCAACACAATTTACACATTCAAGGTCCAGAACAATAGGAAAGACTTTATTAAAGTAATCCATGTGACTCCAGTGGTTTAACCTCAATCTTATAAAGCGACGCAGGTGCTTTGTTTGCTCAAAAAAAAAAACATAATTTACCTCTATGTACCTCTAAAGCGAGTTCACGGAACAACCACCAGTCTTGAGTCAATACAACACGCATACGTCGTGGTGCTCCCCCTACTGAATTGCAGGTAAATATTTTCGTAAATAAAGTGGTTAATAATGCTTTTTTTGCAAACAAAGCACTTGCGTCGCTTTATAAGATTGAGGTTAAACCACTGGAGTCACATGGATATTATGTCATTTTATTGCTCTATGTAATATTAACTATCTTTGAGTTCAAATTGTATTGGCTTTAAATTAAAAACCATTATAAAACTATTAAAAACCCTTATCGTTTACCATTATCTACAACCATGATTTTAAAGTAAAGCTTTATTGTTCTATTCAGTCAGTATGTTGGTCAGAACAATGTTCAGTCTATATAATATTTCATAATACAAAAATGTCTGCTTTGTTCATCTCTTATAGCACTGCAACCAGTCCGATCATATAACCAAACTCTCTGACACTCTTAACCTCATCTTCACTGTCTTGTTCACTGGCGAGATGGTTGTCAAACTCATTGCATTCAAAGCAAAGGTACTCCTGCTTCCTCAATATGAAACTCTGAATAAGAAGATGTGCTATATTTTAATACGTTGTTGGTATTTTGTGCGTCTTCATACAGGGTTACTTTGGAGACCCTTGGAATGTGTTTGATTTCGTCATCGTGGTCGGTAGTGTCGTGGACGTGGTCCTCAGTGAGGTTGATGTGAGTATGGCAAATATTCGAGGCTACGCAATTATGTAAAAATATTGTCGCAGTGATTTAAATGTTTTGTAAATGTCTCTACAAAAAGTTAAGCATTTCGAATGGCGACCAACAATGGCTTGTATTTTAAACCCGTATTTAGCGATACATGAAGCACAGACCACAGCAAGCAGTCAATATCAGCATTAGTGCACAGGAGGTACTGATTTCATCAGCTCCAGCTCGATTTTCTTTTCATCCAACCAACTGCACTCATCAGTGATGGGCTCATTTTCATGATTCATTTCACTTGTGTTAATGAACCACCCTCTTCCCATCTTTCACAGCTGCTTAATACACACTGCTGCACATCCCCGAGAGTGATTTGATGCACTTTTTATTGCCTATATAAATAACCAACTTGTTTTGGAAGTGTGATCCATAATTGTGATGTTATGTTGATGTTTGTCTCTGATTCCCAAGATGCATTGCCGTTTCTCTCATGCACTACATTCACACATTTCATCTCTCTGTTTCCCTCAGGCTGCGCTGGAGACCAGCGGAGGAATCTGGTGTCTACATGGTTGTGCTGTAAATATCATTCTGCACTGCATTGGACTGCTGTGAAAACACACACCACTCAAATTATCTCATTCTACAAGATGAACAAAAAGAACTGAATGTGTTAGATAGCCATTAATAATCTTGAGCTCAGTCAACAGATTCTTACTAATGGATTAAAAGCTTTCTAAAAAGTTTTTTTAAAAATTCATTTTTGTTTTAGTCCCATTTGCTTGCCTAAATAGTCTGATTTAAAGGGGTATGATTTAGGTAAAGTGTGTGTCTTGACTGCATTTTATTTAAAAGCTTAAATATACACAAAAGATCTACTATGCATGATACCACATTATGGTGTTGCTATGTATTTTTTTTTATATTATATTATATTATATTATATTATATTATATTATATTATATTATATTATATTATATTATATTATATTATATTATATTATATTATATTATATTTTATTTTATTTTTCAGGAAGTGAATCCAATGCAGGCAATTGCTGTAAGTACATTTTCCTGGTTTGTTTTCTTTTTAAACACTTTTTCAAATGTCTAAAATTTTTAGCATTTGATTTGTTTGTTAGGTGGAGCTAAATATTTATCTCTAATTTACTCTATTATAGGATGCAGAGAATGTCCGAGTTTCCATCACATTCTTCCGGCTGTTCCGTGTGCTGCGTCTCATTAAACTGCTCAATCGCTCAGAGGGGATCAGGAACCTTCTCTGGACCTTTATTAAGTCCTTCCAGGTGAGACAAGAGAATTACAAATCAACAACTTGATCACAAATGAAAACGAAAATGTTTGGGGACCAAACTGTCAGAGTGATGTTTTTTTTTTAAGAAATTAATATATTCAGGTGCATTAAATTGTTATAGTTATAATAAAGACATGTATAATGTTACAAAAGATTTCTATTTCATATGCTGTTCTTTCGAACTTTCTAATCATCAAATAATCCTGATTAGTGTGTTTTGCTGTGTTTATGGATATAAATGGAGCCATGAGAGACTAAGAGACATAAGAGACTTCTTTCGAAAATGATGGAAAGGTTTTATGAAAAGTAAACCTTGCTTTAGCTTTAAGTGGATGTTTCTTACATTAAATGATGTTGTGCTCCTCCTTCAGGCACTGCCTCATGTGGCTCTTCTCATTGTCATGCTCTTCTTCATCTATGCTGTCATAGGGATGCAGGTGAGCTTCCCTTATCTGGTTTCCCTCAGTTGTTTAAATGTCCAGTTTTTGCTCTCTTTTCTCCAGTTTTCATTCTTCCTCTTTCTTTCTCCTCCTCTCTATAGATGTTTGGTAAAATAGCCCTGGTCGATGGTACAGAGATTAACCGCAACAACAACTTCCAAACTTTCCCCCAAGCTGTTTTGGTATTGTTTCGGTAAGTCAACCATGTACTTGTTTGTTCTCTAATGCAAGTCATTTTATGCAATCTCAGCTTGAGAGCTCATATAGTGCAACTCTGAAAAGATAAAATAGCATTTTTGTTGTTAGTGAATAATCAGCTAACTTGTCAATGTGTGGGTTCACAGTGTTGCCACTGGAGAGCAGTGGCCTAGCGTCATGCTAGCCTCTATGTACGGGAAGCTCTGCGACCCCAAATCGGACTACGGCCCTGGAGAGGAGTATACCTGCGGCTCCAGCATTTCTGTCTGCTACTTCATCAGCTTTTACATGCTGTGTGCATTTTTGGTAAGCAAATAATGGAGCTCTTTTTTTTCTCAAGAAAGCTCAAATACAATAGGATTTTATTGATGTTTAGCAGAGATAAGTTTTTACATGGAAAATAACTCTAAATACTGTATCCAACATTGTTGAAATCATTCTCTTCTTGGTAGGTTATCAATTTGTTTGTGGCTGTCATTATGAACAATTTTGACTACCTCACTCACGACTGGTCAATCCTCGGTCCGCATCACTTGGATGAGTTCAAGAAGATCTGGGCGGAGTATGATCCTGAAGCAACGTGAGTTAAATCACATGAGGCTCCAATGCTAATGACATCTTATCATGTAGCTTTGTTCTTCTTGGATGTTGTTAACATTTTATGAATAGATTGTCTACTGTCCTTATAAAGGGGACGAATCAAACATCTGGATGTAGTCACTCTCCTGCGGAGGATCCAACCACCATTGGGTTTTGGTAAATTTTGTCCCCACCGCTCCGCATGTAAGGTAAGAGAATTGGTATTACTTTTTTGGTTTTGTTAAAAGTACACTACCATTCAAAAGTTTGGGGTTGGTAAGATTTTTAAATGTTTTTAATGTTTTCTTATGCTCAAGACAACATTTAATATGAAATATTATTACAGTTTGAAATAACTGTTGTCTATTTGAATATATTTTAAAAAGTTATTTATTCCTGTGATAGCAAAGCTGAATTTTTAGCAGCCATTACGCAAGTCTTCAGTGTTACATGATCCTACAGAAATAATTCTAGTATGCTGATTTGAAGAAACATTTATTATTACAGATAAAACATTTAATAAATTACTGAATACTAGTACTAATTTTAATTTGAAAAAGTCTTACTGACTCCAGTCTTTTGATTTGAAATGTATTTCTACACGCATTTTTAAAATGTATTTTGAACTTCCGCCTCAGCGCCTGATTTCCATGAACATGCCGCTGAACAGTGACGGCACAGTGACCTTCAACGCCACACTCTTCGCACTGGTCAGAACAGCTCTGAAAATCAAAACTGAAGGTGTGGAATTGAAATCAAAGTTAGTTAGCAGTTCATTTCTCAGCATAGTATTTAACTGACATTTTTCTGTTAGGAAACTTTGAGCAGGCCAATGAGGAGCTGAGAGCCATCATTAAGGCGATCTGGAAACGGACCAGTATGAAGTTGTTGGACCAGGTCATTCCGCCCATTGGAGGTGAAGTCATTGAACTCATTCATGTCAAGTTTTTTCAAACAATGATCCATGTCTGACTAAAATGTGATTCTATTGGCTGCAGAGGATGAAGTCACCGTTGGAAAGTTCTATGCCACCTTCCTGATTCAGGAACATTTCCGCAAGTTTATGAAGCGGCAGGAGGAATACTATGGTTACAGGCCCACTAAGAAGAACACTGATGAGATTAAGGTGCACTTTATGATACATGCCTGCAGTAAATATCAAACCAAGTGGCATTATTTTAAAGATAGAAAAATACTTAAAGGGATACTTCACCGATTAGCATTAAGCTTTGTATCAGTAGAAACCCGGTAGTATTTTTGAATGACCGTGCTTCCCTCCCTCATGTCCCCCTGAGACGAGAAATTTCTGCATTGTGTGTCTGGAAAAAAACCTCAGATGACGCAAAAATCGTCATTTTGCATCTTCGGAGGCTTTTTTGGCCAGAGGCTAGAGACTACAGCCAGTAGTAGGAGCTAGATCCACATGTTTTCAACCCGCCCATCGTGTGATCTCACGATAAAACGGCGTCTTTTCAGCTTCGAGTCAACTAGTAGCCTAGTTGTATAATTTCTTCCGATACTGCCCTCTGTAACCGGTTTGTAGTGGCTTGGGAGGGGCCTCGTAGGGTAGCGAAGCAAGTGCATTCTGGGAGTTGTTGTCTTTCATCCACATGAGCCAAAAATACATTTTCTGTCTTTTCTCAGTCTAGAAAGTAGCAATTCTACTACATAAATGACCCAATTTAAATACACATTCATCTTTCCAGCGGCAAAATATCCCTTTAACTAAGAGAAGTTTGCTAGGTTGCAAATGATAAAACGATACTATTCGCTTCGCTCTCCTACCCTGTCCATGTGCTGCTCTGGTTTTGCAGGCAGGTCTGCGCAGCATCGAGGAGGAGGCAGCACCCGAACTACACAGGGCCATCTCAGGTGACCTGATCGCTGAGGATGAGATGGACCGTGCCTTGGAGGGAGGAGAGGACGGCATCTATAGGGTCTGCAGTAAAGCATCTTCTTAAGGAAATAGATAAATGTAGATATAGACATCCATCTGGACTTACAGGCTCTGTGTCTCTATCTATGCAGCGGACTGGTGGTTTGTTTGGGATCAACGTGGACCCCTTCTCCTCTGAGCCCAGCAGCCCGCTCTCCACACAGATGACCAGCCAGAGGCCCCTGCAGTTTGCTGAGACTCGACTGGAGGATGTAGAGTCCCCTCCAGACTCAGTCTTCCTACCGAACACTGAGTTCTTCCCTGATAACATGCCAACGAAAACCAACACCAATAACAATGCCAAATTCATTGAAGAGTGAGTGGATAACTTTAATGAAAAAGTGCACTTAATGTGTATCTGTAATGGTCATTATGCTTATCTGATGTTTTTTTAGGATGTCATCCAGGTTTACTTTTGAGAGCGAGTCACTGTCAACTACTGCAACCAGAAACTATTCATACGAGGACATGAGTGAAAACAGTAGGTGATCAAAGAAAAACAGAAACAATTATAAAATGAATACATTTATTTTCCATTGTGATATTATTGTCAAGACAATCCACTAAATTTTATACCCTAATGATTCTCATTACTGACTGTAATGATACAGTCATTTGTTTTACAGTAGTACATTAAAAGTACTGTTTTATATTTTTATTAAATGTTATTATTTAATTTTAATTAAATGCAGTATAACAAATGCCTCCTTATTCAGTACCGTTCAAAGGTTTGATGACAATACGATTTTTTCTTAGGAAAAAATAAATTAATACTTTTATTCCGCAAGGACACATGAAATTGATCAAAAGTACTTTGAAATGAACTTTCTATTCATTTAATAATCCTGAATAAAAAGAGTCTACTGTACCAAAAATAATAAGCAGAACAACTGTTTTCAACATTAATAATAATAAGAATGTTTCTTGAGCAGCAAATCAGTATATTAGAATGATTTCTGAAGGATCATGTGACTCTGAAGACTGGAGTAATGATGCTGAAAACTCAGCTTTGCCATCACAGGAATAAATATATCAAAATATTGCTGCTTAAATGCAGTCTTGGTGAGCATAAGATACTTCCTTCAAAACATTAAAACATTTTGACCCCAAACTTTAACATTAAAAATATATGAATCTATCAAGCTTATCATAATCATCATATCATGAAGAATTATTATATTGACAGTAATCTACACATTTTATTGTATAAATGACATTATTTCCTGTGCAACCAATAGGAGACTCCCGTTTGTATGTGGGCGGAGCCTCAAGCATTGATGACAGACAGCTTTCAGATTTCCCTGTGAGGACTGATATCACACAGGTGTGGACGAATGTTGCATATCCTTATCTGAACACAGTACGGTGACTTTTTGATATTCCTGACAACTGTCTGTGTGTGTGACTCTCTCAGTTCCCATATAATCCCTCATATGGAGCATCAAAGAACCAGAGAGCAGCAACAGAAGCTTCACCAGCCACCGACAAACTCATTCAGCAGGTAAACTACATCTCACGTACTGTACATTCATTACAGACCTTCTCAGGGAAGACTATTAAGCTGTATTTTCCATTAATCCGCAGGCACTGAGAGATGGTGGTCTAGACTCCTTGGCTGAGGATCCACAGTTTGTATCTGTGACTAGGAAGGAGCTGGCAGAAGCCATTAATATTGGTGTGGAGGATATGGAGGGCATGGCTCAGGGTATTGTAAACGGGCAGAGCGGCAAGGTAACAAAACGTAAACGGCGTCCCATCCCAGTTCCACCCGGTACCAAGCCAGTCAAACCCAATGAAGACACCAGTGCAGTGTAGATCGATACTGAGAGACATTCAACAAATTCATGAGACATCATCAGCCTGAATCCTCTGCCATTGTACAAAATCACTTGCTTCACAGTTTAGAAACAGGTGCTGTTTGTTTTGAAAGGGTACTTTTACAAAGATCCGTAGTCTGTCACACAAAGTCTGGTGATTTTTATTTCTACTGGCTACTCCGATTCAGGACTTGTTTGTTTTTTGGTGACTGAATTTACCAAATATCCTCAATAAAAGTGTTCACTCTTCTGTTCTGTGAACATTTACTGTTGAGTGACTTGCATAATACAGACAAATGCCTGAAAACTTTGTTATCCGTGGACACAGAGACACGAAGACAAGTCTTTTCTTTTGTTTGTCTCGTGCCTGGGGTTTAAACTGCACATATTTGTAACACTAAAATGGCTGACTTCTCACTGTTAAGTCACGTTCGTACTCTCTCAGAAAAAAAGGTACAAAAGCTGTCACTGTGGCGGTACCTTTTCAAAAGGTACACCTTTGTACCTAAAGAGTGCATATTAGTCCCTCAAAGGTACATATTGGTACCAAAAGTGTACATATTAGTTCCAAACTTGTACATATTAGTACCTAAATGGTACATATTAGAACCCTTTTGAAGGGTACTGTCCCAGTGACAGCTTTTGTACCTTTTTTTCTGAGTGCACACACATTATTTAAGAAATTATATTTAAGTTTTTTTTGTATTTAATTATAACATTATTTGTTGTTAAACTGAAGGAGGTTAGAGGAAAATGTTTAGCAGCTCAAAAGGTGGATATTAGAATTACATACTGTATACATAAAACATATTGGTTCTAAAAAGAATTTCTTTCTTTTTTTCTTTTTTTTTTGCTAAATGTGAAGTGTTTGCATGTGCCTGTGCTCTGTGATTGACATGGCAAGTACAATATGCAAAGCACTTCATTTGTGTTTTTACATTTTACATACACTCAGCAGATGTTTTTATCCAAAATGACTTGCTAAGAAATCAAGAAGGTGTATTAGGGCTTGTAATGTCTGATAAAACTGAATTGTTTTTATCTGTGAATTGAAGTGCATGTTCATATGTTTCACATGAGCCTTTACATTCTTCAAAAGAATCTTCCTCAGTGCTCATAATGGGATTGAAAATAAAAAACAGCACATTTTTATGGAATATGCTATTAATATATATAGGCTATACATATATATTAGGCAACAGTTGAGATAGGGCAGTGGAGGAAAAGAGAGATAATGGGATCAGTATGTGACGCAGGCCAGATTGTCCCTGTGAGGGCAAATGTTTTTTAGTGTAGTGCACTACCCACAGGCACTGACACCTTTATCCTTATGGGCCGTTTGCATGACACCTTTTTCAAATAATTAACTTTTTATGTGTTTTGGCCGTTCATTTACGCGTTTTGCGTAGTCGTTTCGGGGGCCTGAAAACGCAAACATTTGAAAACGGGTTTCAAAGTGCAAGTTTTTGAAAACGATACCTTTAAAATCTCCGTATAAACTACAAAAATGCAAATTTGTGGAAACGGTGACGTCATGCAGATGCATATTACGTTTTCAGTCTAGAGTTGCATAGTTTTCCAGTGTTAGGGGTAGTAACAGATTACAAGTAATCCCAGTTACTTTTTTGAAGTAGTTATTAAAGGAACACATACATTTTACTTTTACAACAAAATATACTTACTTTTTCAATTAAATAATGGAAGTTTCTTTGTTTTCCCATTTATTGACTTACTGCTCTCCTGTCTCCATGTTCAGAGGCGTTGTGTGCGCTGTGTAAACATTTTTGTACTCTAAATGTGAGCAGGCATTTACTCATCTCACTTGCACAAAAACATTTTATGATTTTTTTACAATCCAGAATGGCAGCACAGCTGAAAGGTTTGTTTGAGCTGCGCCCTCTACTGTACAGACATGCATTTGCATTTGCCACACACAAAAAAAAAGTTATTAAAAAACAAGGAAGTAACTTTCCCCAACACTGGTTTCCACTAATCAAAGCATGCAAAGCATGCACATAACAAATACAGTGAAGATACTTGACTAAAATAATAATAAAAAACACCAGTTTTGTGAATCTTCTAAACATAGCAGCTGACTGTTGCAATGTTGCACCTTTTTGAAATATTGTTGAACTTGAAAAACAGAAGATGTATTGAACGATGCCACCGATTGAAGTCTTAAAGCTTCTGTTGTACAAGGTTTGATTTGTCATTTCTGTTCAGAACATGTTTTTATATTTAATTGCGAAGTACAATATTTTGTTGACGCATTTGCATTGTGCAGATTCACACATTTTCTCTTTCCACCTCAGCCTGTGTGTCTGTGTCTGAATACATAATGAGGTTAAAAGTGCAATTTTAGAAACAGGAGAAACATTGTTCACTTTTTTTTTTTTGGAAATGGGAAAAGGCTCTCTATCCATTTCAATCTGCAAATCATTTGGGGGTGGTAGTAATGCTTAAAAAAATAAAGGATATTAATCCACTGTTTCTCAAATAAACGCAGAGAAATAATCTCATTGCTTTTGTTTTTTTATTTCACTGAATATCTTTAATCATCATAATATAACTGCACTGTCTCCCTATTGAGCTTGCAGCTGCATTAAATTGGCCAGTCAGCACATACAGTTAAGAGCAACTGCAAATAGCAAAAAGCAAAGGTTAGTATTTCTGTATTATTATTTATATCATGTTTGCTCTAGAGAGATGGAGTGATGAGCGTGCAGCTGTACTACACCGCAGAGAGGGAAACTTGAGAGCAGCTCCAGATACTATTAATACTGCGACACGTTACGGCTCAAGCCTCTTATGGCGTGAAACTAAATCCATAAAGCAGAGATGAGAAGTTTAGACAGTGTATGAACGGACGTCACAAATGTAAACTCCCTACAGTAGTTAAATTAAGACTAACTTCTACAATAACTGATTCCAGTAGGCTTCAGTAACAGAAGACATGCAATTCCACAAACAAAAGGAAGAACTTAATTACAATGAATTTATTTATACAGCATTTTACTGACATTAACTAAAGTCACATGGTGTGGTGTAATCAAACAACTTAAACACGATTAAAGAAAATACAAAAAAGTCGCTAAATCCCTAAAAACTCTGGGCTGATGGTTCCCACACTGAGGGGATAATGTCTTGAAAGCTCTGATGTGACAAAACGGCACATTTCCAGCAGTCCATTTGAACGAGGCACGTCCCCTCAGATGAAGTAGTGAGGTTTCTTGACATTTATGCCATATTCTGTCAGGGCCGGTGTCAGATCTTCCATTGTCAGCGTGTATTTCTTGTCCTGGAGATAAGTGTGTACGAGAGATTTTTACACCACATTTTTATTTTGTACAAATTATGATCTGCAGATTAAAAATATTCATTATATGACAGATAACTGTGTGACCATTTGTGAGTACAAACCTTGGCCTTGTTTCGAGAGCTTCCGGATGCCGTGCCCTTCATTTTGCAGTGCTGTAGTGCATCATTTGCAATATCTGAGATGAACTTCTGTGACGCCAGGGATATGAGACGGATTCTGACAACATACAAGAGGACATTGATGTAAGCAAGATTTTGACACCAGACATTTATATTAAGAAATATAGCATTTCAATATTGCCTAATGTATTAACAACAATGCAATAGAGTACAACAGTTGGGTTCAGGAAGTCAAAAAACGATAAACATGAAAAGACAGACCAACTGTGTGCTATGAGGTTGTTAATCGATGGTATTTGCTTCTGCTGAAGCCGTCAGCACGCATTATTTCATCTCATTTTTTAAATAATTGTTTAACAGTGGAATTCCTGCTGATAAACTACATTACCCATGATGCTGTACAGAAAATGAAACCAATCAGAGTCGAAAAAGCAAAATATCTCTTTAGCTCCGCCCACTCCCATGAAGCACTGCAAAAATGTATTTGAGTCCATCTCCCTTCGCTCTCAAAATACTGGAATGTTATATGTATATATATATTTCTCCATTTTTAATTCGATTATGCTGTTTACAGTGCTTCATGGGATTGTAGTTCTTTTCATCACTACAACCGTTGAGTCTTGTCTTTATGTCCGATTTTCAAATACTTTTTTGGTTCAAATCAAAGTTTGTAGTGTTTCTAATACAACATTTCTAATTTTCATTTAAGTTGTATAAACTTAATTTTCTCACAAAATATTTTTATTTCAGTTGTTTTTCAAATAACTATGGAAGCTTGTTTCCACCACAGAGTGAAAAAAAGGTAATTGCGACTTTTTAATCTCACAATTCTGACTTTTTTCCTCACAATAGCGAGTTTATATCTCACAATTCTGACTTTTTATCTCAGAATTACGTGATATAAAGTCGCGATTGCAGGTTATAAAGTCAGAATTGCGTGATATAAAGTCGCAATTGTATGTTATTAAGTCAAAATTGCATGATATAAAGTCGCAATTGTGTGTTAAGTCAAAATTGCGTGATATAAAGTCGCAATTGTATGTTAAGTCAAAATTGCATGATATAAAGTCGCAATTGCGTGTTATAAAGTCAGAATTATGAGATATAAACTCGCAATTGCGAGAAATATACTTGAAATTCAGACTTTTTTTCTCAGAATTGCATGTTTATATCTCGCAATTCTGACTTTATAATACGCAATTGGGAGATATAAAGTCAGAATTGCATGATATAAAGTCGCAATTGCGTGTTATAAAGTCAGAATTGTGCGATATAAACTATTCTGAGGTAAAAAAAAAAAAGTCTGTCTTTTTTTTCCTTAGAATTGGACTTTATATCTCACAATTGTGAGTTTATATCTCACAATTCCGAGAAAAGATGCAATTATGTGTTATAAAGTCAGAATTGCGTGATATAAAGTCGCAATTGCGAGAAAAAAAGTCAGAATTCTGACTTTATAAGACGCAATTGCGACTTTATTTCACGCAATTCTGACTTTATATCTCGCAATTCTGACTTTATTTCTCAGAATTGCGAGATATAAAGTCAGAATTGCGTGAAATAAAGTCGCAATTATCTTTTAAAATGTTTTATTCTGTGGCAGAAACAAGCTTCCATAAATAACTAAAATGTTTTAGTAAGCAATAACAACACTGATAATAAACAGAAAGTTAACATCCTTTAATGTGGATGCTAATATAGTTATCGTTCATGATGTTAACCGGCCTCCAAACTACATGCAATATGAACAAACTTATGATCTTGTTAAAAATATGTAAAAGTTTGTTTTATCTTGGCTACTCAGAAGCTTTCTGAGACAACATTCATCGATCCAAGTTAACTCACATTCTTGGATCTGATGCTTCAAAACCAGCTCGGTTGAGGTAGTATCCTGTGACTGCGTCTGGGATCTGAAACACAGACAGTTTGTTAACAGTGCAACTCACAATAACCAAAGAATATACTGAAAATATTTGAAAAATATGCGGACTCACTGTAGGAGTGTAGTCCTCCAACTGCATCAGGAAATCGGCCAGTGGTGTAGTTGAGAGGACGGGTTTCACATCTCCATTGGCGATCCCTGTGGGCACATACACCCCGTTTGACACGGTGGAGTCGGATGATGGGGTTGCCATGGCAGCCGAAGTGGGAACTGTGAAGGGGGGGAATTACCACAGACGTTCAGAACTGCACATTTCCACTATAAATACACTCCTACCCATATTTACAATCTTATAAAGACCAATACTAGTAACTTATAGCTAAATGCTAAACGACAACAGCAAGTATTTGAGCATCCAAACTGTCGCAAAGAGAGTTGCCCCACCATTACTGCTGCCCACCGCAGGGATGCTGCTGGCGTGTGTGGAGCTGCTGTTCGGGACGCAGTTGCTGCTGGATGTAGATGTGATGGATGCGGCGGCTGCTCCAGTCGGTCCGGTTTGAGGATGATCCACGTTCATTTTTCCTGCTTAGTTTCAATATTCGAATGCGCTGGGGGTACTAGACAAAATCTACGTAGTTTAAACTAAGGAAAAGTTAAGTCTAACACTCATTCATGAAGCTAAAACAGCGGGGTCGGGGATCAATCGCTGTGTGGAGAAAAATATTTACGCTGGAACAGTGTCACGTGATCAACACTTCCGTGTGCAACTAGTACGAAAGTCCGGACAGCTTGAGCCTCATATCAGAAATGTGAACAATAGTTCCTGGATAGATAGCGTTTTTTATCAAAGCGTGTTTTGTTTCACTAAATTTTGAAGCGCAAACCTTGTGTAAACTATTTTGTATTAAAGTATCGTTTGTATTTTAGGTAAATGGAGATAAAAAAGAGAAACATCTTCTTTCATGCGTCGACAGACGAGGGCTTGCAAATAGCTCCACCTAGTGCTTGACTTCATACTTTTCAAGGTAATTTACAAAACAATTTCATAAACTTGAGTACTTTACTCTTGTACACTAGTGCTTAGGTGACACCTTCTCAGTGATAGCGTGCCCAGATTCTCAAACGTAAGTCTAACAAAACAAATATTTCTAGTACTTTAAAACAATCAATTATATTTGTGTGTGTATACTATCCAATATATTTCATAGTTTCTAAATTTTAGTTAAGTGAATGAGTAGGACACATAACATAACCATATCAATGACCAGTATAAACAATTTTTTTCCAAATTAAAAGTATTTTTATTGTCACAAGAATAATTATACATTTTAGTAAGAAAATCAAAAATAAATGTGCATATTATAGAAGCCACATATCAGTATGTATAAGCCTACAAGAGTATGATACCATAACCACCAGTTTCAACTGAAAGAGACAGTGACAGTAAAGTACAGATATGGTCAGGATGGTTCAAGGCCCTTTCAACCATTGTCAAATCGCTGGAATAAAGAATGAAACGATATAAACATGCCATAAGATGAAATTGTTTAAGTACACTGTCATTTCCAATCCTCTTGGCATTACATTTCACAGAAAAAAAAAAAAAAAAATTCTAGCAAAATAAAAAGTTTAAAAATGTTGTGCTTTTTGTGTTTTCTAGCTTGGAAGGAGCAGATTTACACGTAAATCAATAGAAGTTAATACTGCCAAAGCTCTGTTTAAGTTATTTAGACGTGCAAACATTAATTATAGAACCAAAACTGTAAAGAGGGATTTTAATGACTAATCATGACTTTTTAAATATAATCTTAACATTGTAGATCAGTGATGTTTAGTCTAAATTCTAATTAACTGTTCTCATATTAACACAAATGATATCTGCTGAGGCTGTTGATTAATATCATGAAGGATTTCAGGAAACTTTACAGCGGAATGTTGTACTAAACAAGCCTAACACAATACCAAAGTGCGAAATCATTTGGCACAAAAACAATGGAACAGCTAACATCTCTCTCCCTCTCTCTCAAAAAAAAATTAAAATAAAATAAAAAGACAGATGGCTTCTAACAGAATGCAAAGGTTGTTTGATTGGTGTCATCAGTCGACTCCTCATTCACCAACCAATAACATATGCACTACTATAATAACCCCTTAAAACCCAATATTCAAAATACTTTTCAGTTAAACAGTAGGTAACAAAAGAAAAAGAAAGTAGATGGCTGGAAAGATTGGGAGACAAATATTTATACACCTATTGTTTGAATTTCCACAGAACTAGTGAACAAACAAGAACATTTACCAGTGACACGGAACACAGAAACAAGGAACATGAAGCATAGCAGTTGCCAACAATATTGACTCTAATGTAGAAAAGAATAAAGGTATTTTGCCTTTATTTATTTGATTGTAAAGGATAATCTGATACACGGAGAATAGAAGGGAGACAAGATTGTAGGCAACAAAATACATATTGAAAAATAAGAATGTTTCTTTTCACAAGACCCCTTTCCATACAAAACTAAAATTATTTTTTAATTTTCATCACATGAAAATATAGATTTGTCTTTATACATAGCATCTCAGTTACTTTTGCCACAGTGTACTGCATGTCACATGACCATTAAACGTTCAATTCGTTACGCTTGTGGAATGATATGTTCCCTCATTTTTCAGATGTCACAGTAATCTAGTTTTTTAAAACTAGATATTTAATAAATAACATTTGTCATTTTGATGCTGGAATTCATGCACCAGGTCTACAGAACAACCATGCCTATATATTATTTTAATAAATCAAAAGCCTTGCTTCTATTAACAAAACACACTCGCTTTCACCTGATTTCACTGTGAATTGGCTGTTTTGCAAGGCTTCTAATATTGGTCATAATTTGACAAATATTAAGCAAGCCAGATTTAGGCAGTTGACACTTGAGAGGTAGTTCACCCAAAAATTATTTTCTCACCATCATGTCGTTCCAAACCTGTATGACATTCTTGCTTCTGTGGAACACAAAAGAATATATTTTGAAAATGTTTAAGTGTTTTTATCCATACAATTAAAGCTAAAATAGTTTTGGACCCCACTGACTTTCATTATATGGATAAAAACAGTCTTCAGGAGAAGAGAGTTATACATGTTTAGAACAACATGAGGGTGAGTAAATAAAACTATGGGTGAACTATCCCTCTAAACAAAAGCTGAGGTGGTGGATTTCACTCATCCATCTGGTATCTGACCAACCCCGTTAGCATTTCACAGTTACTTGCTTAGCACACATGGAAGCTCAATACAGGGGTTCAGAGGTTAAACAGTCAGATGACCTTGTCCTGTCAACACCTCCATTGACATGAACCACAAAGTTGTTGAAACTAAGTTGCAATTACTTGCTTTTGTAAGCCATTTCAACTTTACAGTCATTTCCCATTTTGATTTTATAGACCAATTGTAAAACGTGTGTGCCACATTTAATACTGGACACCTTACAGACTAAAGGGAACCATGTATGGACAACGACACCACAGTGACCATGCAAAAAACTATATATAAACACTCAACAAACACCGTTACAATCATCACCACACATGCATACACCCAAAACCACCTCTTCATCTCTCTCTCTGGCTCAGTAAAAATATAGACTATTTTATGCACTTAATGTATCTGTGAACAAGAGCAGAGATCTGATGTACACTAATCCTCTCATGTTTAAAGGGTCATTGAGGAAAATTGAATTAGTTACGGTACAGTGTAAAGCATTTCTTGCATAAACAGGAAATTATGCCACTGATATGAATATAACATAGGATATGGAATACTGAGAGTACAAGTCGATTAAAAAAAAAAACTTTAAAACCCCTTAAGCGTTAGAATTAAACCTACTGACACATTGACAAGAACAAGACGCAAGATGCCGTTAAAGTTAAAACGACACTGACGCAACGATGAGGTGAATGAACTACAGTACATATATATACTCATGCGACTGCAACAGAACAAATCCAATCCAGTGTACTGAGATCAGTGTCTGGCTTCACATTCAAAATCAGCCTGAGAGAGAGCGAGAGAAAGAGGCAAAGATAAAACTAGACAAGAGATCCGCTCATGAGCACAAACTACACAGGTGTTCCCTCTCTCAGGAAGATGAATCTGCATGGATTTCTGAGCGTTTCACAGCCTTGCATAGTATCTCTGATTGCGGGCGACTCTGATGACAGACAGACAGACAGACACACACACACACACAGATAAGTAAATCGAGGCTGTCGAGGTGGATGCGGCTATTTGAAGGCTGACTTCAACTCTTTGAAAGCGGCTTGTCTTTGTTTCCTCTCTTCCGCCTGACGCTTCTTCTCCTCCTGCTCATTACGGATTTCCGCCTCAAACCGGTTTGATTCGTTAATGGCCTGCACCTGTCACAGAGGAAAATATACATTTTAGGTGATCCTAAATTGAATTTTCTTATCAGTGGCATTCAATGCAACTCATCTAGGCAGGAAATTAAAGTCATTATTAAAACACAGAGCTATCATAGACTCAGATGGGTTTAATCATATAAATTAATTTGAGTTTTTTTTTTTTTTTTTGTGCTAAGGGGTGAAAATAAAAGTATTAAATGTCATGATTCTTTACTTTTGCCTCAAAGAATGATTTGGCTCCCTTCACTCCCTCAGTTGACACGTCAATCTCCGACAAACGTGCCAAGACGTGAAGTCCGCTGTCCTCTGCCAGCTCTCCTGCTGCTGCTTTTCTGAAGATAAGGAGAAACTAGAGGAAAGGATGGAGGTGATTAATGTGGGGAATGTTCACCCCAGAAAATACTAGTTTCATGTGAAATACAGCTCTTCATAATGTACGTTTTGCTGTAAAATATAGCCAAATCTTCAACCAACTGTTTTGACACACAGGAGCATTTACCTCTCTGAAACTGAGTTTGCCATCCAAGTCTTCGTCTACTTCTTTGATCATGTTCTTCAGGCCCAGGTGAGTCTGAGGTGCTCCGAGTTTCTCCATCATCAGCTTCAGCTCCATCAGATCGATGTAGTTATCCTTCTCTGAATCATACCTGCGCACACACAAGAAACCAAATTATTGAAGCAGAAATATCATGGAAAATAAAACATTTTATGCACCATATTTCTGAAAGGATCTGCCCATTTCATCACTGGTGATATTGCTACAATGCCTCCAATGATCAATAGAGGGCAGTGCTGAAGAATAACTGGCCCCTAGCTTAGAAGGAAAACCTTGGTTGTGTCCGAAATCGCCTCCTATACCTTCCTATGATGGCACAGTCATTTGTAGTGGTGTCGAAACCATAGTGGACGTTATTGAGTGCACTCATTAAATCCTGTAATGCACCGCACGACGAGTGTACAACTGAAGTACACTGAACAGCATACCCATAATGCACTGAGGGCATGAATGAATTCCCCTGTCTTGCCAGAAGATGGCGCCCACAGCTGAATTATCCATCCATCCATTTTCCAAACCACTGGTCCAATGTAATGTACAACATAATATTATACAGGTATAAATTCCTTTTTAATTGATCATTAAATTGAAAGCTCACCAACATATAATCTCAAAATGCTTAGACAAAATGTCAAGAAAATCAATTCAATTCTCAACAAAAGTGTAAATTGTTATGTAGATCTCAGTCATATTTAATTTTATGTGAATGAAAACGAGTCTGTGAGAGATAGAGGTACAGTCAGTCTGTTCAAAATATATTTTTTTATGACATTAATGTAGTGGTGGTTGTTGAATGACCTACACCAGTGGTTCTTTTTTACTCCAAGTCCTGCTTTTTCTAAAACAATATTCTAATATCCGAGCGGATATGGACCTCTGCTATGTTTCTGGATGTCTGTGTAATGTTGTACATCTTTATTTCTTCTGTTGGGTTGTATTACGTTAATACAACAAAAATTAACTCATTTTTAAAACCATTGGAAGTTTTCTTAGGCCCCTCAGTGGGCTACGACCCCCTGGTTGAGAATCACCGATCTACACCAAGGTAGACTATACATCAGGGGCCAGTTGCATAAACATAGCCATTATGTTAAAACTGTGTCTTAAGAACTAGTATGACCAACTAGCAGTTATTTAGGAAAAATCTTACATTTTTCTATCACATTAGAACAATCTACGTTTTTATGTATCTGAAGTTATGAACATTCTTAATCACTAACTTGATGACTAACCTGTAAAATTGATGTCTAACTTGTAAGACTAGTCTTAGCAGTTTATGACACTGGCCCTAGTACAACCAGTCTTGTTTTCACTTATGTACAATTAGATATGGCGTCTACCCTGAGTAATATACATTACGCGCAGAATTTTACAGGAAATAATTAAAGCTGACCTGCCAGCATCAATATCATCAGTCAGAGCAGAAGTGTTTATTAACAGTCACACATTTATCATTTTAATGTCTCCGCTGCATTTTTAATAAATACCTTATGAGCTGTTGGTAATTTATTGAGTTAATAGCGATCCAAGACACCAGTGTGTACATTTGGCAGCATTCAATGTAAACTTTAAAGAAAATCTGCAGACTAAACATAGGCTAAACATCAAGTCATTTCTCGTTGATCTTAAATCTCTCTCACGAACGAACACACTTCCTGTGGTACAGCAGAGATGTGATCGCTTATGGCTTATAAAACAAGAGACGTTTATATCTGCCGCCTCTTCTTTTCTATCTATAACGAAAAGGTGAGCTGAACTTATCCACAGTTACACATTTTCAGGTGCAAAGGTCAGAAAATTGTATATTGGTGGGTGAGTGGTTGTGTAGCAATGTGTGTTAGTGAGGATGGACTAGTCACTCACAATCATTATGTATGAGACCACTTCCTCCACACGTCCACAAGCACAAACACGGATATTGCCCAAAGATGAGGTTTTACGTTTCCATGGCAACAGGGCCATTTTATTAAAAGTAGAGGCCAATGTATTTTTTGGATGAGGCTCTTATCAACTATTTGAAAAATCTTCTTCCTTTGATTCTCACTTCCTTGTCATTTTGTTCTTCCTTCTTCCCTGAAAGATACACCCGATAGTGTCCTAAGATTACTTAATGTGTTTTGGACATCTATATTTTGGACAAATATAAAACAAAATAAAATGAAATAAGATATTTTAAAATAAATTCAAAGATATTAAATTTAAATAAGAGATATTAAAATAAAATAAATATTCTGACCCATTCCTATTTCCTACTGGATTCTGGTGATGAGTTTATCTCCCTCATTAACTCCAAGGCAATCCCAGCATGCACCCTGCTCATGAATATGGAGTGTGTCCATCTGCCTCAAAGACATGGCTATTGTATTCCTGTCTACCGACACGAGACACCCTGCTGATGCCAAGTCTCTCTCACACACACAAACTGTAATAACTCCTCATTAACCCTGTATCACAGACTAACTGAAAATCTTCCTATCAGTAATTCAAAGGCCAAAAGAGTCTGTTCATGTTCAGGGGCACAAAATCTCTCAAATTAACTCTTCATGCTGTGGCATCTGACACGTTGGGCTAACCTTGATCACAGGGCTCTGGAAAATGCTGTTTGATGAGGGATCGCTGTTGTGGAGCATCTAAACCATTGTGAAGGACTTGTGTTTCTCTGTGGATGCTGCTATCGTGGGTTTGGGCAAGGATTACAGTACAGCAGCAGTTAAACACTAATGTGATTTCAAGGCAAGCAAGATTGAGTTGGTGGTTTATTTTTAAAAGGCAAAATCAGATCACTTTGGAAACCGGGCAACCAGTGTCCATAGTGGTTTTAAATCAATAATTTACGTCCGCATACTGTTTAACAAAAGAAAGGTCAAGCATGCCCAGTGCGATTAAAGGTCAGCTGTAATTTAAATCCACCATGTTTAATTATGCAGTCAAACCTCAATGCCTGAAATCACATACGCTTACTTTTGAAAACCTCGTCATGCTCTTCAATGGCCCAGATTTGCCAAAGATTACTGCCAAGCTTCGATTTTCAGAGTTCTTTTTATTTTATTGTCAACAGTCAAGTTGAATCACTGTGTTAAATAGCGTCACTTCCTCTCTGTCACGCTCAACAGGTGTTTTTACCCTGACCATGGTCAATTTTATGATCTTTTGTTTTACCCCAACCCCGATTTACATAGAAACTTACATAGCCTGCCAGTAAGTTTCAGAATTTACAAAACTCTCATTGCAAAACCATGCTAATCAATATGGCACACTTCCAGCAGACTTGGTTCCAACACTAATATACACAAACGTTCAAAAGATTAAGAATTAAGAATATTTTTATTTTTTTTTAAATGAATAGGTGTATTCAGCAAGTATGCATTAAATTGATCATTAGTGACAGTGAAGACATTTTTAATATTACAAAAGTTTTTAAATAAATGTATTAGTCAATTAATCACCCTTGGTGAGCATACTTTTTTTCTTTCTTTTTTTTTTTTTTTACATTTTATCGACACCAAACTTATCTATATCATTATTAAACTATCATTTCCTATTTGCTTTCTCCATTTACACATTTACAAAATAAAAAAAAAGTCTTAAACCTTGAACCAAAGCAATAAGCTCTGAAAAAAATCCCAACATTTCAATTATTTGATTACAAGTGTTCCATGAATAGTTTGGGGTTATGAAAGGGTTACAAAACAAAAATAGGCTCTAGGTGTATCTTAGTTTGAGTAAGATCAAGTGGTAAAAAAATCTGACACCATCTACTCTAACCATGTGTTTTGAAGCACGTCACAGGCCATTTACAGCTCCAAAGTGTTAAAAACCCAGTGCTAAAAACAGTTCAGCTGGTTTCACAAATCTGGGACAAAATGCAGCCTTTACAATCTATATGGACATGTTGAGCAGATGCTGCCCAAGTGCCGAAATGAATAAATTTCCCCCTTTTCGTCACCAAGTGCAACTTGAGGAAGATCAACATTTTTGCCCAAATAAGTCTTTAACTTGAATACCTCACACTACAGATGATTGAGGAAGCAAATGCAATCAGCACTTCCTTATAATAGCCATGAGAGAGATGGAGTTAAAGCCATGATCATATTCAGACTTCCTTCTGCCTTGGCAAAAAGGTTTGTCTCATTTGATTGGCTTTGCTGATAGCTGCATTTGAACCCTGAGTGAATTTACATGCTGTTGTTGGAAAGAAATCAAGTTTGATGAGTAATTATAAAGAAAGTCAAGAGAAGGAACTGAAAAGCTAGCATGTAGCTACATTAGTGCTCTTGGTTTGTGCTCTATGAAGAACTCTTGAAACACTTCTCCATGCAAGCCTGAACTTGAATGAACGCTAAGGAATTTTTTTTCTTGCTCTTTAAAAAGGTAAATGTTTAAACATGCAACATTTTTCCTGTGGAGTCTCAGTGTTGGAGTTGAGCACAGGGACTTCAGCAAATGTGGGTTTAGCTCGGGTACTGCTGACTGCTCCTGAAGATGGACACAAATGTGCTGAATGTATCCTGCATACTTGACATGACACATTGTAGAAAAGCAACAACTTAGTCATAAACCAAGTGAGAGAGAATGAGGAACAGGAAATGCATGAATAGTCTCGTGAGAGCTTCAATCTGTTATTTCAGCACTGACCCCAGAAAAACTTACTGGCTGCACTTCCAAATTCCTTCTCAAAATTAATTTACAAAGGATTTGTTCAAAACGAACACATCAGTTGAGCCATCCAAAAGCAGACATCTGACTTAAAGACAATCATTTTGAAATAGGCAACTTAATGAACACTTCAAACCAATGACATTAGCATCAGTTCTTCAGATGGACAACTCAAAGACTGTAAATATAACAAGACCATTCACTCAAATTACAATGAATGGGAGAAAGTGCAGCATACAATAAATCTAAATAAAAGAGACAATCAGTAATTTGTAAACTCTGGTTCCCATAAAAACAGATTTGTCACCTGGGATTGCTATTTGAGCATCGGAAACAAATTTTGGGACAGTTCAAATCAGATTTTGTTGCTGCTTCAAAATATGTTATTTAAATGCAAATTTGACAAGCTGATTCTAGTAGGCTATTTATCCATTCAACTAGGTGTTTGTCTTGCATGATGCCCAAAATAGCTGCATAGAACCATTGCAAATATGGCCAGCACAGAGTGAAATGACTTTCCCTGACTGGGACTTTGACAACGTACAAGTGACTCTTCGCTAAGCTCCGCCACCTTTCGTTACCGTTGCTCACTTTGAGACTTTACAGAATATAATTTACAGACTTCGCCAAATCTTTTTTTCTGCAAAAACTTAACAAAAATTAATATTTTACTTTTTTTTTTAGTCGACCATGCTTCTCGTCAGCTAACATTTAGTCGACTAATAGGGGGCAGCCCTATACATAGTGGTAAAAAAAAAATTGGATTGATTTTATTATTCTTACAAATAATTTGAATCTGCCATAGTTTCTATTCGCACTACAATCACCAGAACCAATTTGAATGTTGAAAATTAATTTGACAGTTTAGTCTACAACAATAACTAAGATTTATTTATTTCATTTTTGGAGAAGGAAGGTATCCTTATTATATTATCACAATAATTTTTTTACTGCTTTTTTATTTTTCTGTAAAATTAAATGTAAAAGTACTGTAAGACTTCCATAAGACAACAGCTTGTCTGATACTTGGCAATCAGCAATAGCTGTTAAGTTGGCATTGGTTAATAACATTTTTAGTTTCATTTTCATCAACATGGTAACATCTACACATCTTGGTATCCTTAAAAACTTGTGTTTGTGTGTGCGTGTAATGATGCTGTACTAAAACTCTGAAAGCTTGTGGTAGGACTGAATACAGCTGAGGTTAGACGGGGCTGAATTTAGTAGTGAAAAACATTTTAGTGAAACTGTCGATGCTAACCCCTGTGTAAAATACCAACAGTAAAATTCATGCAGACTGTTACTTAAAACCAACCATTGGAGCTAAATGGATTGTGCATTGTGGACTTTGAAAGCAACTGTTTGTCAGAATGTGAGGCATGTAACAGGATTTGGGATTAAGCAATTGGCGAAATTTACTAAAATGCTGCCTGATGCTAGCCTTAATACTCATGCCTGTCAGAACAGTCATGCTTTATGCATGCCTATAGCTACTGCTGATTCAATTATGAACATGTCTGATTAAATTTGAGTAGAATGATGTCTTGGAGCTAAAAAGAGACTGCAATATTCCAGGCTGCAGCTTAAGGTGGTCTGAAGGACAGTAGCATTTTCTTGTATATCAGCATATCATGGACAAAACTTCATACTGCACTATGACGCACAAGGAGTGACCAACCAACTCTTTTCCATCCTCCCTCCCTTTTCTATCTCTCTTCCTGCCAATCTTCTTAATCCCAGGTTGCCAAGCAACAGCTAACGGGAGAAGTCATGGGAAAACCCTCACAAACACACAATCAATTCAGAGCACATTCTTTATGATGGCCCAGCGTAACAGGCGTGATCAATCAGGACCACACACACCTAAAAAGTTTGTTTGAGCATTTTACATCCACTTCACATCTGTGCAGCGTGTGTGATGACATCATTCACGCTCAAGTTAATTTCTGGAGATGGGATGGGATGAGGGAACGGTTCGGAGAGAGAGACACACAACAGCAAGCCTCAACATAAGAAAGAGAATGAAATCATGGTCAATTACATTAACAGATGATTGGAGAATTTAAACTTCCCCATATTATCAGGCATAAAACTTGATATGCAAATCTGAAATAAACAACCAACACAAAATCATTTCTAAAAGAATGTAACCTATGAAAGGGAAGATACAAACACTTTTGTGATCAGCTATTTAATGTTCTTATGCGAGACTTAACTGGCAAAGAATAGTCGAAACCACAGCAATTGTTCCCCTTTTTCTTGATTTATAAAAATTAAGCTAAATGCATTACTCAAAAAACACAAAGATAACTGTTAGAGAATACATCTCTGCTTTCAAAGCAGAAGCTGACAGCTTCCTGTTCATATTTCTCCAGAACATGGCCTTGCCACCACCATCCGATCCAATTAAATCAGTTTCCCCATGAATTAGCGGAGATCAATAGCATTCAAGGCTCTTCACACACTTGAGATTCTTGCACAAATGGTTGCTTTGAAACTTATACAATCAAGAATATTGACAGTAAAATGTTTCAAATCATTTTCAGCTTCTCCACTTGAACCGGAGACTGTAAAATTTAATTATAAAATGAAGATGATCCAGGCTTCTCAATTCTGATATTCAATCCAGCTCGCAATATAAAGACGAAATGCTAAAACCATGAAGGTTTACATTTTGTCAAGATGGATCATTATCCACCCACTCCATAGATAAGAGTTACTGCAGTGCAGTACTGATTAACATACAGCAAAAAAATAAAATAAGCTGAACCGAACCTGCTTGATGCACGAGAACAAACCTCATTGGTTCTTGTGGAGGCTCAAAAGTTCAGCGTAACACACAAGAATGAACCCTATTGATTCTCGCATGTCAAGCGAACATGCTTGAACTTCCGTTTATAATAGCTGATGTGTGCATTGATGAATGTTTATATGTGAATAAAACACTAAATTAAATCTGTTCAGCATATAAAGAGATCGTGTCTCTGTGGACTAGACTGCTGAGTTCATATGGATTAGTTGTACGATCTCTTTATGACCTTTTTGAAGCATCAAAGTGGTAGTTGCGTAGCTGTCAATGGAGGGACAGAAATCCTTCAGATTTAAAAAAAAAAAAAAAAAAAAAACCCTTCATTTTGGGTTTTATGGGTTTGGAACGACATGAGCTCGAGCTACGTCTGCTAAATTGGCATGCCAAGTTGGCCTCTTTTCCCTAGCCATGACCACGTCTATTTTTTCCTATTTTGCGTCCTTCTCTTTTTTTCAGCACACATAATAACCACAATTGCAAAAGTGCAATCTTGCTCTATTTGTTCAACACTAGCGCATGCTGATGACGTTTTATTCTTCTATACTAACTTCCATTATAGCCTACGATTCAATAGGTGTCATTATTGTACAGTGTGATTTGTAATGATCTTATAGGATTGCTGAAACGCATAATCTGTAACAGGCATTAGGCTATTTCTTAAGCGTTTCAATTATGTTTGAAATCGATGAATGATACGAGAACATCTGGATTTCCTGCCCGACATAATTACCACATGGGCCAGCCGTTTCAACGATATGTCACAGACTGTGTGATTCGCCAATTCCTGCAGAGCTTATTTCTGTGACTAACTAATTAATATTTTGTTGACTAAGCCTCTTCTTGTCAACTGTTTAGTTGACTATCAAGGGGAAGCCCTACCTAAAAGCATGTATGTTTCTGTGACTGTACAAAGCTCATGAATATTTAATGAGGTAAGCACTGATGCAGTTTTTGTTTGCAGCAAGGCACTGCATTTTCCACCACTGTAGCTGATGATCGCAGGCAACACTAACCTTGATCTGTCGGGATTATAGACCAGGTGACTAACCATTAGTCCTTAAGCAGAATCCTTCACGGATCAGCCAATGGCCACACAATCTCAGAGGTTATTTATAGTGAGCGAAGAGTGCAAAGCATGAACATAAAACATCACAAACAGAAAGAACAGGGAGGAATGGCCAGGTGGGACAAGAACTAGAAATGCACTTCCTGCTGCCCAAATGAGTCATTATGAGTCATTATGATGACTGTGTGTAAAAGCCAAATAATGGTGTGCGTCTAAATAAACCTCACACCTACACAATTACAGGCAACTTCTGAGGAAAAGACACCCCTTGCTTCTGTCTTTTATACTACATATTGCCGTTAAATTGTTAAATTGAATGAAGCAAACCAATAGGGGAAGCTAAAAGTTAAAAGTTTTAGAGACTCCAATTCAAGACTTGTGCATGGTTTGAGTGATCACTTGCTATCCGTCTTAAATATATGAAGTGACCAAGTGTAAATACCCCCCCTTTAATATCTTATTTGCTGAGACAGCGTGCATTGATTGGCTTCCTTTGTCTTCCTTAACTTTGTCTTATCCTCTTAGGTCACTGTGTCAGTTGGATTTGGCAGCATGCAGGAGATTTTGTGGATAAATTCCTTGGCTGTATTTACTTTTAATGCATCTCCATCATAAAAGCACAACAACATCCTGCTATCCAAACTGAACAACTGCACTAAGGTTTTTTTTTTTTCCTAACACAGGATATTCAGAGATGAGGAAATGGGTGATTTAGAGAATAATCACATCATTCTGTTCTCTGCAGGGAGAAAGGCATAACCATTTAAGGACTTGGCAAATATATGAGCTTGAGAGTGAAGTGTTCATTGCATTCTGCTATAATACATTATGCATGACTACAATGAGTTTATGATGGCCGCCAATGAGAAACAAGCTATATTTTTCCTACTGGCAACTCTTTCCTACACCTCTGTGCCCTGCAGATATGTTATGGCTTACGTCTAAACATTCCTAAATGTTCAGATGATGTTATCTTTTCTAGGAAATATGGCCTGGAGAAAAGTGTACAATGAAAAAGAGGCCAGGCAGAAAGAGGAAGAGCACAGAGTTATCTTCTGCTTCCTTCGTTACTGGAGGCGACTCCGCAGGAACACGCCTCATCAGGCTAAAGCTTCTCGCTCATATGTAGGCACAGCATGGGGCCTGCACACATAATCTCTCAGCCAATTAGGGCAACCTGCCATTCACATGATCAGAGACAGTATTACCAATGAGTGGGGGAATAAGAAGGGTTGGAGTTCATCTGTTTGAAGTATCTAAGATAGCTGTCCCTTAAAATGTCACACAACTGCATGCAGAAGTGGAATGGATTTCCATTTACTGGTAAAAATCAATCGTTTTAAATACTACAAGTAAATTTTGGCATTACAACATTATAATCGACAGTATGAAAAATGAATATTCATCATTTTTGTTGTTTATTTATAGGTGTTTTTAAAGATTAGATGTAAAAAAGGAGAAATGTGCATGTACATTAAATATGAAATATTAGTCAAAGAGGGTATGCACTGATGTCACTTTCCTGCTGGCACGTGCCCCCTCAGCTAGTGAGTGCCAAAGCATCCTGCAACATGATTGGCATGTAAGGGGAAACAGCAAAAATGGGAGTACACTGTAGTATTGTAGACATAACATGATGTGCTTTCTGTGAAGCTGCTTGGAAACAATGTGTATTGTGAAGCACTATATAAAATAAATTTGAGTTGACTGACCCTTCGGTCGTACTTCAAGACCAGATTTTTTGGCAAAATTAAAGTGACGAGGAAATCAATGGATATGATGTCGTTTCAATATATTTTGTTTAAACTTGTATTACTCATCATAATGGATGTTTTTTTAATAAATGCTGACAAAAACTAGTTACGCAGAATATAAGATGAGTTGTCAATACAATATATAACCAAGTGTATTATTTTACCCCCAAATTCATATATATATATATATATATATATATATATATATATGACATTTCCCAATATGGTAATGTTATTAAATTATTAGTTTTAAAAAGGTTAGATGAAAGAAAGTAATTACGGGGGAAATGAGCATGAAAAATTAATTATCCAATATTAGCAGATATAGGCCTATATTTAATACAAACTAATGCTGAAAAATGAAAGCAGCCAATAACCTGTATGGTACTGATATATTGTGCATCCCTAGTAAATATATCAATTTTAGTCAGATGGGAGTTTGATTGCTGTATCTGATGTAAACAAAAAAATTCTTGGTGAGGTGAAAATACACAGAAACTTCAAAAGACATGTTCAGACATGAATGAATTCCTCTTGTGAATAATCCTCAATGCTAAACTTGCATCTGCTCAAAATCAATCTTAAGACAGGGTTATGTTCTTTTATGAACTTTGTAGATGTTGCCACCTAAAGAGCAACAACCACAGAGGTTTCAGGTTCAATTCCTTGTACCTTTTTAAACAAAGCAGGTGCATTCGACAGCTCCTACAAGTATTGTATACTTAGCTAACCGTGAACAATACATGCATTTGTACGCATTATTATCAATAACCACAGATATGTAAACATCTGGGCTAGTCCCTGCTTTTTATTCAGATAAAAATAGAAAATATGCAAATCACTACTTATAACAACCATACCATGAAAGATAAATGACCTACGCACAGTTTTAACAGTTTCACATAAAGATTCCCTACAAAAACCACCCAGAAATGATGGGTTTGAATGCTGGTCCTGAACCAAAAGTTTTGAATCCCTCTGAAAAGTGGCCTGAGGGCAAGGCAAAGCCTGCATTCCTCTTATCAGCTGGACTCTGGCCAGTCTGTGGCTGTTACGCAGTTTTCTTTCTCTCTCCCTGTGTTTTTTCTGCCTCCCTCTGCACAAAAGCAGTTAGAAAGTAACATTCACAGCAACTGAAGCTTTTGAGCGTTTATTGAGTACTGAATGTGCCTACAGTATGTGATGCAAACCTAAGAACATCAGTATTAGTTTGGAAGGTCATAGTTATGAGATAATCAATCAATGAGTTCTTATGACTGCATACAGGCACATAAAGCGTTCCCAACCTGCCTCCTCACTGGCCATGTCTAATCCATGTTTCGTTATCTATATTCAGGGCTTCAGGCAACAGCACAAACATCTATTATATAGCTGGAAAGTAATAAATCAATGGAAGAGGTTCACAATCCTCTGTTGCCATAAACCTGTATGGAGCTAAACGACATGGAGAAGCAGCTAAATGGCATGTTTACAAACCCCTTATCACAAAAGATTCTTAAAGGGGAATATACCATGTAAATCCCTAGCTAATGTTTAACCTGTGAAGTAACCAGAGGCTTTGTTTCCACTGTGACAAAGGGAGCTATGCACACTTCACACTCTCCTAAAGATGAAACCATCTCACCTGTCTCATTCAGCCCATATAAAGCCAAGGGCTACACCATCAAAGAAACCGAATGAAACTAGTGCTATATCTCACCCTGGGCGAGGTCTTGTAAAGTGAACTCAGCGTTTGGCAGCACAAAGAACTCGTTTACAGACACAATAGAAAAGGTGATACTCTGAAACAATAGTCTATATACAATTATTTAGCAGAAGAATACGCTCCAGCAAGCCTTTATCTACTTTTGTAACACCCATGTGGTTATCTAGAGGTAATGAAACCATTGCGATAGACTGGCATCACATCTATTTTGCAACTAGATTAACCAGTTTAATCTGCATTAGAGAAAAATTTATTATGACTGTTCAACTAGATTAAACAGAATTGTGGTCATCATTTACTCACCCTCATGTTATTCCAAACCTGTGAGACTTTCTTTCTTCTGCTTTTGAAAAGGTTTCAGTTGTTATTATCCATGGGGTCCAATGTGGTTTTGGACAATGTTGACTTTCATTGTGTGGAGAAAAAAATAAATAAATACTGAGACACTTTTCAAAATATCTTCTTTTGTGTTCCATAGAGGAAAGTCATACAGGTTTGGAATGACAAGGTGAGTAAATGACAATTTCCATTTTTGGCTGAAGTATCCGAATCAAATTCAAAATATGAATAAATACTATAATAGTATATAAATTATACAAAAAAAAAACAAGAATCTGTGAAAAATATCACATTATGATAAATGAAATTCATTTGTGACATTACGAAAAATGCTACACAAGCCAACTCATCTAGATGCAAAGGGCTCCTCACACAGATTTGGGCGGCCTGTTTTGGCTAATTTACAACAATGGCAGCTTTGTTTGATAGCAGAAATGGGGAGAGGAACCCATCACTTCCTCAGTGCACTAGTTTCTCAACCAGCCCCCTTTCTCACATCGCTGAGGCCTGTGTGAAACCGACCCTGCAGTCACCGCTTCGGACTGACCACTACACCACAGAGAGCACAGGGGACACATTCCTGGAGCGACTCTCACGAAGATTCGGCTTCCCGTAGCTGCCTCTAGTTCCCAACATTCAGCTCAGAGGAGTTTCTTTTGTTTCTGTCAGTGAAATTAGCCTGACATGAAAGGCCCTGTGCCAACCCTGTATGCAGCAGACAGCATTTACAAAAGCTCTGACAACAGTTGCAAGTCGAACGTGGGGAAAATTCTTAAACTGCCTTCATTCATTAACCATATAGGAAGAGAGCAGTCTCACTAAGAATCCGGCCAAGGTGGCTACAGAATTGTGTCATACTGGGCAGTCTAGACTGCACGGCATGCATTTTGGTTAGAGACACAATGAAACCTGACCATGACCTAAGGGACTTTCTCAACCCATGGTTCAAAGTGACTTTCTCAACCCATGGTTCAAAGTCCTAGATATATCTATGTGTGAAAGCATGTGGAATAAATGATACAGACTTGGGCGGGGCTGAGGTTATGGTCCTTTCTTAGATGTGTGAAAGAGTTTCAGCCAAAACATTTGCTGCAGAATGGAGTAAACAGAGTGACAAAAGTAGCATAGATTAAAAAAACTAAACAGCTTGTTCCTGTTTAAACATTTAGTTTAGATTTAAAGGGACAGAAATATGAGTAAAGACCTTATTAAAAGCATACTAAATAAATAATGTTGAAATGTGAACTTTCATTTTAAAATAATAACTAAAACTAAACCAGAAGAAAAATTGTCACCATGTTTCTTTTAGGGCATTTAACGTTAGGGTAAATTAATTGGACAATTGGAAAAATTAATGGATGGATAGACAATTAATTTAAGATAGATAGATAGATAGATAGATAGATAGATAGATGCTGCAGCAACACTGCAGGTGACAGCTGGTATGAGTAACTTACTCTTTGAACATCTTCTCCATGTCTTTGATCTGCTTCCTCGAGAACTCCTTGAACTCGGTGTAGGGGTTGAACACCTTCATGCTGGGCTGCTGGTGTCCACCGACGCCCTCGTTCAGCTCCCCGCGCCGTTGCAGTTTGGCTCCCAGCTCTGAATCCGCGCTGGCCGTGGCCGGTTTCTCGTGAGCTCCGTTCTCATGAGACCCTTCCAAAGCCACCGCGTCGTGGTCGCCGTCCTCGATCTGCAGCCGACGGTTCAGCTTCGATGACAGCTCGTCCGTTGCCATTTCGTCTTATTCTGAAATCTAACTATCTACGGGGAAAATACAGTGGGATAAAATGCTGCAAAGCGCGCAGTCCATATAAAGGTTCAGTGGGTTAAATCCAAATTCAGATTAGCATTTGGTTAAATACGCTTTAAAATGCAAATCATTCGACTTATAACTGTGTGAAGGGATACGCGTCTGTAAACCCACTGATTCAAACGGACAGCGCTCGTGCGTATGATGACGCCTCGGTGATCGCTGACGGTTAAATAAGCTCGTGCGTATGCAGTAAGATGGACACAAACCCGCTTCTTTACGCCACGCCTTTTAAAGAGACTCACCGGACACGAAAGACCACTTACAACACCCTTATCGATACCTTTTGATATTACACAATGTAATCTCTCCGTATGTGTTTTTAGTTTCAGGTTGTTATTAGCCTATTATAGTTATTTGAGATGACGTCGTTTATTTGTCATTAATTTATTCATGACGATATATTTGAGCGAACCAACTTCTTTTGTCGACCAATTCCAAAGATAGACATTGAGCTGTTACATCATGACATCAGTTTTATAGACCAACACCGACCTTAATTTATTATTTGATTTATTTATTTATTTTACTTTTTTATAGGCTACTACCAACAAGTGGTTTAAACAAGGTAATGCTAAATATGGATTAGCCTACTAATGATGATACGTATCTATCTCTTCTCAGTAGACCCACACGGAAGTTATGCCTGCAAAAAGATTTCCGCTGAATTTCCACAAAACACTTGTCATTCAAGTTCTAATTCTTCACATTTTGCATGTAGGCTACACATATTATTTTATTTATTTATTTTTTTAATATTAAATTCATGTTTTTGCTAATCTGACTATGTTCTCAATAAATAGGCTAGCCTACTCCTAGCTCTGTATATTACATTTTTAAATCCATTCCACATTATTCATCAGATATTTCTGAATCAGTTCTGAAAAAACAAAAACAGCAGATAAGGGAGGTGAGAAAAGCATTCATGTATAAAAGATAAACATTACATTGTTTATTTCACAAAAGCAGGAAATTGTGTTTATGTGGGTATGTATGTGTTGCCAGTTTAGAAGGTATTAGTATATGAGATATCAGCATTAGATCTGAAGGCATCAGCTGAGTGACTAAAGGCTGATTCATGAAACAGGAAGTCACACACACACACACACACACACACACACACACACACACACACACACACACACACACACACACACACACACACACACACACACTTATGCACACATACTCTATCTGAGACATCCCCTCTGGTTATAGAGGAGGGGCTGCTACCTGCGTTCTTTCCTAATATGGATAAAGACAGAATGAAACGTAGGATTTCACCACAGACAAAGAAGTGTTTAGACCATCACACCTCTCTGAGGAGCTAAATGTGATTTGGCATGCTGTAATACCACCACAAAGGGAAAATCTTTCCTTTGTGTAGTGAATGGTGAAAAACCAGTCTTCATTAAAAGGGCCAGCACTCATGGTTCCAGATGTCTGCTTTATAAACACACACATTTTCCCCAGATTCAGATACATTATGAGAAGCATAAATCACTGGGGACTTCGTTTACTACTCGCTGGGAAGGCCTTTTGCCTGAAGGAAATGTGAACTGTAATCCTTTCTGTATCTTGTGGGATATATCTGGGTCCGACAAAATAAGCAAGGGAGTAGCAGAAACACACACAAAGGAATCTCCCCTTGTCTCTTTCTGTCATCCATCTTATTCAGCCCCTCTTTGTGTTTTTAAGTATCTCTTTTTTGTTGTTTTTTGTCTCTGACCAATGTGTATGAATGAATAAAAATGTAATAAAAGAAGATAAAATAAAAGAAGATTAATAAGAAGTGAAATTACTTGGCAGTAATGCACATCTCAAATCCTAGGTGCCTAAAATCCAAAAACGTAACGTTCGCTAGTTTAGGTCATGGTAATTTGTTTGAGTAAAATGTAATTTGAGTGTTGACTCATGAACGTGACATCATTTTTTGACAATGACCTAGAAAAAGGTATCACAATTTAGCTAAGCTGCTGTGTGTGTGTGTGTGTGTGTGTGTGTGTGTGTGTGTGTGTGTGTGTGTGTGTGTGTGTGTGTGTGTGTGTGTGTGTGTGTTTGTGTGTGTGTGTGTGTGTGTGTGTGTGTGTTTATGTGTGTATTATACAGATTGCACAGCTCTCAGCTATGTAGCGCTATAGCAGTAATTGAGCATCATGCTAGTGCGAGCTGTTTGAACCTGGTCTTTGAATGGTTGCCCAATCTCATAACAGTGCATTTTCTTTGTGTGAGAATAGAAACAGGAACGATGCAGAAAAAGGGAGGTTAACTTTTGGATGAAAAAGGAAATAGGCAAATATCCAACATAAATATGCATTGTTATAAAATATTACAGCATTATGTTTGAAAGTAGCAGATTATCTCAAATATCTACGCCAGAAAATATGTATTTTTAATTTACTACCTAAATCTTACATACAGAACTTTTGTCTACTTTCCATAATGTATCAGACTGCAATTCTAGGCACAATGTAAAGAAATGTTGCATTCTCAACATTGCCACACAGGGCACTAGCTGTCTGTCAACAGAAAGTTTTGAAAGAATGGTTGGGAGGGAGCATGAAGAATCATTTTCACACATGAACTGGCACCTCTGAGTCCAGTCCTTAAATTCACTGAAAGTCTTTGGGATGTGCTGGAGAAGACTTTACAAAATAGCCTGACATTGTCAATACAAGATCTTGAACAAAAATGTATGCACCTCTTGATTGAAATAACATCACAACATTTATTTCTTTACTCTGTAAAGTCTCCTCCAGCAGATCCCAAAGACTTTCAGTGAATTTAAGGACTGGACTCAGAGGTACCAATTCATGTGTGAAAATGATTCTTCATGCTCCCTCCCAACCATTCTTTCACAATTTGAGCCAGATTCATCTTGACATTGTCATCCTGGAATATGGCCATGATACGTCTTCCTACATAGTTGTTTAAGAATCAATTAGGGTTAGAAGAACTGTTGCCAAACTTATAACATGCTAGAAACATAATAATCACTGCAATAATGATCCAATAGAATCAAAGCATTTGCCTATTTAAATTCAAACAGCAACTTTTTTTTGGCCACACAGTGTATATCTAAGTGAATCGGCTTCTCGAAATGAGAAAAAATGTAGGGAAGGAATTGATTGCATCATTGGATCGTTGTTGTTTGCTAATCGCTGTGATTTAATGTGAGTGAAAGGTGGTTGCTAACAAAATTAGGTTGCTAACAATTTTGCTATAAGGATTTGCAGTTATATGAAAAATTATGCCACTATGACTGACTAAAGCAGCAAATTATGTGAAATATCTTGACATCTTTGACTTGATCTCAGGCCTGATTCAGTGTGCACTTGCTTAGCGATCATGGGTGGTCATAGTGAAGTTGTGTTTGTGTCCGCGAGCTTCAGTGAGCTGGGAGCTCTCCTAGCATTTGAGACAGACTGTCTAATTCAAGCCAATTTTACAGTTCTGCTGCTCTTTCTATTTTGGCTCTTTCTTCAAAGTCTGCAGCTCATGCTTTCTCCTTCAACGTCTCCTGCCAGGTCTTTGTTTGCCCCACTAAGGCCATTATAAGCACACACAGACACCCACTCAGAAGGCAATAGGAAATTCAGATTTGGAGTCTGTAATAAAACAACTTCAAGGGAACATGAACGGGGATTTAGGCTCTATTTACAGCAGTGAGTCTTAAAAAGTTATGAGTTTTAAAAAAACACATTAGGCTAAATAATGAATTAGCTAGTGCTGGTGCAGCTGGAGTTGTAAAACCTATGACACAGTGTGATGTTTGGCTATAAAACTCCCTGCAGTCGAGCCTGTGGTGGATGGCATTAGTTCAGGCCTTGCAGGGAGGCTCTACATTTCTCCTGGAATCAAACACATACATGCACATACACACAAACAGGATAATGGCATACTAGTCCCAAAGGAGAACACACTGACAGATCTGCGAGTACAGTACAATGAGGATCAGCTGTTTTATGAATTATTAATGAACACAAGACCAGTGAGACTATTGATTCAGGCTGCTGCCATCAAAGTGAGAAAAGGAGCAGCTTTCTGATGACTTTTACTGGATTCATTCAGAAACAATAGACTGACAGGTCTGACAGCTGTCTGTGTGAGTTTCAAAACACCAGTAGGCATCTACAACAAAAGAATATAACTAGAAACAAATGGAAAGCTTGTCTACAGTTTTTGGCTTACAGTAACTTAACCCTTTGACATAATTTAATCCAAAAGCAAATGACTGCGCATTCAATCTATGTAAACTCAGTTTTGATATGGTCAATCGTGCCAACCATGGCAACGCTATCAGTCCACTCATCTAGTGTAAATAAAACTGGTGCATACAAACACAACTGGCGCCATCATCAGTTAAATTTAATAAAAATATCAAAATAAAACACTCATAAGATTAAGTATTTTATTATGTGACCATTACATCAGAGAATTGTGAACATGCAAAAGTGTTGTTAAATTATTGAAATATTAACTAAAAATTTCAGGCAAAAATGTTTTGTCAAAAAAGTTTTTGGAATCCCTCACTCCATCAGTATGTGGATTCCTTGTAGATGTGAGAACTCTATGACCGTATACCAGCTGAGCTGCAGCAATGGTAAGTTTTTAGACAGTTTGTTTTTTGAATTATCATTATAAGAATGACATCAAATACAACACACAGCTGTTTTCTTCCACATCTGGAACCAATACCTCATCAAAACTAATTACACTAGGTTTTGAGATGAGTCAAGGACAGATGCTGGCTGGACCATGATCACATCTGTTCAGTGTGAGTTAAGGCAAAGGGAAAGAGTGGGCAGTCAAGATTGATTTGGACCAGAGACCTGTATTTTGTCCCACCCTTAATGTGTCATGCTTGAGCTCTCAGCCATGAATTCCCTAAAATCATAATGTATAGATAGGGAAGGGAAAGAGTACAAGAGAATCATAACCTTACAAATGCACTAATTAGTGTATGACATAATTAGGCAGAACTGATGAGGTCTCATGATGTGCCTTGATAAACATATTTATCCTTGTTCATCTATTGGTGTGCTAGAAGACTTAGACATGTTGTAAATCATTTTAAAATGCATTATGTGTAATGATCCCTCCGACCTTTCTGAGCTAAATTGAATAAAGTACATAAAAGTAAGACAAATATACACACAGAAAGGCAGCAACAACTACAATGTAAACAAGTTAAACAGGGACACGCCTAAGCAGAGGAACAGGATAATTCAGCATAATTTTATTTTATTTTATTCATGCGCCCAGTGTGTATTCCTTATTAAAATGATTTAAACATAAATGAAGATTGTGTGTGTGTGTGTGTGTGTGTGTGTGTGTGTGTGTGTGTGTGTGTGTGTGTGTGTGTGTGTGTGTGTGTGTTAAAGCTTTAAAAGCTGGTCTTACTTTCATGCTCCCCACTGAAACCTGCAGACAAAATGTATAGTTAAATTTAAAGCTGTTTCCAGAACTCAACACAAAAGAAATGCCCTGAAAACCCTCTCGGATGGCTTAAAAAACTAGTGTGATTTTTATCAATTGGATTTTTATCTCTCTCAGTCAAGGTCTGAGGACAGAGCTAATTGAACAATCGGGATGCCAGTGAATGGGGTGTAGTTTAGCCTGGCTTTTTTCATGATAATTCTCTTACTAAAGCACCGGTTGTTTAAGACAAGTCAGGATTTGGAGTGATTTTCCTGACTTTGCATATAACTTTGTCAGTTCCCACAAACAGATCTGTTAGAGGTTTGACCTAAATCTAGGTAAAGTCTCTTTTTGTGTGCTTTCTATTTCAAAGCTATTTCACTGAGCTGTTTCCTGATCCCTTCTGTTTTTGGTGGGGTGTAGTGACCCCTATAGGTATACATGCTCATTACACCATACTCTCAAGCTACTAAGCAGCTCACTAAATTAAAAGGGTGCATTTGTTTGGGAGCATCCCATCATCAACCTCACCAACCAATGGCATTTTAGTGCCATTTCCATACAGACTAAGGACTTTTGTAATGAAACCATGTGTGCTGGGAGTGGGCGCCATTCAGATGGGTGGAGCAAACAAACTAGCCTACAAAGTTCATTTGTGTTACAATTAAACTAAGATAGATAATACTGTGTATATGTAGCGGATCTGGTCTCACACCACAAGAAAACCCCCACGACACCACTGGCTTCGGTGGACCACGTCTGCAGTTTATTGACAAGAGGACAGACAATTAACACACACGCCTTCAGGTTCACTCTCTCTCTCAGCTGACTCTCTCCAGTCACAGGCTGTTCTGCGTTTTATACAATAAAGTCTTGTTTTACAACAATCAATTTCTCTGTGTCTTATTTATGGAAATTCACATTCACAAAAATCAAATTAAAGAAATAAAATTCCATTAAAAGTACATATTGTTACATTAAGATTTTAGCCAAAATATCTCAATTTGTTAGATCGTATAGTGGTTTTTTTCCCTTATTGTTGAACATACCTGCAGTTTATTGACAAGAGGACAGACAATTAACACACACGCCTTCAGGTTCACTCTCTCTCTCAGCTGAAGGATGTATGAGAAAAGACACATTAAGTACTGTCCTCCATTACAGAAACTGCAATTCATCTAATACAGGCCACACATATGGCTATAAACATCCATTCTAGCATCCAAACTAAAGTTACAGACATTCAATATACAAAACAACATTTCTACAGACTCAATCCACCAAAATTATATTTCAAGAAATGTATTTACAAGGAAAAACCCGCACTCTAGTTTGGCGCGCGGGCGGCAACATCAAACAAACACGTGCGTTCATGAAACTCAGAAAATGCATCAAACTGTACTCAGAAAAGTGAATATATCAACTTGTTTCGGTTTCATGACATTTCTATGATAAATATTGACTTCGAACATCACTTTATACAGTATATTTTACTCTTAAATGAAGAGCACTGCACAGACATACCTGACTCTCTCCAGTCACAGGCTGTTCTGAGAGAGCAGGCGGGACCGGTCCATTATCAATGACGTCACTCACAGAACAAACTCAAAATGTTAATTATAAATAAAAATACACATTTTCCTTGTTGCAGAGAAAAATAAAAATTGCATTGAGAATGTTTAAAGTATTTGTTTTGACTTATATAACCGATTTAATTATTGAACAAATAAAAGTTTGCTGGAACAGTTACCATGAAAAACTCCATTCACTACACTCTCCCCTCCTAAATTTCAGCAAACTTTAAGGCTGTAGGTGAGACATTTTCCTTTAATGTAGAATTCCCAGACTTAAGTCATTCACGTGAATAGCAAAACATTTTGCTCGGGAGAAATATGCCCTTATACATATTACCATAAATTCCCACAAAAAGTACTTCTCAAATCCTATCAAAGCTCACTCAGTTCTTAATTCTGGTCAGTTCTTAAGTTCAGCTTAACATTTTACTTTAAGGATCAATTTAACTCTCTATCAAACTTGACACAATTTTGAGCAACTCTGCGAGAGGATCTTTTTGCCCCGATTCAGTCAAGATCATGCTCATACACTCGAGCAGGCGCCTGACAGGTTTCACTAGCCTTCCTGCCCTGGTTCTCACTGTTCCTTCACTCGGTTCTAAGGCAGTATCTGCTACAGTCACCGTTCTTAGGGACTTTCTCTGTCCATGTCCACTTTTGTAACTTGAGGCTTGGTGCTTAGAGCTTTTGAATGATCTGCTCATTGAACTGGCATTACTTGACATGGCAATTGATTCACCTTGAACACTCTGATTGTCAACAGATTTTTGGAGCCTTTTTCCATCCCTACAGCATAAGTGATCTGGTTTACATCCATGTACACTATTGTCATCCTCAGACTGCTCACTGTCAGAGTCTGTATCTCTTGCTTCATGTTCATCGCTAGAACTTTCAGTATGTCCGCTTTCACTCCTTGTAGAAAGATCTTTCTCTCTTGTTTGACTTATGCAGACTGATTTTTCCAACTCTGTGACATGTTCTTTGGTCTCCTTTACAGCACATTTTCCAGTACTCTGAGGCGCTTTGAAAGCGGCACCTTGAAAAATCCATGCAGCCGTTCTACTGCTCCTTGATTCTCTTCCCATACTGAACAAAGATCTTTGATCTTCTGTTTGATCTTTTTCATCTCCTGACACTGTTGATAAGACTGTTGATTCAATGTCCGGCTCTTCCAATGGAAGGAAATTGACTGGAAGGAGGAAGTTACGATGGACAACTTTGCTTTTCTTTGTTGTGGGATTCTCAACTCTGTAGATGGGCATTGACGGATCTTTCCATATCACTACATGAACTGCTGAGTCCCACACATCCGCCAACTTTCCTTTTCCTCTTTCCTTTTTATTTACTAAGAGAACACGGTCTCCAACCTCCAGAGGAGCACCCTTGGATCTTTTGTTATACCCTTGGGCCTGTTTTCCCTGTGCATCAGTAGTATTGCTTTTAGCAATGTGCACAGCTTCTCTAAGATCCTTCTGAAGAGATTTCACATACTCATCATAAGTCTGAACATCCTCATTTCTGAGGGCACTTCCAAACATGACGTCTACAGGTAACTTAGGAATCCTTCCAAACATTAAGTAGAAAGGCGCAAACCCTGTTGTTTCATGGGTAGTACAATTGTAGGAAAACGTGAGTGTCTGAATGATTTGCGGCCACTTTTCCTTTGCTCGAGGCGGCAAAGAGCGGATCATGCTCCCAAGGGTGCGATTAAACCTCTCTGTCTGGCCATTGCCCATAGGATGGTACGGTGTGGTATGGGACTTTTCAACACCAGACACCAGCAACAACTCCGCTATCAATTTGCTCTCGAAATTTGCACCTTTGTCAGAATGTATTCTCTGCGGAAAGCCATACACGCAGAAAAAGTTGTTCCACAATTTCTGAGCCACTACTTTGGCTGTTTGGTTGGGACAGGGGAACGCATGGGCTAGTTTTGTGAAATGGTCAGTTATGACCAGAACATCAATACTCTCTCCATGGGTTCCTTCTGCAGACCAGAAATCTATACATACGAGCTCAAGTGGTGCGTTCGTTCTGATAGACTCTAGTGGAGCCCTGGCCTCAGGTTCTTGCGTCTTCCCAACTACACATCGTTTACAATGCGAGACATACTTCTTAACATCTGTGTCCATACCAGACCAGAAAAACCTCTGGCGTACAAGATGAAGGGTTCTGCTTTGTCCTTGATGGCCTGCATCGTCATGAGTTCCTCTGAGAGCAACAGTTCTCAGTGACAGGGGAAGCACAAGCTGATACCTGACTTTACCGACCCGATCTTTGGACCTGCGGTACAGAACTCCAACTTTTACTTCAAGCTTTTCCCAGTGTTTCAGAAGTCTCATTACTGGTGCAGTTTCATTGTCTCTCTCTCTACGTGATGGTCTCCTTTTCCTTTCAACAAAGAATGCAACACGGGACACAGTGGGATCTGCTTTCTGCTTCATCCGTATATCCTCCACAGAGAAGACTGGAAGAGTGCTGACACCTCCATGGACAAAAGTATTATTCTGGGCTAGATGAATACTCTGAACTGGACTACTGGCTTCCCAGTTGAGACAGGACTCAAAGACAGCTTTTACCCCTTCACTACTAACCACCTTCAGGTTTTCAACTTGAGAATCCATGCTGCTTTCACCCATTTGATGGTGCACATTCACTGATAACCGGAAAGTTTCCTGAATGGTTTCGGAAGTCACATGTTTAGATTTAGTCTCAAGTGCATCACAGACTTCTAATGTTTTGGCAAAAGGTCGGCGGCTCAAAAGATCAGCAGGGATGTTCTTGGTACCAGGTATGTATCTGAGATCAAAGTCAAAAGGGGCAAGCTTAGATACCCATCTCTGCTCGCAGGCATCTAGCTTTGGCTTTGACATTATATACGTGAGGGGGTTGTTATCAGTTAGCACTGTAAATTTAGTCCCCTTCAGCCAATGGGCGAATTTATCACAAACTGCCCACTTCAGTGCATAGAACTCTAACCTATGAGCAGGGTAATGGGACTGGGCTTTTGACAGGGTCTTACTTGCAAAAGCGACTGGTCTAGGTTTTGTCTCATCTTCTGGAATCTGACTCAAGACTGCACCAAAACCATCCAAAGATGCATCGGTAGACAAAAGAAAAGGTCTGTGGAAGTCTGGATGGGCAAGAACAACAGTGTGAGAAAGTGCATGTTTTATATTTTCTACAGCTGTGTCACACTCTGCAGTCCAGTCTTCAGGTCTTAAACGCCTAGGTTTGGGAACGAAGGGTTTCTTTTGTCCATGTCTTCTCCCGACTTTCTGTCCAGCAGTCAGTTTAAATAATGGTTTAGCTAAAGTCGAGAGACCTTCAATGAAATGGGAATAATAATTCGCCATCCCAAGAAAAGATTTAATTTTGGTTGGTGAAGGAGTCTTTCCGTCTGCTTCCATCAAGTCTGTGGATTTAATGTCACTGATTGCAGACACTTTTGCAGGATCGGTTGCTATGCCACTCTCAGTCACAATATGACCCAAAAACTTGACTGTTTTTCTCAAGAAATAGCACTTCTTTTGCGCCAGTTTCAGGTTATGCTCTTTAAGTCGGGAAAACACCATCTCCAGGCGATCAAGAGCTTCCTTCTCAGTTTTGCCAAAGACGAGTAGATCATCTAAGTAGCAAAGAAGCGAAAGGAAGTTCTGGTCTCCAAAAATAGATGTCATCATGCGTGAGAATGTAGCTGGGCTGTTACATAAACCTTGAGCCATACGATTATATTCATAAAGCCCTACTGGAGTTGTGCATGCCGTATATTTCCGATCATCCTCATGGATTGGAATGTTATAGAAGCCCGATGTTAAATCCATGGTGCTAAAATAACTATTTCCTCCTAATGATGCGAGGGCATCAGCTTGATGGGGCAAAGGATACGCATCCTTTTCTGTCCTTTGGTTGAGCCATCTAAAGTCTGTACATATCCTTAGCTCTCCAGAAGGTTTCCAGACTAAGACTAAAGGTGATGCCCATTCACTGTTTGATTTTTGAATGATACCCCGCTCCTCCATCTCATCCAATGTTTGTCTCAATTTCTGATAATGGGTGGGTGGAACCCTTCTGTAGGGCAGTCGGAAAGGCTTCTCATCTTTGAGTCGTATCCGATGAACAGTGTTCTTTACTTCACCGCAATCTAGCTTGTCACGAGAGAAGGTACTTTCATACTGTACTATGAGATCAGTCAGCTCTCCTTTCCAGTAATCACTTACTTCACAGGACTCAATGTCAATTTCTGTCAGGCCCAGATCTCTCAACTTGGCTCTATAGTCAGACTGCAGCTTGCTTTTCTCATTGAGCTCATTAACTTGGACAATATTCTGCTGAACCCCTTCCTGCAGGTATTCTGTACTTTTTTCTGTGAGATCTAGTTCCTCTAGTGCAAGGCATGGGTGCACGTTAGCTATTTTAGTATTGCGGCGCAAAACAATGGGGCGGTCAATCATATTGATCACTCTCATAGGAATCCACTTATCACCCCAGAGTGGGCAAACACTGCGAGCTACCATAACATTTCTTGGTGCAGAACGGGAAGTGGAGGGTTCGAGCATTACTGTGCTTCCAACAGACAAGGGAACTTCTTCCTTTAACCTTCCCCAAACCAAATGTTCTTGCTGTGGCTCTAGTGTAAGACATTGTCGCAATACTACCGTGCCAACTCTCTGCGGTATCTTATCTCCATGCCAGCGGTCAACATTAGAAAGCACATTCAGCAGGGGTTCTTGAACATTATCTTGAACTGGTTGAGATAAGCTTTTCCAGTACCACTCAGTTTTCCTCATCTGCTGAGTCACATGCCTGATGACATTCGATCCAACTATCATTTCATCTTTTTGGCCTGGGACCACTAGAAAGTTGATTGTCATTTTACATTCAAGCATATCCACATTCAACTCATATGTGCACTTTGGTTTTGTTTCATTCCCTCCACAGCCAGTAAGTACTTTTTTTGTGGGTTTACTCGAATCTGTGCAGATCAAGTTCCAGTCTTTAAGCGTGCGTTCAGCTGTTTCACTCAATGTACAGGTAACAGATCCACTATCGACAAGAGCTAATAGTTTCACTTTCCCCTCAACTAATACTGGAGCATAGAACAGATCATCTTCATCATTAATTCTCTGGTAATTAGCTTTTGGAGCCTCACAGGTCGTCTTTTGCTGAACTGCAAGTCCTTCACTTACACTGTTTTGACTTAAGTGATCACTTGTAGTTACCTGAACAGTCAATGGGCTTTCTGGGGTCTTTACTTGTCTGATACCCACACTGTCCCCCCAACAATGCAGGTTTTCTAGTTTAAATGGTGCTCAGGTCTAGTGGCTACGCTGGCTGTGACTTGTTTTACTTGTCTTTTGTCAGGGCATTCAAAACCTCTGTGCCCTGTCTTGAAACACCTAAAACACAGCCCCTCCTTAAAACAGTGAGTCTTTGTCGTATGATCTAGAGCCCTACATATTTTGCAGGGGACTGCAGGGGATTCAGGCACGACCTTGCCCTGTTCAGTTTTCTGTTCTTGCTCCTTCTGTTTGACTAGGAACTGCTCTAGTAGAGAAACCACTCGCCCGAGGAGAGCAGAATCTGAACCGCTTGGCTGATTAACTGCAGTGGACTGCTGTTGGGTCATGCACCAGGCGTTAGATGAGGTTTCATCAACCCTTCTCTCTCTATCTACTCTTATAGACTGTTTGTCTCTGTGGTGGCTGTCAATTAATGCTTGAATGTCTTGTGCATTCCAACTTTCCAATGGTTTGCTCCGAAGGGCAGTGTACAGAGCAGGCTCAGGACAATGCCTCACAAACATCATTGCCACTTCGTGACTAGGGTCTTCAACTCTTTTTCCTTGTCGGTTTAGGCATTCATCAGCTAGGTCAACTGCCTTATTTAGTCTGATCCAGTAATCCAAGCCACTTTCTGACTGCTTTGGCAAGGTGTCATAAAAGTCTCTTAAAGGTGTTGTGGAGGAAATTGCATCTCCAAAATGTTGCCTTAGAATTGAAAAGATGACATGTGGATCTCTAGCCACATCAATCAGGGGATTGTTGCGAATACATGTCCTCACAACATCTTTAGCATGGCCCATTAGCTTGTCGAGAATCTCTTGGCCCTGTTCAGATGCACCGAAGCCCTTCTTGTTTAAGTAAGCTTGCATCAGTTCTTGCCATTCACTAATGGTGCATCGATCTGTCTTATCACCTCTAAAGGTAGGTGGTTCTTTGATATCTTGATGCCTAACAATTAGGTTCAAATTTGACAAATCAGGACTCTGAGGTGAAGGCTGTTGGGCATTAACATAATCTCTCTGGGGATTTTGCCCTGCAGATCTCAGGTTTGCAGAAATTTGGTTCCCTATTTCGCTACCCAGTTGCTTCATTAAATCTGCCATCGTTTGCCACTGATTCACTGGTTCGCCCACTGGGGGGCAGTATAGTCTTTCTCCATGAGGCACTGTTGTGTCACTACTCATGCCTAGCATAGTTGGGCTACTGGTTGAGGGACGTACTGGAGTGGCTATATGTACTGGGCTGGCTGCCATATTTTGTTCTAGCATACTATTTAACTGAGCCCCTCTCCCCATTCCAGTAGAGAACCTATGTGAACTTAAAACACTACTCCTAACATAAACAGGTGTCACGTTTGCAGGATTAACATCTGCATCTGCCATGTGTTCTTGTGCTTTGTTGTGTGTAAAATCGTAACTGTCCATGTTTAAGTCACACTGCTTATCTACCACAAAAGTTCTGTTGACTGGTGATGTCGATGACTTTTCCCGGCGATCTGCAATGGCTGATCCCTTGATCCGGGTCACGGCACCAATTTGTAGCGGATCTGGTCTCACACCACAAGAAAACCCCCACGACACCACTGGCTTCGGTGGACCACGTCTGCAGTTTATTGACAAGAGGACAGACAATTAACACACACGCCTTCAGGTTCACTCTCTCTCTCAGCTGACTCTCTCCAGTCACAGGCTGTTCTGCGTTTTATACAATAAAGTCTTGTTTTACAACAATCAATTTCTCTGTGTCTTATTTATGGAAATTCACATTCACAAAAATCAAATTAAAGAAATAAAATTCCATTAAAAGTACATATTGTTACATTAAGATTTTAGCCAAAATATCTCAATTTGTTAGATCGTATAGTGGTTTTTTTCCCTTATTGTTGAACATACCTGCAGTTTATTGACAAGAGGACAGACAATTAACACACACGCCTTCAGGTTCACTCTCTCTCTCAGCTGAAGGATGTATGAGAAAAGACACATTAAGTACTGTCCTCCATTACAGAAACTGCAATTCATCTAATACAGGCCACACATATGGCTATAAACATCCATTCTAGCATCCAAACTAAAGTTACAGACATTCAATATACAAAACAACATTTCTACAGACTCAATCCACCAAAATTATATTTCAAGAAATGTATTTACAAGGAAAAACCCGCACTCTAGTTTGGCGCGCGGGCGGCAACATCAAACAAACACGTGCGTTCATGAAACTCAGAAAATGCATCAAACTGTACTCAGAAAAGTGAATATATCAACTTGTTTCGGTTTCATGACATTTCTATGATAAATATTGACTTCGAACATCACTTTATACAGTATATTTTACTCTTAAATGAAGAGCACTGCACAGACATACCTGACTCTCTCCAGTCACAGGCTGTTCTGAGAGAGCAGGCGGGACCGGTCCATTATCAATGACGTCACTCACAGAACAAACTCAAAATGTTAATTATAAATAAAAATACACATTTTCCTTGTTGCAGAGAAAAATAAAAATTGCATTGAGAATGTTTAAAGTATTTGTTTTGACTTATATAACCGATTTAATTATTGAACAAATAAAAGTTTGCTGGAACAGTTACCATGAAAAACTCCATTCACTACATATAATGTGCCCTTATGTGTAATTGTATCAATGCTTTAGCAATGAAAACCAACCAGTTTTTCTAAATCTTTTCAGTTGTAATAGTCCTGTTCAGCCAACAGATGACAGTCTTTGTTCATTCAAAGAACTGACCTTGCTTATCTTACTCTAAACCACCCTGGATGAAACTGAAACCCAAACTATGTAAGACCCAGTTGGTGAGTTGAAATTGAATTGTTTTTTTAATTTAGAAATCGATAACACACTGGATTTACTCCACATTTGAAATCGATAACTGGACTTACTCCACATCATTTATTTAACTTTACTCACACAATGATAAATCACATTTTGTTTTTTTAGGCTCGTTCAAATAATGAAGGCTGGTCTCACAGAACATGTTTTACATTTAAAAATGCATGTACACACACACACACACACACACACACACACACATGCGCACGCACACGCACACACACAAAACAAAAAGACAGCATGTTCTGTGTGAACTTGCATTAGTGAAATATGCTTTCTACATCTTTAAAAAAACAAAAAAACAAAAACAAAGTGGATTTGGTTCAGTAAACGTTAATGAAATCTGTGGGAGGTTCAGAGGACCAATGAGAAAACGGAGACAATAGTGAGAGATTGATTTCCCTTGTCCTTGTGTTTGGGCATCTAAGGACATCTGCAATTTTTACACATT